>NW_021604780.1:47443-64464 GCF_004785775.1 Grammomys surdaster | reverse complement strand
AGTTCTAGTTCTAGTTCTAGTTCTAGTTCTAGTTCTAGTTCTAGTTCGAGTTATGGACAGTTGTGAGTGCCAGGAATTGAACACAGGTCCTTGGAAGAACAGCCAGTGCTCTTAACCACTGAGTCATCTCTCCAGCCCTGATTCATGTTTTCTAAATAGTAGAATTACTGACATGGTCTTGTGCCTGTGGGGACTTTAGGAACAGTGAACTTATGTGTTGACAGTGCCTCAAAATCAGTTATATGAAAGGACTGTTGTCAATCCTGAGTTTCCCTGGGGTAAGATTCTAATGTTTTAACTCTTATTTCATGACAGTGGGTGGCTGGCCCTTCTTACTATGTGGAATATTTGATCAAAGAGTCACCATGTACGAAATCCCAAGCCAGCTGTTCTCTCCAGCCCTCTGACTCTGAGGTGGGTGTTCTTAACCGACTGTGCAATGTACACGTGTCCACAGGTCATCAGTACTTGTTGAGTGCAAATTACACTGGGATGTCACAAAGCATGTGATGCTTTTCCTTCCCTCAAGCAGTTAGAAACTGGGGAGGTCTTGATGCAGTGCTAGGATTTGATTCTAAGTGTGGTTTTCATCATCAATGTAATGTAATAGCAAAAATAATCATGAGAGGACTTGGAATACAGCCTGGTGTTCCATTTTTTTGGACCACTTTTCACAATAGAAAGGCTAAGTAAAATAAGGGATAGACACCCCCAAAACTATCAGAAATATACTGGGGATGTGAATCATCATGTTGTGTTGGAGCACAACTGGGCGAAGGTACTTTTCCTTATTTATTTATAATAAGTGTTCTATTGAGATACAGTTCGTGTACAACAAGATATATATCCTTTTAAAGTAGATTTTTGAGATATATATATATATATATATATATATATATATATATACATATATATATATGCCACCATAACCACCTCACATTTTTTAAAAAATATTTTTATTAGCTCTCAAAAGAAACCCATCTCCATCAATTCAACCCCCACTGCTGCCCTTAGACACCCCTAGAAATTATGAATCTGAGTTCTGTCTTAATAGCTCTGTCCATTTGGACACTTCACACAAATGGGATCATGCAGAGAATGGAGGTGGAGAGAGATATTTATTTGAACAAGAAACTGGACCAATGAACTCCATCTGACTAGCCAATGAATGAGATTGGTGAAGCGTGCCCCCCACAGACCTGCTCTCTGTGCATGCTCCACTCCATGCCAGCACCAGAAAGTCCGGCAGGTTTGATAGCTCATGAAATTCTAGCTAGTGTGGAATGTCCACACAATGTGTTCTTGCCACAGGTTTTTCTAGAAGTTTCTCTTAGAGCCTCTGAACCATGGAGATAAAGAGAAAGAAGGAATGTCTAGGCCACCATTTTTCTCTAATGGATTTTCCCACTGTGAGAAATTTCTGGGTTTCATGTGACCAAAGAAACATATAGAAGGTAGACTTTGAGGCATGTAGTTTCAGAGGGTTAGCATCCATGGCCATCATGTTGGACAGCACCGTAGCAGGCAAGTGGGCATGGTGCTGGAGCAGTTACTGGGAGCTTACATCTTGATCCACAAGTAGAAAGCAGAGAGCTAATTGGGTTTTTGAAACCTCAAATCCCAATCCCAGTGATACATCTCCTCCAACGAGGCTACATCTCCTAATCCTTCCCAACCAGTCTACCAACTGGGGACCAAGCATTCAAATCTGTGAGCCTATAGGGCCGCTCTCATTGGATTTACTATAAAATCACCACATAAGGATTTACTATAAAGAAGAAACTTAGAGATGTATGAAAAGAAAGTTTCAGTGCTAAAAAAAAATAGATTCAATCTAGTTGCTTGACAAAAGAGACTTTTTTAAATACAGAGAAATACTAGATAGCCATAAAGATAATAATTGAAGAAGAAAAAAAAAGACTATCAAATGCCATACAAAGATTTTTACAATATACTGTTCACTGAGAAAATAGTCTTAAAATATTATATGCAATATGATCATAGAATTTAAAAGAAAAATATACATGCATAGGGAAAAGATTAGAAGAAAGGGATCAGATTACAGGTAACGAGAACCATGCATGGAATTACAGGTCACAGTCCTTTCTTTCATTCATATAGTTCTAAATAATAATTTATTGCATTTATAATAAAAAAAAACCCACAATTTTATTTTCAAATAGACAAAAGGTTAAGGAACTGCGAGTGGTTTTGCCTGAGAAGACAAAAATTCATTCAGAATACATTAAGGACTGCTGTAGAGAAGAAAACACCAAGCTTCTAATTGGCCAAGGGCAGATCCAGGGCCAGGCAGTGGACAGTGTGTAGACACAAGGGGACCTTCCTAGAATCCACTGTTCCTGTTCCCATTGCTAGAAGCAAGCTGGACTCAGTTGTTTTTAGATAATTCACAGGGACCTGGCTCCAAGGCAGGAGCCGAAAAGCATGGCACAGCTGCGTGTCTACACAAGCTGAAAGGGAGGGCTGGCATCTCTGCTTACCAGTGACTTAATACTCACATGATGCCTTTCTTTCTTTTAGCCTGTTGGTCTTTGCCAAGGTTCTCTGAGCCAAACTTCTACAAGACAATTTCCTTTTAGATTTCACACCTTTGAAAAAACTGTCACTGTGACTTGTGAGTTTTTCGAATCTCAGGTATTTATCTTTTGGGAAAAAAAACCATTATTATCATTGTGTGTTTGTACAATGTAAGCATATTGCGCACGTGTGCCATGGCACACATGTGGAGCCAGAGGACAACATGGTGTCATTTGTTCTTCCTTTCTACCTTTACACAGGGTCTAGGGGGTTGAACTTGGGTCCCTGGGCTTAAAGGAGTGTGGTGTTTCCTATTGAACCCTGCCATTCTAACCCCCCTTGTGTTTTCAATGGAATCAGGTGATGTATTTCTAGGGGCCTATTTTCCAACCTCTTTTGGCTTTTTCCAAGCTCCAGAATCACTTTCCTTAGGCCACATAAGCCCACACCTATAGGAGAGAAACATATCCTACTGTTTTCGTTATGGCCCTGCAGAATAAGGGAGAATACTCAGGAACAACACAGTGAACTACACACTTGCATAGTTAATACACTTAAGCCTTCAAGGTGCTAAATCTGGTGTCTCCAAGAACCACACCAGGGAGAATCACTTCCGTGAAAATGTTCATTCTCTCTCCACAAACACTAAGTACTTACTGTGGGGTAGCCTGATCCAGTCAGAGAGGCTGCCTGGGCTTTTTCCCTGCTCTGCCCCTATGAGCACTGTTGCCACCCCTGATCTGTCTGGGTCTCGATACCCTCATCATCTGCCTGTTCTGATGTCTAAGACAGACCAGTGGGAAGACTTGGATGGACGGTACTATACTGGGTGTAGCACAAAACAAACGGTAAAAGAGGCCACCTGCTGCCACTCCTGAGAGCAAATGCAACTCCCTAGGGATCCTGAGAACATCCTTTAGCCCCTCTGACCTACTGCTCTGAAATGAAAGATCTCAAGTCCAGCTTCTGCAATTCAGTTGACCCCTATCTGTTATGCTGTTGATCTTTTTATCAGGAAGTCCATTCTTGTAGCTCAGTGGGTCTCAAGCTGTAGGTGGCAACACAGGGGTCACCTACGTATAACCATTGGGAAACACAGATATTTATATCATGATTCATAAGAATGGCGAGATTAGGTCTGGAGAAATGGCTCAGAGGTTAAGAGCACTGGCTGCTCTTCCAGAGGTCCTGAGTTCAATTCCCAGCAACCACATGGTGGCTCACAACCATCTATAATGGGATCTGGTGTCCTCTTCTGGCATGTAGGTGTATATACAGATAGAGCATTCATATGCATAAAATAAATAAAATGAATATTAAAAAAAGAATACCGAGATTATGAAAATAATTTTATAGTTGGGGGTTACTACAAGATGAACTGTTGTAAAGGGTCGCAGCATTAGGAAGTTTGAAAAGCACCGATGTAGCTGGCTCTAAGCGTTCAGAAACACTCCAAGCAAAGATGAGTGTGGTAACCATGCCTGTAATCCCAGCACTCAGGGTACTTGAGGTGAAGATGATGAATTTGAGCCTAGGCTATCTTAAGACCATGTTACAAATATGCAGTCACAAAACAACTGGGCCTGGTGTGGGTTATGGCAGGGCATTCCCTGTAGAATTCTGCATTTAAAAACATTGTCATTTCAGGCTCAGGTCCCTGGAGGTGAGAACCCTGCTGTTACTCAGGCCCCTAAGAAAGTCCCTCAGAAAAACACAGCAGTCGCTACCAGCTCCCCCTCCATAACTGCACCAAGGGGATCTATCCAGCACCTCCCTGACCTGGATGTTGAGAAGCCTGAAGACTCCAAGGGAGAGAGTCCTGAGGAAACCTTTCCTGTGCAGCTGGATCTAACCACAAATCCCCAGGGGGACACACTGGATGTTTCCTTCCTCTACCTGGACCCTGAGGAAAAGAAACTGGTGGTCCTGCCTTTCCCTGGAAAGGAACAGCGCTCCGCTGAGTGCCCAGGGCCTGCAGAGGAGAAGAACCCTCTGATTCTCCCACCCTGAAACTCTCTAACTGGGTTCCATAGGAGTATGGTCCCCTGCAGTAGATGGGAGGTGGTGGGAATTGGGAAGAACACAGATGATCAAATGTAGACAGGCTAATAAAGTGTGTCCTTCTGATGCTTCTCTATCTCAACATGTTGACTGGAAATGGAAATGAGACTAAATCCCCATTCTCGATGGCACTGGTTGGGTTTTGTACACTGGGTGGCATCCTGTATAAACTGCCCAGACTCCAACTACCTTTTCATTTCTCTTTCGTTTCTTAGAAGAATTCTTTTAACATCTTTACTTACACAGAACTGATATAATACACATAAACCAGAATGGCTATAAGGTCACTCAAAGATTTAATCTAATGGGTCTATCGAAATCTGAAGCTTACTGTTGTCACAAATACCCTTTCTGTAGCTTGTGACTATGACTTCAGTCTTTTCTATGATAAAAGGGCCATGTTCTTAGAAGAGGTACTATAAATAACCTCCAGCTTTCTTTTTGAAAATTATTTAAACATTTTTTCATACAGTATATTTTTTATCATTTTCTTCCATTCCCAGTCTCCTCCCAAGTTCATGAAGTTAGGAGTTCAAGTTTCTTTCCCTCTCTTAAAAGAAAGGGGGGAACATATACACAAAACCAAGTTCCTCCCAAAGGCACAAAGCAAACAAACAAAACCCAACGAGATCCCATGGAGTCCATTTTTTTTAACTACTCCTGAGCATGAGACCTGTCCTGGAGTGTGGCCAATACACAGTATCGCTCCATTGACGAAAACTGATTTTCCCTCTCCAAGCAGTTATCAATTGCAAACAGCTTTTTAGTTAGTGGATCCACTCCCCTTCTCCATGCTAGAATTTATCTGGCTTGAGCTTTTGCAGGTCTTGTGTATGATGGCCCAGACTCTGAGGTCATATGTGCTGTAGCCCTGGAGAATCTAGAACATGGTGTTTCCTTGGAGTCATCCACTACTTCTGGCTCTTACAATCTGTATTACTCTCTGCACATTGTCCAGTTCATGGGTCTCTGCGTTAATTACCACCTACTTCAAGAATAAGCTTCTCTGATGAAAGCTGAGCAATACTCTGATCTATGGGTACAGCGACATGTCATTTGGAGTCATTTTATCATAATGTTCATTTAGCAGAATAACAGTAGTAGGTTTTCCCCTGCGTCCCATGACCTATCTGGTCTTGGGTTCTTGGCCATGTTATATGGGTTCCATATAGTAGAGCAGGGCTATTTTAGGTCACAACATTTGAAGCTATAGAGATTGATGACAACTGTGTGCAGAGCACCTTCCAGCACCATGAATGCTAAGTCAGCAAGGTGAAGCTGCTATCTGAGCACCAGCTCAATCCCTCCGTGTTTGATAGCATAACTACTAATTGTTTTGTCTCTTAGTTCATTGAATTACTGTCTCTATATAATATTACATATAATTATATATAATTTATTTTTATTTTCTGTTCATTGGTATTTTGTCTGCATGTATGTCAGTGTGAGGGTATCACAAGCCCTAGAATTGAAGTTACAGACAGGTGTGAGCTGCCATGTGAGTGCTGGGAATTGAATCTGGATCCTCTGGGAAGAGCAGACAGTGCTTGTCTTAGTTAGTGTCCCATTGGTGTGAAGAGACATCATGACCAAGGTAACTCTCATAAAGGAAAAGAGTTAATTGGGGGCTGGCTTACAGTTTAGTTTATTGTCATCATGCGGGGAACTGAGAGTTCTACCTCTTGATCTGAATGCATTAGAAGGAGGCTATCCTGTATTCCACGCTGGGCAGAACGTGAGCATATGTATGACTTCAAAGCCTACCTCCACAGTGACACACTTCCTCCAACAAGGCCACACCTTCTAATAGTGCCACACCAATGGGCTAAGCATTCAAATACATGAGTCTATGGAGGAAGCCCTAGTTTTAACTGTTGAACTATCTCCCCAGCCTCTGAATTTTTCTTCACGTTTCTCTTAATTACTTTGAGCTCTTTGCCAAGCAGCCAATAGTTCTTCATTTTAAATGTTGGATTTCTGGTGCTTTCTTTACATGATTGTACTTGAACAATGTGGCATTCATTAGCACCTGGATATTTGAAGAAGCCTGGGGACTTGTCACAGTCACTGGTCAGGACATGTATAGTTTCTTGGTAGGCTACCTGTTTGGCCCCACAAATGGGCTTCCTGCTAGAGTTTTTTGGACAGTTGGCCTTTTGCTAGGGTGTGATGGTCAGTCTGCTTTCCTATGAATGAAGCATTTCCATGAATGAATAATGTTCAGATTGGCGTTTAGGAACATGGATAATCCCAAAGCAGCTACCTCACCGTCAAGTCCTACCTCAGCACAGATGGGACTCTCAGGAGCGCTCTACCATAGACTCTCCCTAGCCCATTTTCTGGCTTTGACTCCTCATTTAACATGTTAGTCAATGTACATGCTCAGCTTTACAGGTGAAAGCTGTGCACAAATAAATCATTTCCTTAATTCCCTATTTGCCTCCTCTTAAAGGACTAGCCTGGATTGCCTATACTGTGTCCAACCTCAGTTTCTTTTCATCTACCTTGAAGGTCTGGGGTCTTGACAGTAGGCCCCCTTAGTGAGTCAGGAACACAAAAAAGCTCTCTCTCTCTCTCTCTGTCTTTCTGTCTCTCTGTCTCTGTGTGTGTGTGTGTGTGTGTCTGTCTGTCTGTCTGTCTGTCTGTCTGTGTGTCCTGTTCCATCCATTTGAACCAGCAGATGTACCACTCTCCATTGTTATATAAACCCTCAGAACAAACATCAAAGGGAATGAAGGGCCCATCATGACATTCAATTGTGGCCTTCCCTTTTCCATATTTAAAAAATCATGGAGCCAATTTCCTCTCTGTTGGAAATACACACACACACACACACATACACACACACACACACACACACACACACACACAATCAGTCAGGATCTGATAAGAAGCAGAACGAGGCAAATCAACCCAACCAAAAAGGCATAGGTGATGATTGAAGAGAGGTGGTAGGCTACCCAAGCCCAGTGTGAGCTGAGCTGTGGATCAGAGCCTGCCGGGAAAGAGCAACCTTGGTGATAGGATAGAGAACCTGAGACTGATCAAGTGGATAAATGCACTGCCTTTTTCCTCCCTCTGTCCACTCTTCTCTACACTTTGGCTCTTTGAGCCCAATAGTAAACCAACCAGTACAGAAGCTGGCATTCACTGATCCGTGTAGGCTTAGAATTTTCAAAACCTACTTTAATAAGGGTTTTCAAATGCTTCAACCCCCGCCCATTATAGCCCACCATCCAAAGGTAGGGGAGAAAAGATGGTAAATAGGACAAGGGATGTAGGCCTGTGTAGAAGTAGTTCTTGCAGGTGTTCTTTCAGTAGTTCTTTCTCTGTTGTCAGGATACCAGCAGTCCAGTTCAGTAGTGTCAGGATACCAGATACAAATCAGCAGCAGTGGCACAATCCAGCAGAAACAGCCAGGCCTCCGAAGAATGGGCATGAATCAGTGGGACTGACCAGAACCAACTAGGGTGCCAGAAGTTCTCAGCCATGCCTCTCTCAACTAAGCAAAGATGCAAGACCAACGAAGTATTGCAAGGCTAGCTATGTAAGCACCCCATCCCTGGTCACTGAGTCCTATTTATACTCTCTTCAAGCACCGTGTGTCCTCATGAGGGTCTTGCCTTAGCAAAACACCATGTGAGTCTTCCTCAGCAAGACACCTCGTGAATCTGCATCACTTGACACAACCAGAAACTTCTACTTAAAATCCCTGGGATTTGGGCCAAATAAAGAAAATCAAACAGAGATAGACCTGGGGCAAACAGAGAAAGACCATCAGACCAGTCCCAGCAGAGGGTTTTCCTAAGGCTAGTCTATAAGCCACACTGAAAGAAAGATGGAAAGGACCTTGGGCTTTGTAACTCCCTCTAACTATGATCTTCTTCTTTTCTTGACTACATTCTTGGAGTAGGCTGTTCCTGTACTCACCACTCCTTATCCACCATTCTTTCTTTCCCATAATCTGCTAATTGGATGCTAAAATATCCTTAGTCTAAAGTCAAAGCAGGGTCTTTGTTTACATCTACTTTGCTCTTTGTGTTATGGTCACGCTGACTCGATTTTCAAACTTTCTCAAGCAGACATCATCTCACTTCTCTGCGCTTCTTGCCTTACCAGCAACACTGTCTGAGACCCAAGCTCCAATTCCTCTTCTCTTGTTCAGCTCTTAGATGTGTGCAGTTTATCTAGTTTCCAATTTGCGATTTTCTTCTCTTAGTCTGCAAATTTCATGTGTGCAAGACAACCAATATCCTTGCCAAATAAACAGTGATTTGCAGATTGCTAATGCTAATTGTTCTGGAACTATAGGAGTTGAACATTTCTACATGAGTGATATTACACTTCTTCCTGGACTGGTGAGATAGCTCAGTGGGAAAAGATGATTGCTAGCAAGCTTGATGACTTGAGTTTGATCTCCAAGACCAATGTCATAGAAAGAGGAAAAACAATCTCCAAATGTTAGTCTATGACCTCCCTGATATTCCTGTGATTCCAGGTCACAATATTGGGTCTTCAGAGGACAAAAGTACTGATTCTAAAAGTTCATTCCTGAATACTGTTCTAAATGTGTTCCTTATACTTCTTGAGTCAGCCTTGGCCTTCGGTGAGCAATGGCATTTTGAACACATTAATAATAACAAGAGTTACCAATTATGCATTGATGTTACATTAAGGACAGAAATTAAAGCCCTTCCCTTTGGAGTCATTTAACCAAGAGTGAGTCCAGATATGAATAATCTACTCTGCTTTCCCTGTGTCTTCCCTCATCCCTGTCTGTCTGCGATATGAGTCTGAATCCATGCCTGCCTAAAGGCTATCTTGTAAATCTGTCTGTCTCTATTTCTCTGTGTATCCCTAACAAGGAGACAATACTGTTTTGAATTTATTGAAGAATACAAAAATATCACATGAGGAAAGAAGGAATTCTTTATAGAAATCTTTCACAGAGTTTGACAAGGGACTAAGTCAGCGACTCCAACTGACCCAGAAAACAAACAGTATTGCAACATCATTGTTTCTTAAGCAATATCTGTATGTTGCAACATTTATGGTGGATTATATAAGGGATTCCCAACCTACAAACACACATGCTTTGCTCATGGGCCAGGGGCATGAGGAGTACATATGTGAGGATCACACTTGTGCATTAGCTTAGGTTGTAAAAGTTGATTTCACCCAGGCAGTGGTGGCTCATACATCTTTAATCCCAGCACTTGGGAGGCAGAGGCAAGTGGATCTCTGAGTTCCAGGATCGCCAGGGCTTCTTATAAAAGTCCTGTTTCAAAAAACAAACGAACAAACAAACAAACAGTTGACTTCTTACACAGAGAAACCCTGTCTACAAACAGACAAACAAACAAAACAAAACCCTTTCCCCAGTCTTCATTCCTCTTCTCCTGTGAAAAGATGGAGAATCCTTCCCCCTTCCCCCAATATCCCTGGCACATCAAGTCTCTGCAGGGGCTAGGTGCATCCTCTTTCACTGAAGCCAGACAAGGCATTCCAGTTAAAAGAACAGGATACACAGGCAGGCAACAGGTTTCAGGACAGCCCCTGCTCCAGTTGTTGGGGGGTCTGCATGAAGAACACTCTGCTCATCTGCTGCATATGTGCAGGAGGCTTAGGTCCGGCCTGTGTATGTTCTTTGATTGGTGGTTCAGTTTCTGACAGCCCCAAGGGTCCCGGTTAGTTAAGAGTCTGTTGGTCTTCCTGCGAAGTTCCTATCCCCTGCAGGGCCCTCAATTCTTCCCCCAACTCTTTTATAAGACTTCCTGAGCTCTGTCCAATGTTTGGCTGTGGGTCTCTGCATCTGTTTCATTTGTCTGCTTGCTGGAGTCTCTCAGAGGACAGTCATGCTAGGCTCCTGTCTGCAGGTATAAGAGTATCATTAATAGTGCCAGAGTTTGGTGCTTGACCATGGGACGAATCGAGGTGTTTTCATAATACTGTATCGCCACTTATGGACTCCATCAATGTGTCTCTGTCTTCAGTTTCTTTTTGTGTCCTTGTCTCCATACAAAGCCCAGTCCTTCTCAGCCTTGGCAACACTTTGAAATGATCTGGGAATTTGACAACTATCCTTGCTTGGATCCATCACTAGTTTTAACTGAAGGGATCTGGACACCTGAAATGATAGTTTTCCTTCTGCTGGATGTGAAACCCAGGACTATATGCATGCTCAGCAAGAATCTACCACCAAGTACCTCCAGTCCAACACTAGGGTTTTTCTTAAAGTTCCTTGAATACTTCTAATGTGGAAGCAAGGTTAGTCACCATTGCTGCAGATCTTCACTTTAGAGAAAGCTCAGGAAGAGGTGACATGCTATAGTGACACTCCATGCAGCAGTCAGGAGAAAATCTAGGCAGGATCTCTTAGATTCCTTCTGAAGCTGCAGCCTCTACAAGCACGGAGGCACCACACTGTGGAGGGGTTGGATAGAAGCTGCTGTATTCAGCCATGTTCCCAGTGACAAGCCCTTCCCCAAATGGGATAGTCACCCAATTTCTCAGTCCCTGTCTGTCTCACCAATGTCTTCTTTCATATGATTTTCTTTAAGGGCCACAAGTAATGAGGATGGCATGGGAAGGCCCCTAGTTATAGCACAAACACTAGTGATAGTAAGTGGTACTAGTCACTCTGCACTTATGCTGTGCCTAAGGTTGCACTGACTGACATAGACATGGCTTCTTATTCATTGCACAGAATTGCCAAAAACTAGCAATTCACATTTTATAAATAAATTAAAAAAAAAAGAAAACCTAGGAGTCAAAGGATGTGGTGGTTTGAATAAGAATGCCTCCCGCCCCAGATTTTTATGTCAACTTGACACAAGCTAAAGTTATCTGAGAGGAGGGAGCCTCGATTAAGAAAATGCCTCCGTAAGATTGGGTTAGAGGCAGGCCTGTAGAGTATTTTCCTAATTAGTGATTGATGGGGGCAGGCCCAGCCTATTCTTGGTGGGGCCACCCCTGGGCTGGTGGCCCTGGGTTCTATAAGAAAGCAGGCTGAGCAAACAATAAGGGGAAAGCAGGCAAGCAGCACTCATCTCGGGTCTCTGTATCAGCTCCCACTTCCAGTTCCTCGTGCTGAGTTCCTGTCCCAACTTCCTCCCATGATGAACGCTGATGTAGAAATGTGAGCCAAATAAACCCTTTCCTCTCCAAGTTGCTTTTGGGCATGGGGTTTCATCACAGCAATAGGAACTTAATTAAGACAACTCCACACAGGTTCATACATATTGGAATGCTTAGTCATCAGATAGTGGAACTGCTTGAGAAGGCTTAGGAGGCGTGGCCTTGATGGAGTGAACGTGGCCTTGTTAGAGGAAGGGTGTCACTCAGAGTGGGCTTTGAAGTTTCAATTGCCTAAGCCAGGCCTAGGTGCTCTCTCTTTCTGCTGCCGCAGATGAAGAGGTGGAACTTTCAGTGATATCTCACTACCATGTCTGCCTGTGCATGCCACCATGCTTCTTATAATGATGATAATGGACTAACCCTCTGAAACCAAAGCAAGCTCCAATTGAATGCTTTCTTTTTATAAGAGTTGCCATTGTCCTGGTGTCTCTTCACAGCAGTAGAACAGTAACTAAGGCAGAGGGGTTCTACAGCATCACACAGTAAGAAAATAACAGTGCCAGGGTTAGAAATGTCCGTCTGGTTCCACAGTCACAGCTGAAGGTCGTGCCCTTTGAGGGGCAGGTTGTTGAGTGAGTTAGCTCCCTCAGATAATTCAGTTGTGTTCCACTGAGGAATTTCAGTGCCATAATCCAAAGATGCAGTGGACAGTAGAGATTCCCAAATGAGACAGAAGAAAACTTACTCCCAACTCCATTGCCATACCCACACAATAAGTGCTTAGGGTCAAACCCACCCTGAATCAGTTGTCTACCAGGTATAGGGTATTGCACAAATGATGGTTTTATCCACTCATTGGTGTTATGTCTCAACTTTCTCTACACTAATCATTGACAGACTGTTGACAGATATTTGAACCTGAGGTCAAAGTGAACATGCCCAGTTATACAACTAAAAAATCTATAAAGACCTTTATCAATTGAGTGTGTGTCACTGTAGAATTCTCTGCTATGGTGGGCCACAGCGGATGATGCTTTAGCACAATGAAGGCGCTCACCACAGCATTGCTTCTAGTCACCCTGCAGTGTTCCCATGCCCTGACTCCCACCAACTGTGATGCTTCTGAGCCTTTGGCTGAGAAAGCTCTAGACCTGATCAATAAAGGGCGGAGGAGTGGCTATGCTTTCCAGCTGCTTCGGGTCTCTGACGCCCACTTGGACAGAGTGGTAAGACATGGCCAATGGAGGAACTGAGCTGGGGGACAGTGTGGAAGGGGGGAAGGGACTGGAGCCTCAGAGCAGACTACTATGCATAATTAACAACTTTAATCAGGTTTCTTGTTTAGTTTCTGAGGCTTGCTCTAAATCGTTGGGTTTGCCTCTAAGCTAATTTTTGTTATTGGCATGTCAGTAACTATGCATCAATCTGTAACTATTCTGAGGCACTCTAGAGCCCACTGAATACTGGGAACTCTGAAAAGAAAACTAGAATTAAGCCGGGCGGTGGTGGCACATGCCTTTAATCCCAGCACTTGGGAGGCAGAAGCAGGCGGATTTCTGAGTCTGAGGCCAGCCTACTACAGAGTGAGCTCCAGGACAGCCCGGGCTATAAAGAGAAACCCTGTCTTGAAAAACCAAAAAAAAAAAAAAAAAAAAAAAAAGAAAGAAAAGAAAAAAGAAAACTAGAATTAGCTGCGCTTCTCAAGAAAATGATAGTCTGCAAAATTCATGTAGGCCAACTGTGAAAAATAGGATAATTTTGTGACCATATGCATACCAAAGATATTGGAGTGATTTAATGACAGATCTTTTAATACTGAAAGAGAAATATGTTGGTGTGTTCAGGAGAATAGACAGGATTTGAATAGGTGTATTCTGGCATCACATCTTCCCGAGAGAGCAGGGAATTAGCAAGAGGGAAATTGTAAAGCAATTGACTAAGCAGATAGGGATTATGGGAGTTCAGCAGGGCTCTGGAAAGGCTGGATGGAGTCCAGTGTGAAGTTGGAAGAGAATATGAGCTGATCTTGAAGCCAAGCAAGCTTGCTGTCTTGTTTAAATGGTATGGTTGTTTAAATCAGATTTGATAGCCTAATAGGGACTATGGAAAGATGTTGTTTCCTCGCCCTGCAGAAATAACAGTAACAACAACAACAACAATAACAATTTCATACATTTTCTTCGATGGAATGTCTGAAAGCAGGAAGCCAGACCAGGAACAACTGCAGATGATACACAAAGCAGTTTATACTTTTACAGCATTGGAGATGGGGAGCCACTGCCAAATGCAGAAAACAGGAACACAGGAACTTAAGATAACAAACAACTTAATGACCATCTGTCACACTCTGGGGTCTTTATCACATTTGTCTGACACAGGGTCAAAGAGACTGCTACCACTGAATAGCAGAACAGAAAGTGGAGGGAGGGGACAGAGGCAAGTGATAGGGACATGGGCTAAGAAGCTGCTCATGTATCCAGGAATGCAGAAATGAGGACCAGACCAAGGCAGTGGTCAAAATACCGACTAGACAAGGCATGAGAGACAGTTCAAGGAAAGACTATTCAGCCTTGTTTATGATTGGCTAAAGGAAAAAAGCTGATAGTCACAAGATGTATTTATATTTTTTTTTCCTTGCTTGTTTTGTCCTGCTGCTAAAGAGGGAAAGCCAGTTCAGGAGCAGAGGACAGGTCCACAAATACAGACCAGAGGAGGTGATAGCTATTGTCACTTTTAACTCTGGGCTTGCACTTTCAACACCTACCCAAACCAATGGGCCATTTAGTAGCAGCTTTTTAAAGGTGAGAGAAGAAAGCTCTGGATCCATAGTAGTAGCACTTGGGACTGTGAAGCAGAAAGATCAGTTCAAAGCCAGCCTGGATTCTTCCATCCTGGGATCCTGTTCTTTAAAAAAAGAGAGAATGAACAATGGACAGAGAAATGGAAATGGGAAGAAAGAGAGAGAAAGAAAGGGGAGGGGGCAGGAAAGAAGGGGGTGGAGGAGAATGGAGGAAAGAAAGGAAAGGGAAAGGGCACGGGGCTCAGCAGTTAAGAACACTGGCTGTTCTTCCAGAGGACCCACATGGCAGCTCACAATTGTCTAGAACTCCAGTTCCAGGGGATCTAACACCCTCACACAGACATACGTACAGGCAAAAACACTAATGTACATAACATAAGAATAATTAAATCATTAAACAAATAAAATGTACAACAACAACAACAGCAACAAAAACCAAAATAAGTCAAAACAAATAAAATCTCTGTGTTCCCGCATCCTCCTGACCTGTTCCTTCCTTGTCACCCTTAGGGAACAGCCACCATCTACTACTTAGTTTTAGATGTGATAGAATCTGACTGTTGGGTCCTCTCCACAAAAGCCCAGGATGACTGTCTTCCAGCTAGGTGGCCGTCTGAAATAGTAAGTAACTGGGGCCACTGGGTTCTTCTCATCATCTAGTGTTCCATCTAGTCCGCTCAGTCACGGGAGTATAGTCTGGGCTATGCTGGGCTACCACAATGGGAAAAGCTGCTGGTGCTTGAGATTCATGAAGATGATATTAACCTTCAAGAGTACCCTCTCAGTCCCCTGGGATAGCATCACCAGCTTCAAGTCTTGGGCAAATCAGCAAACATCCTTAGACTTCAGTCTTCTCAACTCTAAAGGGAGAGTTGGAGTACATGGACTCCAATGTTGTTTCCAGACCACATAGCCTCTGAATTTATGAACTGGAAATTGTGTGCTGTGAAGACTGATCCCATTAGCAGTAATGGCCATAGTGGCACTGAGGAATTAGGTCTCGTCCTGCATGTGGATCTGGATACTGAGGCCAGTCTCCCTTTCCCAGGTGAGAGTACAAAGCAATGAGCAGACACAGGATGCTAATTCCAGAAGTGAAAGCTTTACACACCACGGGGCTCTATCTGGTGCTGCCTCCTTTGAAAACATTTAGGATATGGTCACAGTCCTTTTAAATAGATGCTCTCATAGGGTGTGTGGTGCCAATGGTGTGCAGCACAGTCTGCGATAAGACAGATGGAGAGACTCCCGAATACACATTATGTGAGATGGTCACTGTGTTTCCTCACAGTCAACCTGATTCACACAGGTCCATAAGTGCTTAAAATCCTCTTGTTTTACAGGTGATTGGACAATGTAAGGTAATAGTCACAAGATACTCAAATGAGTCTCAAGATCTTATCGTGAATGGCTATAACTGCACCACAAGTTCTGGTAAGGTCATCTGCTGGATTGCTAATTGATTCCAAGTTAACACGGAACTCGGTCTTCACAGTGGCACCCATTATGTAACAGCATGACAGAATGGGAGGGGGAGCTTGTCCACTGGGTCTCCATTAATTAGAATATGAATCTCCTGAAAATACACAGAGGGCAGCTCCCTGCCTCTGGCATACCTCTCTTAAGGAGATTTATTGTTTAGAGGCGGGGATTTAAAGAGACAATATACACCACTGCAGAGGCTTAGTTCTGAGGTTAGGCCGGCTTGAATTCAAACCTCATTATTTACCAGTTACTTCTTAGTCAACGCTGTTGAGATGGAACCATGTCTTCATCTTGTCTAGATTTTGCCCCCAAGGTCATGGCATTAAATGCAGGCCAACTCCAACTGTTTTATCTCCAGAGTAATTGTAGCAAGGGGCACAGGTTACTTAATCTATTTTGGCTTTCCTTGTTTAGAATTCTTGTTGGAATGAAATAGAATGTGTATGCTTTGCAGAGTACTTAGCACTTGGTAAAAATTGGCTTCAATAGTTAAAAGTTCTATATTCCAGTGTATAAACTAGTTATATACTGTGTTATATAGTGCCAATCATCTCACACAAGGCTATGAAGTAAATGTTATGGAACTTTTTATTGCAGAGATAAAAATAATTGGGGCTGGCAAAGATTCCAAGGTGTGTTCTCAGAAGCTCATTGAGACATGACAAAGAATGCTATTTCTCCATCTCTACAGACTCTTTAAGTATTTTAGTATTTTTCCAAAAGAATTAGGGTTTTTGTTGTTGTTGTTGTTTGGTTGCTTTTTTGTTATTGTTTATTTGGTTGTTTTTAACAAAACAGGATTTCTCTGTTTAGCCCTGGGTGTCCTGGAACTCACACCTCCTGAATGCTGGGATTAAAGGCATGTGCCATAATTTTAAAAGGACATATTTTAGCTCAAACAGTCCAGGAGTTCAGACTGAACAGTCAACAACACAGTACCTTCTACAGCAAATTGCTTATAGAGGTGTGAGTCTGAAGGCAGCTACAGGGTGATTCTCTGTGGGTGAAAAAGAAAGGAGAGAGAGAGAGAGAGAGAGAGAGAGAGAGAGAGAGAGAGAGA
>NW_021604780.1:0-47343 GCF_004785775.1 Grammomys surdaster | reverse complement strand
AGAGAGAGAGAGAGAGAGAGAGAGAGAGAGAGAGAGAGAGAGAGATTGTGCTCAATCATTTTCTGTAGCTTTAACTTAAAGCTGCCATTCTCTCCTTGACAAAGATAGGAAGTGTAGATTAAAGTAGCAACTTGTAAATTCCGGAGTGGGCGTGGCATCATGGACGGAGGTCACACAGAGCAGAAGGGAAGAACAGCTCCTGCCTCACTGATTGATCTTGACAAGTTACTTTAACCTTTGATTAACCTGTCTGTAATAACAGTGTCACCCTCGGGGCTGTGCTTACATGTGCTGTATCCTGACCTGGTGCTGCCGTTGCTGCTTCCAACTCTGACCCTGTGGCATCACTGTGTTTCTCCTTTCCCTAGTCTCTTCAGCACTTCGCAACACCAAAGATAGTCCTGTACTCTTTGACTTCTTTGAGGATTCTGAGCTCTACAGAAAGCAAGCCCAGGAAGCCCTTGACAAGTACAAAAGGGAGAATGGTGACTTTGCCTCTTTCAGAGTGGAGAAGGCAGAACGGGTTATAAGAGCGGTGAGTTCCTACTACCCCAGCCTGGCGGATGTGAGCTGAGCTGCTCGTCCTGTACACCAGCCTTACCTGGGCAGCTGCCTTTTAAATCGTGGCAGCCTTTGATGTTTAGTGAACAACAATCCCATAACCTTCTCTTATTGAAGAGACAATGGGATGAGGATGGAATTATTATCTGACAGGAAAAAGAAAGCCAAAAGAAAGACAAGAGCATTATTGGATTATTTTAGCACTAAAAACCATCCAGTGTTAGACTCTTTATGGTAGAATACTGAGGCTCAGACAAAGAGCCTCGCCATGAATGGCCAGCTTTATAGCTGAGGCTAAAATCTCTGCCTTGTAGATCTAGAGTTCTAGTGCCTCCCACCCAGAGCTGTCATGTGGAGTTAATGTTTTAGCATTTTTAAAAAATATGTATTTTTAAGACTTATGTATTTCTCCCTCTCCTTCTCCCTCTCCGTCTCCCTCTGTGTGGGTGAGAAAGAAAGAGAGAGAGAGAGAAAGAGAGAAAGAGAGATGGGGAATTGAACTCGTTCTTTGAAAAGGCAGTATGTACTCTTAACTACTGAAATATCTTCCCCCAGCCTCTGCCAAGTGTTTTGAAAAGAGAAAATTAAATAGATCATGGTGTTTCAAGCAATGGGAATGAATACAATGTGGCTTCCTATGCAGAATGTTCTGAACCAGCAGGCACTGGCAAGAGGGGAGAGGAATGTTGCAAAACAATACTTAGCAAGTGAGCCCATGTATCTGAAGTATTTGAATGTCTGCACACTCTCACATGTGGACAAAGCCTGTAAAGAGAAGCACATCAAACCAGTGGGAATAGGGCTGGGGAGATGGTGCACAGGTTCAGAGCACTGACTGCTCTTCTAGAGGACCTGGGTTGGATTCTAAGAACCTACATAATGGTTTGGTTCACAATCATCTGTAACTCTTGATCCAGATCAACACCCTTTTCTGACCTCCTTGGACAGAAGCATATGCAGGAAAAACACCTCACAGATAAAAACGTAAATAAAATGAAAAAGAAGTAACAGTGACACCCCCAAGAATGAGGATCTGGAGCTCAGGGAGGGTGTTTTCCCTGCTATGCCCCTGCCTGTATACTACAGAATTTCTGGAGAATGGCACTCTCTTATGACTGATGTAATACATTTTTATTCAGCAGAAACCGAAGGAAAATAACATGCATTCATCATTCTAATTCCCTTAGTGTTATACAAGATGTTGTATAATAGGTATCTATTACTTTTCCTCTTAGCTTCTATGCTCATGAAACTGTGTTGATTCCTCTGTTCTAGAGAGGAGGGGAAAGAACCAATTACTACGTGGAATTCTCGGTGAGGAACTGTTCCACACAGCATTTCCCCAGATACCCTCCGGTAAGTATGACGCACTGTCCTTTAGAGAGTGCCCACTACCCCAAGGGGCTCCTCATACACAAGTTCACGCCACCCTAGAACTTAAGCACGCATACTCATTCTGATTTGCAGATGGGGAAATGGTTTCAGAATATACATGACATTATATAAATATGCCTAGAATTGAATCTTCAATTCTTTAAGACTCAAGGCTTAGTGAGCTAGTAACCAGCATATACTAAGGCCATCCACACCAAGTATTGACCCTTGCAGTTATTCCAGATGACAAGTGAGGATATCACTGTGGTCCTGCCAATCTTGGTTAGAATCTAGGACTTCTTTCTTAGTAAAATTGACGAATTATCTGCTGGAAGTTCTTACTAACGATGCCCAATATTTCTTCCCTTTAGTCCTCACTTAGCAGGTATTTGGTCACTGTGATGAGAAAATGACTAACGCACCCAGTATCTTGGTGTTTACAAAGCATCTCCACATACACTATTGTCTGCTGAGCTTCCTGACGTCCCCACTGTGGAGATGCATGTGTCTGGCTCAGTTACCCTGGGATGAGGCCTGACACTTACCTGTGTACTCTTAGCTGATTAGTGTTAGCAACATGGAACTTTGTTCTGTTCATATATGTATGTACATGTATATGTATACATATATGTATATACATTCCAGCTGCTCAAATTCCCCACTTGAGCCAGTTGTAGATTCCTCCTCAGAAGCCACAAAAGACAAATACGCTGTTGTGTTTGTGTGGTGCTAAAAACCAACTGCAGAGTCGTGAAGGCTGGAGAAGGGGAAGCTAGCAGCCTCCCCTCACTTAACTAAAGCTGCTTGTACCTGTGGGTATCCCACTCCTTTACAAACACTGAATTTCAGAACCGTTGTACAGTTCATTTCTCACTGCTGGTAGGTGGCAAGTCCACATTCATATAGGTCTCTTTGACTTCAAAACTGTACAGATAGCCTCAATGCATAGCTTTTTCCAGAAATGAATTGTCTTCTTGCCCTTTTACAAATGGGTTTAGGGGCTTCTGGAACACAGCATGCCAGCCAGTTAGAGCCAGCAGACACTCACGTTAACAGGGCTCAAGCAAGTCCATATTTTTAGCATCTCTGCCTTTCCCAGCACTTGCCAGCTACACAAATCTATCTCCAACAGCATTTCCTGTCCTAGCCACAAGCAACCCAGGTCTTTATTGCAGAAACACTAGCCTAAGGGCAGCAGGACGTGTGTCCCTAGTACTACATTCAGAAGTACAGTGCTTGTGTCTGTTCATGGAAGAAACCCACAGAAGTCTGATAAAAGCCTGTGGAGCCAGTACTTCATCCAAGTGTTGACTATGTGCCAATAAAAAAGAGCTGCTGCTGTATGTGATAGTATCGTCTTTCCTTTTCCTTCTTTGTTTGGGTGTGGTGCATGTATATCAATGATTCCATCAGGAAGACACAGACCTGGCCCCTTTTCTCTTGTCCATTTAAAGTTTTTCTTGGCTGAAAACTTTCACACCCCTGTGGACATACACACATATGAACACATTCACTGTGTACTCCTCTTACACACACTAACAGGCATTTCTCTTTGAAGGTCTTTGGCTTCTGCAGAGCAGTTTTGTCCTACAGTATAGAAGCCTCTGACTTGGAAACCCCAGAACACACTGACGTAAACTGTGAAGTCTTCAACATTGAGGTGGGTTGGCTGAGCATCATCCTTCATCATGAGCAGGACCAGACAGACCAAGTGATAATTTCTCTCACATAGTACATTTGGTTCGTTTGGTTCTTGTGATGGGTATGTGCGTGTGCATGCGCATGTGCATGTGCATGTGTGTAAGAGAGAGAAAGAGACACAGAGTCACGGAGTAGGTTTGTTGTCACCAAAACCATGGCTCCATAGATTTTATTTGTTTACTTGTTTGTTACTTTGCTTTGTTTTTTTGAGACAAGGCCTATCTAGCATTGGCTAATCTGGAACTCACTATGTAAACCAAGCTGGCCACAAACTTATAGAGATCTGCCTACCCCTGGCTCCTAAGTGCTGGGATTAAAGTTATACACTGTGACACCTAGCCATAGGTGCAGCACCATGCCTAACCATAATTTTTTTTAGTTAAAGTCTGTTTTGGTATACAACTATAATTCCAACATGTGGGAAGCTGAAATAGAAAAATAGCCAAGTTCCAGGCCAGGCTGAGCTATAGAGAAAGACTCTGGCTTTTTATTTGTTTGTTTTTTAAAGCTAAAGCTGAGGACTTAGAGGTTAAGAGTCTGTCTTCTGGAGAGTGTCTTGGGACTGTGCTGGGAATGTCAGATCCACCAGAAATGCTGGTTTGACAGACAGTTACCGTTCCTTGATAGAGCGTCATCACTTTTCAGTGAAATGAGAAAAATAAGGTTAATACAATTTTTCATAAAACAGCATGTAGTCCATTAAAAGGACCACTCTTAACACTGGCATTAGCTTTCTGACTTGTCATATTCCTTTTGGGAAGTAATAATGCTATTCAACAACAGATTTCTTTTTTATTTTAAATGTAATTTAGCTAGAAAAAAAATCTAAGAACCAGAGCTGGAGAGACGGCTCAGCAGTTAAGAGTACTTGCTGCTCTTCCAGAGGACCAGGGTTCAATTCCCAGCCCTACATGTCAGCTCATGGCTGTCTGTAGCTCCAGTTCTAGGGGATCTGATGCCTTCTTCTGGCCTCCACAGGCACTATACACACACAAAGTACACAGACATACATGCAGGCAAACCCCTACATATTATAAAAGTAATTTTTAAAAATTCAAGGGCTTTTTTGGTACTCTACTTTTTAAATCATTTTGTGAAATCTTTGAGAGCCTCCAGTCTAAGTCAAACCTAACATCTAACTTCTTACAGAATTATATTCATGTCTCTGTGTCCTTTACCAGGATCATAAAAACAGGAGTGACATGAAACCCCGCTGGGGCCATGAGCATCCTCTTTGTGACAAACATCTGTGTAAGCTCAGCAGGTCCAGGGATCATCATCATACCCAGAAGACATATGAACTCGGATGTCCACCTCCACCAGAAGGAAAAGATAACTCAGACAGACCACAAGTTCCACAACTGCCCCCTGATCATCCCCCTCCTTCTGGTACTATCCATAGACCCCCGCATAATCACAATTGTAGTGAGCATCCTTGCTATGGACACCACCCTCATGGACCACACCCCAATGGACACCACCCCCATGGTGACCACCCCCATGGACATCATCCTCATGGACACCGCCCCCATGGTGACCACCCCCATGGATACCACCCTCATGGTGACCACCCCTATGGACACCATCCTCATGGAGACCACCCTCATGATGACCACCCTCATGGTGACCACCCCCATGGACACCATCCTCATGGACACCACCCTCATGGACCACACCCCCATGGACACCACCCTCATGGTGACCACCCCCATGGACATCACCCCCACAGTCACCATCCCCATGGACATGATTTCCTTGACTATGGACCTTGTGACCCACCCTCCAATAACCAAGAACTCAAAGGTCAGTATCATCGGGGCTATGGTCCACCACATAGACACTCAAGAAAAAGAGGTCCAGGTAAAGGACTCTTTTCTTTCCACCGGCAAATCGGATATGTCTACCGACTCCCTCCACTGAATACAGGTGAAGTTCTCACTCTTCCTGAAGCCAATTTCCCCAGCTTCTCATTGCCAAATTGCAACAGACCCCTACAACCAGAGATTCAGCCCTTCCCTCAGATGGCCTCGAAGTCATGTCCAGGGAAATTTGAGAGTAAGTTTCCACAAACTTCCAAGTTTTTTGGATATACACCTCCAAAATAAAACCTGATTCCTAGGTAGGGGAAAGAGGACAATATTATGAATAAATAAAATGTTAAGAAATGAAAAGTGTAACTACTTTAATTTTGGTTTCATACATAGGGAAGTATGGGAAAGAAGCCAGAACAAGACAGATGGGCAAATGGAAATGAAAGATGTTGTCTTAGTCAGGGTTTCTATTCCTGCACAAAACACCATGACCAAGAAGCAAGTTGGGGAGAAAAGGGTTTATTCAGCTTACACTTCCACATTGCTGTTCATCACCAAAGAAAGTCAGGTCAGAACCTCACACAGGGCAGGAACATGGATGCAGGAGCTGATGCAGAGGCCATGGAGGGTGCTGCTTACTGGCTTGCTTCTCCTGGCTTGCTCAACTTGCTTTCTTATAGAACCTAGGACCATCAGCCCAGGGTTGGCACCACCCCCAAGCTGACACTTCCACCCTTGATCGCTAATTGAGAAAATGCCGTACAGCTGGATCTCATGGAGGCATTTCCTCAAGGGAGGCTCCTTTCTCTGTGATAACTCCAACTTGCGTCAAGTTGACACACAAAACCATCCAGTACAGATGTCAATACTAGGAACCAGAGGTGAAGTCTGTCTCTTGGTATTGAGTCAGTTGAGGCAAATCTGATGCCCAGAGTTTTTCTCTGCCTTGAGTTAATTCCCTAATTCTTGAGTCTGTGTTCTAGTTATGCAATAGCTGGGTGTATTATTTACTTTTCTGCTACTATAATAAAATACTGGGACCAAGGCATCTTACAGAAGAAAGAGTTTATTTTAGCTTATGGTTCCAGAGAGATGAGGAGCCATCACGGCGGGGAGGTGTGGAAGCAAGTGGCAGGCATGTGAAGGGGAGCTGGAAGCTGAGAACTCACACGTCAAGCACAAAGCAGAAAAATCTAACTAGAAGTGACACGAGGATTTTAATCTCAAAGGCTGCATCCAATGACATATTCCCCCAGCAAAGCCATACCTCCTAAATATCCCCAGAAGACACCACAAACTGGGAACCCAATGTTCAAATATCTAAGCCTATGGGAACATTCTCATTCAAACCAATAAAGTAGGCATACCAAGAAAGTATATATTATGTTTTAAAATATTATTATAATAGTCACATGGTCTCCTAGTGATTTCTTGTCTAAATTCAATTATGAAATGCTTAGTAAAACTGGCTAGCCAAGCAGTGGTGGTCATGCTTTTGATTTCAGTACTTAGGAGACAGAGACAGCCAGATCTCTGTGAGTTCAAGGTCAGCTTATCTACAGAGCAAGTTAAAGGACAGCTAGGGCTACACAGAGAAACCTTGTGTTTGGAAACCAAAAACAAACAAACAAATAAACAAAAAACAAAACTGGCTACCAGCTGCAAAGAAAGTTTTAGCATAATCATGAGAATGAATTCAAATGTTCAAGAAATATCACTTATGTTCCAATTAATTCCCATTTAACATAGGCACTCTGCTGGACTAAGGGGAAACTAACCGTACTCCTTCCTGGAGTCCCTTCAGCCTGCCTCTCCCTGCATAGATTTGTACTGCTGCCCTAGAATCTCACATAGTGCTGAGTTTGGGTAAACACAGAGGACCACTGACCTGAACACATCTCTCTGTGAGGCTAGTCTAACTTCCACTTCTATGTCCAACTAAGGATGAAGGAGTCCCCAGAAGATCACCCAGAGACAGGAGTGCCAAGATGCACCACACAGTTATGCCCTCCAGGGGATCTGGCCCTGGCTGTGTTTCCAGAAGGAACAGCAGAACTCTTTGCTTGCACTTTAATCCTCCCCCTTCTTTCGAAATCTGGACTCAAGCTTCCGGAGCCAGGTTAATACACTTTCAGATTTCCTCTACCTTCCAGCCACAATGGTAGTTAATATTCTAAATACTGAATAACCAGCACGGCACAGGCAGTGACCAGTTCCAGCAACATTTAAAACATTAGCCAACCACAATTAACCAGGGTGACCATTCTATGGTGGGAGGCACATTCTTTGATAGAAGCATGAACACAGAGTCAGTTGATTGAGCCAAGTTGAGAAAAGGGGGAGATAATCAGGAAACCAAGAATAAACTCAAGTTAATAACCCAAAATATTATTATCCCACAGAAACATTTATTCTGTAATTCACAAAGAACTTTGACAAACATTTCTTGAGTTTATGAAAATATTTCTTGAAAAGGAGAAATTAAAAGCCCAGATTATTTTAATTGATACTCTATTGCAGTTGCTACAGTGAAACAATTGTATTAAAAACAGGAAACAGGCCAGGCATGGTGGCACATGCCTCAAAGTTCCAGCTTTTAGGAGGCAGAGGGAGGTGAATTCTGAGTGTTTGAGGCCAACCTGGTCTACACAGTAAGTTCCAGGATGGCCAGAGCAATGTAATGCAGAGAACTTGTTTCGAATAAACAAACAAACAAACAAACAAACAAACAAACAAAAGTGTTGAGGTTGTATCTCCTATAAGGCTAAACTAATTGTAATGCTAAGTGCTGGCCTACAAGATCTGGAGTCTTCACATAGCTTCTGGAAACCTGCCCCCAGTTAATTGTGATTGGTAAATAAAGATGGCAGCAGCCAATAGCTGGGGAGAAGAGATATAGGCAGGGTTTAGGTTTCCTGGGGCTAGAGACTATGAGGAAGGTGAGAGAGAGCCAGCACAGGCTTGGGATAGAGAAGAAAGAAGAATGCTGTAGGCCAAGAGAGCGAGGCTCAGAGGGCTGGCTGGAGTCAAGACCAGCCAAGATGGAACACAGAAATTAGTGAGTAGTAACAAACTCGGAGTTACTGGAAGGAGGTAGATTCTAGCAGCATGCAGGGCAGGCAGCTGCCCGGCTATTGTGCTGCTTAAGGCTTATTAAATATGAAGGCTGTGTGTGTGTGTGTGGCCCAGGAACATAAATGGTCAAAGACAGGAAGGAACCCATGCCAGGATTTTTAAAATAAGTTTTACAACACAAAAGCATCAGTCCTGTATTAAGTGTCTTTACATTCTAGTAAAAGTTTTAGGAAACATGCCTGTATAAACTGAGTTTTTGCCCCAGCCTTAGGCTCTTAGAATAATAACTCTGAGACTTAAGTGTTTTTCAATAACCTAGGTCATAAGCTTTGGCTGTTCCATGATTAGATCATAACTTGGTATTCTATTTACTCTAAGTTCTACCATGTGGCTGGTTACCTCTGCTCAGCTCCTGTGCTTCTGACCTGTTCCATGTTCTAGGCTCTCTCCTCTCTATCCCAGAATCCTTTCTGCCTACTGGATGTCCTATCTTCATTCTACCCTTTCCTATAGGATATGGGTTTTTATATTGACAAGTGATACAACCGTACAGTCCCCAAGAGATTCTCTCTACAATTCTACCTTTTTTTTTTTTTTTTTTTTTTTTGGTTTTTCAAGACAGGTTTTCTCTGTGTAGTCCTGGCTGTCCTGGAACTCACTCTGTAGACCAGGCTGGCCTCGAACTCAGAAATCCGCTTGCCTCTGCCTCCCGAGTGCTGGGGTTAAAGGTGTGCGCCACCACCGCCTGGCCAATTCTACCTTTTAGTCCAATGAAAGACTCTTTCTCTTACATCAATAAACCAATACAATAATAACAAATATGAGAACTACAAGGTAAGATTTAAACTAGGAAGGAAGGAAGGCTGGACCTAGTGAGCTAGCTGCTTTGAAGTTGTCCTGGAAGCAAGTTTGATGAATCAGCAACTGAGAAAGTCTGTGAGGCTAGATCACCTGGGCTCCTTGTTTTGCCTTCATTGGTGGCTGGTCATTTTGCTCTAAAAGCACATAAACTCCCACAAATAATATATGTTTTTGCATAAACATATGTGTTAAATACGCATTGTGCACAGATCATTTAAAGATGATCCTTTGCTTTTGGTTAGAGAAAATGAAAGACATATGTCTTGCTTAAGTTAGTTTGAACTTCATAAACAAACTGCAATATAAATCCCATCCATGCCACATGAAAGGATGGCATGTAATAATAAGTTACGAGGACTTTGAAGCCAACAGGATCTATTGGCTATGTATAGATAAGTTCCAGCCAATCTCAGAGCTGTCCCCTTGTAGCAGGATCAAAGTATACGTTACCTGCCTTTTTCATTTTGATAACTTTTTTCTTCATGTTTGTGACCAAGATTTTCAGGAGTCTCCCCCTAGCATATCTCTGATTTTTATCAATTTTGACAGAAGCCACAGTTTTTCATCTCCTGTAGAAATATATATAAAGCCTCTCCCCCAGCCTAATACATTTCTTTCCTTCCATTCACAAGGAAGAACATTCTTAATATATACAAGATGATTTAGTTCAGCAAGTTCTTTCCCCATAGTCCAATGTCTCTCAGGAGCTGTTGGTTTTTGTTCATTAGCATTCAAGTATTTTAAAGTCAATAATGCACTATGTATTCTATCTCTGGGGGTCTTTGTTACCTCTTTCTATTTGTTAAACATCTCTTTTAAAGTACAATTGGATGTCTCTACAACTGCTTGTCCTGTAGGATTGTAGGGTATATCTGTAATATGCTTTATATTATAATCTGCAAAAACTGTTCCGTTTTACTAGAAACATGTACTGGAGCATTGTCAGTCTTAATTTGTTCAGGTATCCCCATAATTGCCATAACATCTAATAAATGCATAACTGCAGAATCAGCCTTTTCAGAACTTAAAGCAGTTGCCCATTGGAATACTGAATATATGTCTATAGTATGGTGTACATATTACAGTTTACCAAACTCTGAAAAATTAAACACATTCATTTGCAAAATTTCATTTATTTTAATACCTTTAGGGTTACTTCTTGCATGTAACAGAATTTGGTTATATAAAGAACAAGTAGACTATTTCTTCATAATTTCCTTGGCTTGTTTCCAAGTGATAGGACACTTTTACTTAAACCTTCGCTATTAACATGGTGGGTTTTATGAAACTTCAAAACTGGTAACACATTTCCTATCAATAGCTGCTCAATTTCATCATTACGTTGTGGCCAAGGGCCTGGCAGAGCCATGTGGGACCTCCTATGTGTTTTATATAACAGATGATTGTATTTCTGATCACTTACAGTTGAATAAACAGTGAAGTCGATTCTGAATTAGATCAGCAGTTTCTATATGCATTGCAACTCTCTCTGTCTATTTAGAATCACGATATTGAGTTACTATATTAGGAGATTATTGAAAAATCTAATAATGCCATAAGAGTTGCATATAATTCTGATTTTTTGGACTGAATCATAAGAACTCTCGGCCACCTTACTTATTCTTGTGACTTACACTCTGTATTTCCTGATTTATCTGCATTAGTATAGAATGTAGGGGCTTGAGAAGTTGAAGTCCCTTTTACTATATGAGAGAGAATCCAGTTGGCTCTTTGTTTTAAACTGAAGTCACTTACTCTTTAGGTGTTTCCTGTTAATATCTCCCAAAAGTGGCTGCAAGCTCTTTGCCAGTGTGCATTTTCTGCCCATAATGAGGCAATCTCACCATTAGTAAGAGCTACCACTGTCTCTGTTGGGTCTGTGCCTGTTAATTGATAAAGTCTCATTTTTCCATTCAGAATCAATTCAGAAACATTTTCTATATATGTTTTTAATTTTTACTTTGTTTTTGTGCTAAACATGTCCATTCTAAGATATATCTCAGTCAGCAGGGTATGGGACTATTAAGCCCAGGGTTGTTGGTTTAAGCCCCAGGTTGGGTGCCAACTGTAATTCCTGAGTTTTTCCTCTCAACCCCAGGGTCCCAGAAAAATAACTGAGACTCAAATATTTGTACAACTACCTAGGTCATGGCTCTAGCTGTTCCCTAGTTAGACCATAACTTAATATATAATTTATTCTCTGCCACATGGCTGGTTACCTTTGCTCAACTCCAGTGCTTCTGACCTCCATGTTCTGGGCTCTTTTCTCCATCACACTATCCCGGAATCCTTTGTGCCTACTGTATATCCCTAATGGTATTCTGGAGTGACTTGTGTGGCTACAGCACTTGCCAGCTTATTGTGAACAGGTCAGCTCAGAGCCTTTGGAAGATTCCACCAGACCCCTTTCTGAAGGGAGAGGCTGAATTACATTCCTCAGGAAGACCATAGAGGGAACAGAGCATGTAGACACATTCCTCAGGGTGGCTGACCATTGCCCCTCCCCCCCCCACACACATTCCCTAAGGACCAATCAGTTTAAAAGTCACACTGTTCTGCCAATCACATTGTGCCTAGTGGCTATTGATCTATTTTACCCCTGAAAACTGTATAAAAACTAGCCAAATAGGCTGCTCGAGGGCATTGCCTGTCCTTTTGGATGCAGGATAACCCCAGCATGCTGGAAAAATAAACTCCTCTTGCTTTTGCATCAATGGCCAGCTCCTTGTGGTTCACTGGGGTGGGGGTGGGGGTCCCCAGTAGCTAACACTTGTCAGAATCTTACATTTGGTGCATTGGCTGGGAATCGACCCCCTGTGGGGATACACCAGAGAGACATGCCTTAACATAGTCACCGTGAGGAAGCTGGAGGAAGTTGGGAGAGTCCCCTTCATTAGATCCAGCCCCACCAAGTCACCTGGTTACTGGATTTTTCCACCCATGACAGGGGTGATTTTTCTACGTATTGATTGTCTCTCTCTGTGTTACATTTTTACCCTTCTGAAGCAAGGGTGCCTGGTTTGTCTGGTGTTTGTCTTGTTTTTGGGCTAGGACTGGTGAAATTTTTGGACATGGGACAAAAAGTTTCCACCACAACTTGGAACCTTATTTTGAACCACTGGGATAAGGTCCAAGGGCGAGCACATCATTTGTCAGTTGTGGTGACATGGTTGTTTGGAAAGAACTCATGACCGACCCTCCTTTTTGGATCCAGCCTTTTCTTCCTAGCACGGTCCTGGCACTCCAAACGCAGCCTGAGCCACCCAGAGGCCATGAGCAGAAGAAAGAAGTCTTCCAAGATTCAGGGACTTACTAACTTGCTAGAATCTGTTCTTTTCACCCACCAGCCCACTTGAGATGATTGTCAACAGATCCTACAGGTTCTTTTCACAACCAAGGAGAAAGAGCATGTTCTCCTGGAGACTAGAAAGAATGTCACCTCAGTCACGTGGGTACCATCAACTGACCTGGCTGTCATCAGCAGTGGGTTTTCCCTTACTTGACTGACTGGGACTTTATTATGGCAGAAGGTAAGGGGCACCTGAAAGTCTACCACCAGCCTCTGTTAGCAGGTCTTTTTTCTTTCCTTTCTTTTTCTTTTTTTTTTTTTTGGATATTTTATTTACATTTCAGATGTTCTCCCCTTACCCCATTTCCCCCCTCCCACCCAGGAACCCCTATCCCACCCCCCAACCTCCTGCTTCTATGGGGATGTGCCCCCACCTACCCCCCAACTCCCACCTCCCCACCCTCAAATTCCCCCCACACACAGCCTTCATGGGACTAAGGATCTCCTCTCCCACCTATACCTGACAGGACCATCCTCCCTTGCATATATAGCTGGAGCCATGGGTCCCTCCATAAGTGCTCCCAGGCTGGTGGCTTAGACCCTGGGGGCTCTGGTTGGTTGGTATTGTTGCTCTCCTCATGGGGTCGAAAACCCTTTCAGCTCCTTCAGTCTTCACTCTAACTCCTCCTTTGGGAACTCCATGATCAGTTCAGTGGCTAGCTGTGAGCATCTGCCTCTGAATATGTCAGACTCTTGCAGACCTCTGAGGAGACATCCATATCAGGCTCTTATCGGCATGCACTTCCTGACATCCACATCAGCGTCTACCTTTGGTGACTGCACATGGGATGAATACCCAGGTGGAATGGTCTGCAGACAGCCCCTCCTTCAGTTTCTGTCCTACACTTTGTCTCCATATTTGCTCCCTTGAGTATTTTGTTACTCCTTCTAAGAAAGACTGAAGCACCCCTACTTGGTCTTCATTCTTCATGAGCTTTATGTGGTCGGTGAGTTGAATCTTGGGTATTTCAAGCTTCTGGGCTAAAATCCAATAATCAGTGAGTGAATACCATGTGTGTTCTTTTGTGATTGGCTTACCTCACTCACGATGATAATTTCTATTCCATCCATTTACCTAAGAATTTCTTGAATTCATTGTGTTTTCAATAGCTGAGTAATATTCCATTGTGTAAATGTACCATAATTTTTGTATCCATTCCTCTGATGAAGGACATCTGGATTCTTTCCAGCTTCTGGCTATTATAAATAAAGCTGCTATGAACATAGTGGAGCATATGTCCTTGTTATATGTTAGAGCTTCTTCTGGGTATATGCCCAGGAGTGGTATAGCTGGGTCCTCAGGTAATTTTATGTCCAATTTTCTGAGGAACCACCAGACTGATTTCCAAAGTGGTTGCACCATCTTGCAATCCCACCAACAATGAAGGAGTGTTTTTCTTTCTCCACATCCTCACCAGCATCTACTATCACCTGAGTTTTTGATCTTAGCCATTCTGACTGGTGTGAGGTGGATTGTTGGGGTTGTTTTGATTTGTATTTCCCTGATGACTAAGGATACTGAACATTTCTTGAGGTGCTTTTTGGCCATTCCAGTTTCCTCAGTTGAGAATTCTTTGTTTAGCTCTATACCCCATTTTTTAATAGGGTTATTTGGTTGTCTAGAGTCTAATTTCTTGAGTTCTTTGTATATATTGGATATTAGCCCTCTATCTGGATGTGAGATTGGTAAAGATCTTTTCCCAATTTGTTGGTTGTCGTTTTGTCCTATTGACAGTGTCCTTTGCCTTACAGAAACTTTGCAATTTTATGAAGTCCCATTTGTCAATTCTTGATCTTAGAGCATAAGCCATTGGTGTTCTGTTCAGGAACTTTCCCTGTGCCTAGGTATTCGAGGGTCTTCCCCACCTTCTCTTCTATTAGTTTCAGTGTATCTGGTTTTATGTGAAGGTCCTTTATCCACTTAGACATCAGTTTTGTACAAGGAGATAAGAATGGATCAATTTGCATTCTTCTACATGTTGTCCTCCAGTTGAACCAGCACCATTTGTTGAAAATGCTGTCCTTTTCCTACTGGATGGTTTTAGCTCCTTTGTCAAAGATCAAATGACCATAGGTGTGTGGGTTCATTTCTGGGTCTTCAGTTCTATTCCACTGATCTTCCTGCCTGTCTCTGTACCAATACAATGTAGTTTTTATCACTATTGCTCTGTAGTACAGCTTGAGGTCAGGGATGGTGATTCCCCCAGAAGTTCTTTTATTGTTGAGAATAGTTTTCAATATCCTGGGTTTTTTGTTATTCCAAATGAATTTGAGAATTCCTCTTTCTAACTTTGTGAAGAATTGAGTTGGGATTTTAATGGGGATTGCATTGAATCTGTAGATTGCTATTGGCAAGATGGCCATTTTTACTATATTAATCCTGCCAATCCATGAGCGTGGGAATCTTTCCATTTTCTGAGATCTTCTTTGATTTCTTTCTTCAGAGACTTGAAGTTCTTATCATACAGATCTTTCACTTGCTTGGTTAGATTCACACCAAGGTATTTTATATTATTTGTGGCTATTGTGAAGGGTGTCATTTCCCTAATTTCTTTTTCAGCCTGTTTATCTTTCATGTACAGGAAGGCTACTGATTTGTTTGAGTTTATTTTATAACCAGCCACTTTGCTGAAGTTGTTTATCAGGTTTAGGAGTTCTCTGGTGAAAGTTCTGGTGTCACTTAAGTATACTATCATATCATCTGCAAATAATGATATTTTGACTTCTTCCTTTCCTATTTGTATTCCTTTGACTTCTTTTGTTGTCTAATTGCTCTGGCTAGAACTTCCAGTACTATATTGAATAGGTAGGGGGAGAGTGGGCAGCCTTGTCTAGTCCCTGATCTTAGTGGGATTGCTTCAAGTTTCTCTCCATTTAGTTTGATGTTGGCTCCTGGTTTGCTGTGTATTGCTTTTACTATGTTTAGGTATGGGCCTTGAATTCCTGATCTTTCCAAGACTTTTACCATGAAGGGACGTTGAATATTGTCAAATTCTTTCTCAGCATCCAGTGAGGTGATCATGTGGTTTTTTTTTCCTTTGAGTTTATTTATAATAGTGGATTACATTGATGGATTTCTGAATATTGAACCATCCCTGCATTCCTGGGATAAAGTCCACTTGATCATGATGGATGATTGTTTTGATGTGTTCTTGGATTCAGTTTGCTAGAATTTTATTGAGTATTTTTGCATCGATATTCATAAGGGAGATTGATCTGAAGTTCTCTTTGTTGGGTCTTTGTGAGGTTTAAGTATGAGTGTGATTGTAGCTTCATAGAACGAATTGGGTAGTGTTTCTTCCATTTCTATTTTGTGGAATAGTTTGAAGAGACTTGGTGTTAGGTCTTCCTTGAAGGTCTGAAAGATTTCTGCACTAAAACCATCTAGTCCTGGGCTTTTATTGGTGGGGAGACTTTTAATGACTGCTGCTATTTCTTTAGGGGTTATGGGGCTGTTTAGATGGTTTATTTGCTCCTGATTTAACTTTGGTACCTGATATCTGTCTAGAAAATTGTCCATTTCATCCAGGTTTTCCAGTTTTTTTTGAGTATAGGCCTTTGTAGTAGGATCTGATGATTTTTTTGAATTTCCTCAGTTTCTGTTGTTATGTCTCCCTTTTCAGTTCTGATTTTATTAATTTGGATACTGTCTCTGTGCTGTCTGGTTAATCTGGCTAAGGGTTTATCTATCTTGTTGATTTTTCTCAAAGAAAAATCTGGTCTAGTCTGTTTGGAGTTCTGTAGGCTACTTGTATGTTTATGGGTATCTCGTTCTTTAGGTTAGGGAAGTTTTCCTCAATAATTTTGTTGAAGATAATTACTGTCCCTTTAAGTTGGGAATCTTCACTCTCATCTATACCTATTATCCTTAGGTTTGGTCTTCTCATTGTGTCCTGGATTTCCTGGATCTTTTGGTTTAGGAGCTTTTTGCATTTTGCATTTTCTCTGACAGTTGTGTCAATGTTGTCCATGGTATCTTCTGCACATGAGATTCTCTCTTCTATCTCTTGTATTCTGTTGGTGATGTTTGCGTCTATGACTCCTGATCTCTTTCCTACATCTTCTATCTCCAGGGTAGTCTCCCTTTGAGATTTCTTTATTGTTTCTATTTCCATTTTTAGATCCTGGATGGTTTTGTTTCTTCACCTGTTTGGTTGTGTTTCCTTGTAATTCTTTAAGGGATTTTTGTGTTTCCTCTTTAAGGGCTTCTACCTGTTTACCTGTGTTCTCCTGTACTTCTTTAAGGGAGTTACGTTTGTCCTTCTTAAAATCCTCTATCTGTGACGCGCCGCCTCGCCGATAAGGAGAACGCCACACTCAGGATTCTTTTTACAGCAGTTTATTGTTACAGCTCTTTTAGATGGTTGTGAGGCGAAGGACCTCGAGCCCCAGAACCCACGGCTTATATAGAGCCCTGGGAGGACGTGCCGCATGCTCATTGGCTCTTTAAATGTCGCCTAATTAACATACCAGTTTTCGCGCCTTGCACATGCGCACATTCAAGCTTGGCTCTGACGAGAACCGGGGAGCGGGAAGCCGGCGCGCCCTGCGCAAGCGCACATTCAAGGAGCCGGCGCCATTTCGCGATGGCGAATGCGGCTCCCGACATCTATCATCATCATGAGAAGTGATTTTAATTCTGAATCCTGCTTTTCAGGTGTGATGGGGTGTCCAGGGCTTGCTATGGTGGGAGAACTGGGTTCTGATGATGCCAAGTAACTTTGGTTTCTGTTGCTTGTGTTCTTGCACTTGCCTTTCGCCATCTGGTTATCTCTAGTGTTACCTGTGCTCACTGTGTCTAACTGGAGTCTGTCTTTCCAGTTATCTTCCTTGTGTCAGAACTCCTCAGAGTCCAGATGTTTCTGTGTTCCTGTGATCTTAAGCTCCTGGGTGGAAGAACTCATGGGATTCAGACCACCTCTGGGATCCTGAAATCCTGCTGCTCTGAGTGCAGCAACTCCTCTAGGATGGTTCAGGACAAGGTGTCTCCACAGGAGCAAACCAGCTAGGTGTCTGCCCCACCCAAAAGGACCAGGCGTGGGGTGGAAGGGAAGTAGTATTCCGGAGGGGCGGAGTTTGGGTGGCTGATGGTTTCTGAGCACCCCTGGCTCCCAGTTGTAACTCTGGGGCGTGTGGTAGTGGATGAGGGTTCTTACCCTCTGCTCTGAGTGCAGTGGCTCCTCTAGGGTGGCTCAGGACAAGGTGTCTCCAAAGGAGCAGACCAGCTAGGTGTCTGCCCCAGCCAAATGGACCAGGCGCAGGGTGGAAGTGTAAGGACCCAGAAAGTGGACCCCATCTCAAGTCCCGATCAGCGCGCACCCAAGGAGACACGAGAGACTGACTTGATGCAATGACAAAAGGCAGTTTACTAACAAGGGCCCTTGGATTGAAACTCATCCCACGCAGGGGAGAGAATTTCGATGAAGAGCCCAGGAAGTTTAGAACTTTTATAGGGGGAGGCACAAGGGGAAGGGAAAAACGTGAAATTCTGGTGCGGTTACATATGATTGGATATTTCAAACATCAGCACTTTGCGTAAGCAATCATTTTGATAGGCTGGATGACCCACTATTTTTGACCATGAAGCCTCAGGCCTTCTAGGATAAACACCAGATGGCCCATTACTCACTTGGGCATGTTTAGACTGGTCAAGATATGTCTTTGGTTGTTTCTACATTTCTGGTCACCTTGTCCCTACAGGGGCTTGATATTTTTATTATGTCTATCCTCAGCAAGCTCAGCAAGCTGTCCTGCGGTCTTTGCCAAGTTGTCTGTGGTCTCTACTGAGCTGTTTTAGTTTTTACCCTTACAGAAGGCCTGTTGGTAGGTCTTAAGGCCCCACCAATTTGACCAAGGTACATGAGGTTAAGCAGAAACAAGACGAGTCACCCGCAGCTTTTCTAGAGTAACTCATGGAGGCATTCTGTCAGGATACACCCTATGACCCTCAGCAGTGAAGATCACAAAGCTACCATGACTATGACTTTTATAGACCAGACTAGTAGTAGAGATATCAGGAAAAAGCTTCAGAGGCTAGAAGGACTACAAGATAAGTTGTTAAGAGATTTAAAGCCGGGCAGTGGTGGCACATGCCTTTAATCCCAGCACTTTAATCCACACGCCTTTAAGAAGCAGGTGGATTTCTGAGTTCAAGGCCAGCATGGTCTGCAGAGTGAGTTCCATGACAGCCAGGGCTACACAGAGAAATCTTGTCTCTAAAAACCAAGAGAGAGAGAGAGAGAGGCAGAGTGAGAGAGAGAGCGAGAGAGCAAGAGAGTGAGAGAGCGAGAGAGAGAGAGAGATTTAATATAGGGCTGGGGAGATGGCTCAGTGGTTAAGAGAACTGACTGCTCTTCCAGAGGTCCTAAGTTCAATTCCCAGCAACCACATGGTGACTCACAACCATCTCTAATGGGGTTTGATGCCCTCTTCTGATGTGTCTGAAGAGAGTGACAGTGTACTTACTTATATAAAATAAATAAATAAATAAATAAATCTTTTAAAAAAGAGAGAGATTTAATATAGGTTTCTGAGAAAGTCTATCATAACAGAGAGAGAGAGGAGGAGAAGGAGCAGAGAAAGAGAGAGGAAGAAGATGAAAGGGAGATGAAAAAAGAAAGGTGACAGGAAAGGAATTTAAAGAGAATCTTAGCTACAGTGGTTAGGGAAAGCAGAGACGAGAGACTCCAATCAGAGACAGAAAATCCCTTACAAAGGTAGTGAGTGTACTGCAAGGAGAGGGGCCACTGTGCCCAAGAGTGGCCCAACAAAAAGAAACAGGGAGAAAAGCTCCAATCTGGGAAAAATGTCAGAAGGTGTTAGCCCTGGGCAAAGAAAGCGACTGGGGGTGGGAGGGGTGATGGGGTTTGGAACCCCTACCCGAACCCAGGGTAACTCTAAAGGTGGAGGGGAAACCTATTCAGTTTCTGGTAGACACCAGGACACAACATTCAGTGCTTCCCCAAACAGATGGCCCCATGTCTAAAAAACATCATGGGTACAAGGAGCCACTGAGACCAAACAATATTCATGGACTACCTGAAGATCAGTTGATCACTCTTTCGTGGTTATCCCAGACTGCCCCCACCCCCTCCTTGGCCGGGAGCTGCTCACCAAAATGGGAGCCCAGATTCAGTTCCTCTCAGAGGGGCCCCAAGTTAAAAGGCCCCCAGGGAGAACCACTCCAAGTCCTGACTCTCAGGCTAGAGGATTAACGAAAGTTGTTTGAGACCTCGGACAGGGCACCCCAGGACCTAGACTGGTGGCTTGAGGCCTTTCCCCAGGCCTGGGCTGAGATGACAGAGATGGGGAGGGCCATCAACCAACCCTCCCCCATCCATGTGGAGCTCAGAGCTCAAGCCTCCCCAGTGTCTGCGCACCAATATCAGACGTCAAAGGAGGCTCAGGACAGAATTAGGGTCCACATTACCAGGCTCCTAGAACAAGGGATCCTGCGGAAGTGCCAATCGGCTTGGAATACTTCCCTCCTGCCTGTGAAGAAACCTGGGATCCAGGACTAAAAAGGACTGACTAGAGGGCACTAAACACCTCTTGGAGTAGCTGGGAGGATTAGGATACAGAGCCTTAGCCAAGAAGGCCCAGATCTGCCAGAGAAAAGTAAGTTATTTAGGCTACCTGCTGAAAGACAGCTGGCACTGGCTCTCCAACGCTGCTCTGCTTGAAAGGAGACCGTCAGTCCGGCACATCCCTCTTCCGCAAAGCCCCAAACAGGTATGGGAATTTCAGGGCATAGCTGGGTTCTGCCGGATATGAATCCCAGGATTTGCTTAATTGGCTGCTTCCCCGCCCCCAACCCCCAATCCCCTGACTAAAAGCTGACAGCTCTTCCTTTGGGAGGAAGAAGAGCAACATGCTCTTGACACGATTAAGCAGGCTCTGTTCGAGGCCCCTGCTCTAGGACTGCCTGATGCCAGTAGACCTTTCCACCTTTATGTGGCTGAGAACAGGGGGATAGTCAAGGGGGTGCTCACTTAGCGGCAGGGTCCCGGGAAGCACCCAGTTGCCTATCTGTCAAAGAAATTAGACCCTGTTGCTGCTGGGTGGCCTGCTCGCCTACAGGTAGTGGCGGCAGCGGTGGTTCTAGTTAAAGATGCTGACAAATTGACTGGGGCAGGACCTGACTGTGACTGCTTCCCATGCCTTGAAGAGTGTTGTTTGCCAGCCCCAGACTGATGGCTGACCAATGCCCGCATGACTCATTATCGGACTCTGTTGCTAAATTCAGATCGGGTGACCTTTACGTCACCAGTGGCCCCCAACTTGGCCACTCTTACTCAACCGGCCAGCTAATGATTGCCAGCAGATTCTAGCTGAGGACCAGGGCCTCACTTAAAATATACGGAAGAAGAAAGGACTCAGATTGCTAGCCACCCTACCAACTATTACCTAGAGAAGGAAGGACAACGGCACACACAAGAAGAAAAAGTATACTCCCCAGAAAGCAAGCAAAAGACTTACTAGGTCAAATGCACAGATGGACTCATTTAGGGGATAAAAAGCTTGTCCAAGCAGTTAAGGGATCTAAAGTATATATAGTGGACCTCAGGTTTTGGGCCAGAGAGATAGTAGAACAGTGTACGATATGGCAGTAAGTGAATATTATGCAGCCAAGAGTAAGCAGGGCAAAAGACCTAAGAGAATGGCCTGGAGTATAATGGAAGGCCAATTTTACAGAAGTTAAGCCAGGAAAATATGAGTACAGATACCCTCTCGTGTTTGTAGATACTTTCTTTGGATGGGTTGAGGCTTTCCCTAACAAGCAGGAAACAGCTACCGTGGTATCTAAGAAGATAATAGAAGAAATCTTCCCAAGGTTCCGAATGCCCAAGGTAATTGGTTTTTTGTTTGTTTGTTTGTTTGTTTGTTTGTTTCTAAGGTAAGTCAGGGATTGGCAGAGATATTGGGAACTAATTGGAAGCTCCATTGTTCATACTGTCCCCAGAGTTCAGGGCAGGTAGAGAGAATGAACAGAACCCTAAAAAGAGACCTTAACTAAATTGCCCTTGAAAACTGGCGCTGGGTGGGTGGTGTCCCTTGTCCTTGCCCTGTTTGGAGCCCAGAACATCCCTCCTGTGTGGGACCCTCACTCCCTTGACCCCAGCTCTTGACCCCCCCCTCCCAGAAGTGACTTTTCGGGCTGACAAGGATCTTATGGCTTGATTGCAAGCTTTCTAGGTCAGCCACCAGGAATTGTGGCTTACACTTAGTGCCCTGTATAATGCAGGTACCCCAGAGGTAAGCAAAGTGGAAAGGGCTGTTCCTGGTGTTGTTGACCACCCATCTCTGATAAAGTGGATGGAGTAATTGCCTGGGTTCATGTAACTCATATCAGATCAGCACCTGCACCTGATGCCAACTGGAGAGCAGCCAGACACCTGAGCAACCCCCTCAAGCTCAAGATCACCTGCCCTTCTGCAAGGCCAGAGAAACCATTAGATGGCTACGGTGTATCTTCCTTCCCATGCTGAGCCTCAGTACCCCACACAACCCTACCAAAGTGACTTGACAAGTACTCTCAGCCACTGGGGATGTAGCTTGGTCCACTACAGTATAATGCCTTATACCTGGTGGCCGAACCTTGTCTTTGATCTCTGTAAGTTAGCAGCAGGCCTTGACTCCTGGGATATCCCTACAGTAGAGACACAAGGACAGGAATTATCAGAATGTGGGGGACAAAGGACTTTTGAATCTAAACCGTGTGCTAAAAGTGGCCTCAGAGGGTGGGGCTTAGGGTGCGAACACTCAAAGTTGAGAAGTGTCCTGCGAGAAACCCCCATATATGTGTGCCCCTGAGATGAGAGAAGCCAGTAGCAGGCCCATCAGTGTGTGTGTGGGGGACCACTTTTTCTGTGCTACCTGGGGGAGTGGAACATTGGGAAGCACATACTGAAGACCATGGTGGGGGGGTTGGGGGAGGATACTTAAGGATTCAATGGCAAAGGTAGAGAGAGAGAGAGGAAGAGAGAGAGAGAGGAAGAGAGGGAGAGAGAGGGCCCAAGGATGGTTTAAATCTTGGTTTAACAACTCCCCTTGGTTTACTACCTTGATTTATGTGTTGTTAGGACTCCTGATCATTTTGTTCCTGCTTCTGACCTTTGGCCCTTACATTTTGAATTGCTTGGTTAATTTGTTGAAGATTGCATAGGTACAGTACAGTTGATGGGCCTGAGACAGGGATTCTGGGTGTTAAATACAGAAGACCAGGAGTATGAGCTATTATAATACCAGCAGGCTGCCCAAGGTCATCACCTCTCCTTTTGGATGCAGGATGACCCCAGCATGCTGGAAAAATAAACTCCTCTTGCTTTTACATTGATCTCCAGCTCCTCGTGGTTCCTTGGGGCTGGGGCTGGGGGAGTCCCCAGTAGCTAAGGCTTGTCAGAGTCTTAGAGTTGAAGCACCTGCTCTTCCTTGGATCTGCAGTCATTGAAGGTGTGAATGCCTGCGCATGCACACTGACTACTGTGTCCACTTTTGTGCTTCTTATAAATGCAGTAGCTTTGTGCAACCTTTTACAAGTGTCTGTGGTAATTCTGCATGTTAGAAAGTAGATAACGTGTGAGCCAGGAGCACATGACTTCCTACACGGATGCCCGCCATTCCTGCTTTTAGACAACAGCTTACAAGTTTAAAGTTTACTCAGATTCTCTACTAAGTCAACTAAAGTTTTCTTCGTTTTGTTTTGTTTTCTTTTTTGAGATAGAGTTTCTCTGTGTAGCCATGGCTGTCCTAGAACTCTGTAGCTCTGTTGTGGTAAATCTCCAACCCCAATAAGCCCATTAAAGGAAAACACAACTCTGTTGCATACAATTTTAATAAAACATTCGCTCATTCTTGGGAGCTCAATCCAAGCTCCCTCAACCTCTCACAGCTAGCGCCAGTTGCACCCCAGCTGTGCCCTTTCTCCTGCCCACCTGAGTCACAGCAGATGGAAAACACTGGGCAGCCTTAATATTTTAGAACTAGCCAGATAACTCAATGGCTGGGTGAAGAATATCCTTCCCCATCCTTCTTGGCCTCTGCCCACAACGGAGGCTACAAACTATAGGTGCCCTGAGGTCTACATGTCTGCCACTCTGCCTCCTCCCTCTCATTCCCTTCTCTTTTCCCCTTCTCCTAGCAATGGGCTTCCACCATCTTTATTGACACAATCAAGAACCAATTAGGGAATCAATACCTCCCCTACAAAGATACGGTTTCTCTGTATAGCCCTGGCTGTCCTAGAACTCTGTAGATCAGCCAGGCCTTGAACTCACAAATGTGCCTGCCTCTGCCTCCCAAGTGCTGGGATTAAAGGCATGTGCCACCACCGCCCCACAAGCTTTCATTTTTATTGTTAATATTACTGACATTTAGAATATAATATAGTATAATCTGCAACTTGGGCATATCTTTTTGTTGTGCAATATTTGAGAAATGTGCTCTACACTTGCACATTCTTTCCAAAGGCAAACAAACCAACCCCAGTGTTGCAACGTTACAGCCTGAAACCTGCTTGACATCCAGCATAGTTCTATTTGTTCTCTGGGAGGAAGAAGGCAAAGAACTAATGAATGCAGGAATATAAATAGCGACCCCAGTAGGGAGAGCAGAGGCAGGAGAGATCAGAGACTGGAGGCTACTAAAAGCAGCTTCTGAGTTGGTTTCCTATTCTCGGCAAAACAGTCCCTCCAATTCTCTCCGGAACCTTAAATCATGAGGCTAATTACTATCCTGCTCCTCTGCTCCAGGCTCCTGCCATGTTTAGCACAGGAAGAAGATACCCAGGAAACTGACTGCAATGATGAGACTGTATTTCAGGCTGTGGATACCGCTCTGAAGAAGTATAATGCTGGGTTACAAAGCGGCAACCAGTTTGTGTTGTACCGAGTGACCAAGGGCACTAAAATGGTGAGTGACAGCTTTCCTGTGAAACCACTTGTAATTGCTGCTCTCAGGCACAGGGGTAGAGGCTGGAGATGGCTAGTCCTTAGGCTTCCTGGATGATCATGAAAGCAGTATCCCAGGAAGAAAGAAACCAAAGTAGATGGAGATGTTTGAAAGGGACAGGCAGAGTGGGGAATCCAGCACTCAGTCAGCAGGAGAACCCACTGCATCTGTGACCTGAGCCATCCATCTCCCAGCCCTAAGTGGGAGTTCCTCACGGGGACGGATACTGGGAATAAGAAGAGAGTTGACATTATTGCTTGGACCAGGTATCTAGCACTGAGTGTGTGTGGCTGATTCTTTGAGGATAATGGCAATGTTTCCACTAGCTTTCTTTAGTTTTGGGGACAGAGGGTTGAGCCAGGGTGTCATGTAACTGTAGACTAAACAGAAACTTGCTGTGTAGCTGAAGATGAACTTAAACTTTTGATCCTCCTGCCTCCATCTTCCTAGTGCTATGAATACAGGCATGGGCTGCCATGCCAGGTTTATGTGGTACTGGGGAAGCAAACTCAGGAACTCAGGACTCTGCATGCTAGGCAAGGGCTTTACAACCTAAGCTGCATCCCAAGCGAACTTTGGCTAGTCTTTACTATGTTTTATTTCTTTATGAGTGCACTCAGGTAGGAAACTGATGCAAGCAGGATGCATAAAGTAGAGGAAAAGAAGATCGTTAAGAGGTTTTTTGTTTGGTTTGTTTGTTTATTTATTTATTTATTTATTTAAAATATTTATTTGTTTATTTATTTATTTATTTATTTGATTTTCGAGACATGGCTTCTCTGTGTAGCTCTGGCTATCCTGGAACTCACTATGTAGACCAGGCTGGCCTCAAACTAAGAAATCCGCCTGCCTCTGCCTCCCAAGTGCTGGGATTAAAGGCATGCACCACCACTGCCCAGCTCGGTTTTAATTTTTTTAATATAAAGTTCACAGGCTGGAGATATGCTTCAGTGGTTCAGGGTACTGGCTACTCTTGGGGAGGACCTGTTCCCAGCACCCATGGTAGCTCACAACCATCTATAACTTTAAGTTCTAGGAGCTATGGTACATCTTCTGGCCACTTTGGACACAAGGCACACTTGTAGTATACATACATACATACATACATACATACATACATTCAGGAAAACCGTCATACACTTAAAATTAAAAATCTTTCAGAAAGATAACTAATATAATAAATTTTACTTAAAAAGACTCTTTGTTTGGATTAATTAAGCTATTCCACCAGGAAAAGACTATCTAGTCCTTTGATACCATGAGGATAAAAAGAAAGCCCTAATGAGCACAGGCTTGTTTGATTCGGGAGGTTAAACTGTGGTAAACCGGGCCTCATTCTGCAGCTCTCCTGGCCTTGAACTCAAGGTCCTCCTGTCTCGATCCACCAAGTGTGCTATTGGGATTACAGGCTTTGACCTATCTATGCCCAGCTTCAACATGTTGAACTCATGTATATACATGTAAACCAGGGTTTACATAAAAAAGAGGGCAGGGATAATATAAGCATAGTATGAACGTGTTTCTGCTCAGATAGGAGAGTATCCTGGGACTCAGAAGCCCAGGAACCATACAGCTCTGAAAAGAGGTTTCCCAATGGAAGGGAAACCTGAGATAGGGAACTCAAGAATTAGACCATTCTCAGGAGGAACAGTGTTGCAATGGAAGGGAATCCTGAGACAAGGGAATCCAGGAACCACAAAGTTCAGAGAGGAAGCCTCTTCAGTAGTGATGACACAGCTCTCTCGGGGGTGGAGATATCCTCAGCTGAGCTGAGGAGCTGAGGAGCCTTGGACCCTCTCCACTTCTTCACTTTTTCCTTCTCTTCGGTGCTTCTTGGCTTCTTCTGCTGCTAGCTTCCGTGACAACGCCCTCTGTCAGCATTGATGTCCTGTGTCTAGATGCTTCACTAACCTGCTGTTTTCCTGTTCCTTCCATGTTGCAAGTGGTAAAGCTTAACTGTTTACACACCAGGTAGCAAATCTCATGAGATAGATTTACTGGAGCATCCAGTGAAAGCAAGTAAGAATCCAGGGATGGCTGCTGTCTTAGTTAGGGTTTTACTACTGTGAACAGACACCATAACCAAGGCAACTCTTATAAAAGACAACATTTAATTGGGGCTGGTTTACAGTTTCAGAGGTTCAGTCTATTATCATCAAGGTGGGAGCATTGCAGCATCCAGGCAGGCATGGTGCAGGAGGAGCTGAGAGTTCTTGAGAGTTCTACATCTTCATCTGAAGGCTGCTAGTGGAAGACTAACTTCCAGGCAGCTAGGGTGAGGGTCTTAAGCCCATGTCCACAGTGACACACCTACTCCAACAAAGCCACACCTCCTAATAGTGCCACTCCCTGGACCAAGCATATACAAACCATCACATTCCACCCCCTGCCCCCATAGGCTTATTCAAACACATGAGTCTATGGAGGCCATTCCTAAACATACCATCATGCAAAATATATTTAGTCCAACTTCCAAAGTCCCCATAGTTTATAGCAGAATCTACAATGTTAACAGTTCAAAGTTCAAGTTCTCGTCTAAGATTCATCCAATCACTTAACTGTAATCCTCAAAGCAAAACAAGAAGCCAGCTGGACACACTCCAAACTCTGCATCTCCATGTCTGATGTCAAAGTAGTCTTCAGATCTCCAACTCTGTTTTCATCTTTGTTGACTGTAACAAACTTCTTTCTCCTGGGGTGGTTCCATTCACAGTTAGCAACTTTCCTTAGCAGATACCTCATGGCTCTGGCATCTTGAACATCTTGGGGTCTCCAAGGCAACTTCAATGTTACTTACAGCTTCTTGTTTCAATGGGATCCACGCATAATCTGGGCTCCTCCAAAGGGCTGACATCACTTCTCCAGCTCTGCCCTCTGTAGTGCTCTAAGCTCAAGTTGATCCACTCCACTACCATTACTGTTTTTGGTGATCATCCCATGGTACTGGCATCTCCAGTACACTGGGGTCTTCAACTGCAACTAAGCTTCACCAGTAGCCTCTTATAGGCTCTCTTCATGGTGCCAAGCCTCACATCCTTTGCATGACCCCTTCAGTCCTGGGCCGTCAACTACAACTGAGGTTACACTTTCACCAATGGCCTTCCAATGGCCTCTTGAAGTGCCAAGCCTCAGCTGCTCTTCATTACCCTTTCATGCCTTCAAAACCAGTACCACCTGGGAGACTCTTACACATTACCAAGTACAGCTGCAGCATGAGGTACAACCTTGGCCAACTCTGGAACCTAGCTTCTTTGTGCTCTCAGAAAACACTTCCCAGATTTCACCTCAGTGATGCTGGTCTCTTCTTAATCACCACTAATTTCTTAGCTCCAGCTAACCAGCATCAATTATTCCAGTAGTCCCTTCTATTCTTGATTCTAAAGCCAAAGCCACATGGCTGAAGTTGCAGAGTTCTGCCGCTTGCAGGAGCTGGAACATGGCCCCCTTGTTCTATTAGATTGTCTCCAGCTTTCTGTTTTCCAACTCCTTCACTACCTAAGCTTGGCTGTCCTGAATCTTGCTCTGTAGATTGACCTTGAACTCGGGGATCTGTATGCCTGTCTCCTAGGATTAAAGATGTGATTTAAGTTTTTCTTCACCTAGAACTTACTCTGTCCCAGGTTGGCCTTGAACTCGGAGATCTGCTTGGCTTTATCTCCTGGGATTAAAGAAATGTGTCACCATACCTGGATCTAAATTTTTTTGGGGTAGGCTCTTGCCCCAAAGTGTTACTCCCTTTATTTGATGTGATATCCTTGAACACAGGATTCGGCTCCATTTCACTTTCTGGGGCCCCTTTAATACTCATATCATATATTTAAAATTTTTCTTTTCTACATGGTTCAAAATGCTTTTCATGAGACTTAACCAGAGAACAAAGTCTGTATGGAGCTATTTTGATACTTCCTTTGTCAATGCAATTAATATAAATCTCTTTACTTTAGCTTTAGGTAAACTCTTCAGACAAGGGCAAAAAGCAGCCACATTCTTTACCAACGTACCACAAAAACAGTCTCTTGGCGATGTACTAAAATTCTTCTCCTCTGAAACTTTTAGAACTAGGATTCCATAGTTCAAATCACCCTCAGCAACATAGTCTTCCATATTCCTACTAGAATGGCCCATTAAACCTCACTTAGGGCATTCCATAGCTTTCCAAATCCAAAGTCCCAAATCCACATTCTTCCAAACAAAAGTATGGTCAGGCCTATCACAGCAGTACCCTACTCCTGGTACCAAGTTCTGTCTTAGGGTTTTATTTCTGTGAACAGACACCATAACCAAGGCAAGTCTTATAAAAGACAGCATTTGATTGGGGCTGGCTTACAGGTTCAGAGGTTCAGTCTATTATCATCAAGGTGGGAGCATGGCAGCATCCAGGCAGGTATGGTACAGGAGGAGCTGAGAGTTCTACATGTTCATCTGAAGGCTGCTAGTGGAAAACTAACTGTCAGGCATCTAGGGTGAGAGTCTTAAGCCCACACCCACAGTGACACACCTACTCCAACAAAGCCACATCTCCAAATAGTGACACTCCCTGAGCTAAGCATATACAAACTATCATAGCTGCCTTCCTCTCCCAGGAGCAGATAGCAGGGAATCGAGCAAAGGACGGGGCTTATATAGGATTTCTTAGGGGGCACATCTTTTCAAGTCAGAGATTTCCAGATTGAGGATTGGTGGGATTTTGAATCATGAGCTTACAGAGCTCAGAGACTGGTGGATTTTCCTGTTTAAGGATTCTCCTGCTCTGGGATTGGTGGGGTTTTTTTTTGTTTTTTGTTTGTTTGTTTGTTTGTTTGTTTTTGGTTTGGTTGGGTTTTTTTGTTGTTTTTTGTTTTTGTGGGAAGCTTGCGGATTAGTGGGTTTTTCCTGTTCCTGAATTGGTCACTTTTTCCCACCTCCTTCTCCCTGTGCCGGGCCCATGGGTTAGGGTGGGAAGACCTTCCTGGTCACAGGCAGCTTTGGCCGAGGCTCTATCTCTGTAGAGCTGCTCAGAGTGCAGCTACCAGAGATAGCTTCTGCAGGACAGCTCCAGATGATGTGAGAAAGGAGATGCACCACCTTGGACAGCTTCTTGTGACAGCTCCAATCTGAGGTGCCTCTATTTTGACAGGTGCTTCCAGCTTGACATCTTACAGGAGCCTTAGGCTGGAACAGGAAGGAAGGGCTGGCCACTGCTTTGACAACTTTTGCTGTGTCACTTAGGGACTATAATGAACATTCTTCCAAATAGTATTTCTACAAATGTAAACACTTATATTTTAATAAACAAGGCTCTCCTTCAGTCTGATCAGGACTGGTGTGTGTAATGTGTCAGGGTCCACAAACTTGCTACTGGATCCTCTGAGTGACTCCAGGTGTCACCCTTGCTTTCCTTAGGATTGCTCTGAAACATTTTATTTATTTATTTATTTATTTATTTATTTATTTATTTATTTAAAATCATAATTTTTACTTATTCACACAGGGGTTGTAAACACAAAAAGGCAGGACGTGGGAAGGGGATGACACTGGGGTGTGGGTGTTCAGGGGAAATACAGATCTTTCAGATCTTTCAGAACAGGGTATCGGCTGGGTGAAGGTTCAGAGGACAGGTCTCTATGACTCCGCCTATGATTCACTTGTCCTTATCTAAGTTGGTATTATCTGCCAAGGCTACCTATTTACAAGGTCTATGACTACTCAGACTGGTAAATTTCCACAAGAGCTGCCTGTTTACAATAGCTTATAGCCATCTGTTTCAATGTTTTTCCACTGAGACCCAAGACTTGGTGTTAGTATACATGTATGACAGGCCTATTGCTGATTTTAGCCCTATGGCTGATTTTAGGCCTTCAGTGTGTAAGCATGGCTGCCCCTGACACCTCCTCCCTTCTCTAAGTATAGAAGGGCTGTGGCAATTCTAATCTTGTGAAGGTGGGGATAGAGGCCTGACCTCCAGTAATTGGAGGGTACCTTGTAATGGCTCCAGTCTCCCTGTCATTGTCCAGTGAGGCATGAGGACCATACCCATCCCTATGTCTTTTTCCTGGAGAGGGGATATTTTTGACATCAACCCCTATGCAGTCAGGCTTGTCCCACTCTGAAACATTTTATTCCTTCAAGAGTGGTGTCACCTGGCAGGACTGCAACTTGAAGAACGCTGAGGAAGCCGTGAGTGTGCTCTGTATACAAAAGCCCAGCCTGCCCTACGCAGACCTCAGGGTGCTGTGAGATTTAAATGAGCCTGGTAGCCTGATGGATCACGTATGGAGCCTGTATCCAGTGTGGGGCACACCTGACCACTTGGTTCCCAGGCACTTGTTTAAAGCAAGGTCACCTGTCACCTCAGACAATCATCAGCTGTTCATGATGACAAAATTCAAAGACCTTTTAGCTGCTCTTCAGTGAACAGTACAACATTGTCATCTGTGTCCACTCTAGTTTATTTGTCACTCAGTGATCCTTGGCCAGCCCTGTCCTGTCCCAGCCTCCAACTGCTGGTGACTCCTGTTCTGCTCCTCCCTTAGGTGACATCACCCCTGTCAGTCAGCCTTTGATATCCTGTCCTAGATGTTCTCACTAACCTGCTGGTTTCTAGTTCCTTCCATGTTGCAAGTGGCAAGTTATAACTGTTCATGCACCTATGGTATTCTGTTCTGTATATACACCAGCATGCTTGCCCGCTCATCAGATACTGTTTTTGTTGTGGTGGTTAATTACAAGGGGATGATTTATATTATAGAGCCTGTAATATGTAGAAAATTACCCACACCATATCTGTGTTCCTGAGAAGACACATGAACCAGGACTATGCCAGTCATTAAACAGGCTGTGTCCACTCAATAGAAGGTGTCCTTGTAAATAGCCAAAGCTTGTGATCAGACCCTGGGAGACGACAGGAGGATATTTGGGTTGAGTTCAAGGTCTAGTGAAGGAAGAATGTGGGAGTTTCAGTGGTATTGGGCCTTTGTACAAATCTGGACTCTGCTGCTCAGCCTATGTCAGTAGGTGCTTTATCCTGTTAAAACAAGATAATATTCATGTCACTGGCTGTGGGAGGCTGAAACTAGATACATTATACAAAAGATCTATTAACAATATGCATCTTAAGGAAACACTGGACATAGCACCTGATGCTTGCCTTGCACTGGTAAGACAGGATTCTCTGGCTGAGAAGCAAGCCTGTCTTCTACGGGCTAAGATTCTCCTCTTAGCCAGGATGTCAGCATCCTCCACATGATTGTTTAAGCACTGTGCTCATTCACAGTTCTAAAAGTGCACTGCATTCCAGATTAGGAGTCGAGGATTGTCCTTCTGGCTCTGCCCTCAAGAGCTTGTGTGGCAGCTGCTATGCCCTGCAGTCAGTCTCTCAGAGATATAGGGCACAACGAGGTGAGCTCTAGCTTCACACAATAGCTACAGGACAATACTTCACACAATTCTCAGGACAGTGGGCAAAAGTGAAGGCCAAGTCAAAGCTATTCAACAAACATTATTTACCATTAAGAGTGGACAGATGCTGTGTAAGCACTGACTGTGTGCTGCTTCGTAAGGCACCTTCTGTGAGTTGGCACTCTGACTCTCCACAGAAACCTCTTAAGTACCTGTGGTGTTGTTTCCACAAGGTGGGTAAACTGAGGGAGTGAGAGACACCAGGGCAGCAGGAACAACTAGCAGCCAGCAGTGTGCAAGTGGGACGTTCTAAGAGGTTAAACTGAAGTTTATGTAAAGAGTGGGCACCACTGAAACTGAGGGGACATCAAAGAGGAAGCTCACCCTGTTGGGCCTGAGGCAAGGCATCCATCTTGGTGACAGAGAAGCAGCCACAGAACTCTACCTCAGGGCTCAAGTTTAGAGGCCTTACTCTGCCTCTCCCCTGATCCGTGAAAATCAGTGGCCTGTGGAAACAACCACAAGGTCACATAGGTATTCATTCTCATGTCTCACAAGTTTGTTAATGGGCTGGAAAGACTTCTGAGTGGTTAAGAGTGTGCTGCTCGTGAGGAGTCCTGGGTCGGGTTTCTAACACCCAGATGCACACTTAGAACCCTCTGAAACTCTAGTTCCATTGCTTCTGCTGCTGTGCTCTGGGCTCTGCAGGCACCAGGTACACATGCGGTGCACAGACACACATCCAGAAGAGCACTCACATGCATAAGAACAGGTAAATCTAAAGAAAACAAAACTCTATTAGAAAAAGACCTTATTGCTTTTACTTCTTTTTCTTTTTAAAAAGCCACATTTAACAACAGCACTGCTTGATATGTCATTAGAAAGAAAGATGTGGGCAAATGGCCTCTTCTTTTAGGCCACTGGAGAGTGAACAGCAGCTGTGGGGAGGAGAGGAGATACTATATTCTCCATAGCAACCCAGACCTACATGATTACTCCAGGCGGGTGAAACAGCTGAGGACATGTCCTGTTGGTAACAGTGTGTAGAAGCCTGGTGAGTGGTGTATGTTGTTGTTAACTATTCTTATGTCCCATGGACACAACCGAGACCCATAAAATAAATCTAGCTTACAAATGAATGAGACTCAGACTTCGAATTATTTTTCATAATTCCTGGAAGAGTTCCACTAGTCTAATTTTCTAACAACTGGATTGCCTACTTCCCCAGTTGTGTTCCCCAAATACTGACTATGTCTTCCTGGGTTATTTCTGCACCACCAGCATCTGCTCATGGTCCATTTCACTCGGGAAGATGCACCTGTTTCATCATAGCTAGTGGAGACTACTCTTCCCTGTGTCCTCTTACTCCTTCCCTTGTGGTTTTTACCTGGATCCCCCACCTTTATTCTTTCCAGTAATTGACTGTGTCCACCTTTACTTAACACATAGTTTTAAACTTGGGAGAAAGGTTTACTTAGCATCACTTGGTGTATATGTGGGTCTGCTTGTCAGAGCAACCAGATCTTGTGGTTCAGTATTTAGCATTTGAACACATAGCAACACCAGACCAACTCACAACATTTCCCCTTTTTTTCCAAATAAAAAGGCAATACAATAATAGGCATTTACAATAATAAATAGCATACAGTAGGAACAGATATGAAGCAGTTATGAAAACTATTACATAAAAGTTATATTCATAAAGTCCAGTCCAATCTGGATTTGGCAACTTTGGATAAGGTATTGGATAAGTATTTGGATGAGTATTGTCCATCCTGTCTCGCCGAGTTTAGAGTGTTGTACCTAAGTCATTTTCTATTGTAATTTGTATTATTAATTTAAAAGCGTTTTTTTAGACTTACAAACATCTTCTTAAATCCTAAAAACTTAAATTTGATTGTGAGACTATGACTATGTAGTCTTCAACCCCATCTGAGACCTGAGTATACAGGAAGTACAGGCAAGCAGCGCTCATAACTATAGAAATGGCAGACAGCATTGGCTACCTGAACACACTCCCCATCCCCAGTGTCTCTGTAACGTTGGAGCATTCATCTTCAGGCTTCAAGCCCACTGTGTCTGACAGACCTTTCATGAAGCAGGAATTATGAAGGCCTGCATATCCTGTCTTAGCAGGATTTAGGAGATGACTTTCCTGCACCATGTTTGTCCATTTTGAACACCATTTCTTATGCAGTTGGAACAATGTCAGCTTTTGCCCAGTGACTCCATATGGTGGTTTTCTGATGCTCATATCTTCTTCAAGTGAAATGGCATGCTGTCAGGGGCTGACATGTCTCAATGTCAAAAAAAAAAATCTTTTTTTTTTTTTTTTTTTTTTTTGGTTTTTCGAGACAGGGTTTCTCTGTGTAGCCCTGGCTGTCCTGGAACTCACTCTGTAGACCAGGCTGGCCTCGAACTCAGAAATCCACCTGCCTCTGCCTCCCAAGTGCTGGGATTAAAGGCGTGCGCCACCACCGCCCGGCCCAAAAAAAAAATCTTTAAAAAACTAAACACCCTTGCTTTAGTTTGAGTTTCATCACTGTGAAGAGACACCATGACCAAGGCAACTCTTACAAAGGACAACATTTAATTGGGGCTGGCTTACAGTTTCAGAAGTTCAATCCATTATCATCATGGCAGGAAGCATGGTAGTGTCCAGGCAGACTTGATGCAGAGGGCCAAATGTTCTATATCTTGATCTGAAGTTAGCCAAGAGTAGATTCTCCTGCAGGCAGCTAAAAAGAGAGTTTCTTTCTTCCTCACTGGGTGAAACCTGAGCATACGACCTCAAAGTCCACCCCCAAAAAGACTCACTTCTTCCAACAAGGCCACACCTACTCCAACCAGGCCACACCCCATAGTAGTGTCATTTCCCATGAGTGAAGCATATGCAAATCATCACAATCCTTAAAAGCCATATTCTGTAAGTCTCTGAAGTTTTTGAAGACCATATATCTATCCACAGCATATTTGAATAGGCAAACTTTGTTTTTAGTTATTTACAATCTGTTCAACCTAGGAAGAATATTTTAGGATAAACTGGTCTAGTATCGAATGTGACCATGAGTTTGACTGTCTATCAACTTGTATTTCTTAAATATCCTAAACACATTGTAATAGCAGCTTTAAAAGAACCTAGAGCTTTATATTAAACCATCAAAAAATTGTTCAATACCTTATGTCAGAGTTGAAATATACTATATATAGTAGGTTGTAATGAAACTAATGTCAACTTTTGTACTAATATATAAAGCTCTATACTATGTGTATGTGTGTAACAAAATATAACCTTAATATGTATCAATATTCAAAAATCTGTACCAATGTAACAAAATATAACCTTAATATATAACAATATTCAAAGATCTATACCAATGTGACATTAACTATAAAATGTTCTTTTGTAACCGCCTGAGCTGCCTCACGTTTGGGGGTCACTTTGTAAAGGCCCGTTCTGCTGCTGTGGTCCGCGGGTCCGGGTCTAGCAAGAGAGAGAGTGGGGGCGAGAGACGTGAAGAATGGAGATGAGACAGGGAGTTTGATCAAGTCTCTCTTATTGAAAGGAAATCCTGGGTATTTATACCCTTTACCATGTGCCTTGCCCTTGTGGACAAGCACAGCTGAAGACACTACGTCATGTGCCTTGCAGCGTGGATATCACGTGCACCTAGCTAGCAGCATGGAGACCACGTGTGCCTTGCTGCTGGCGGCGCTAAATAGCAAAACAAGATATGTGAGAAAAACAAGATTTTATCAGAGTGTGCTCAGCTGTTGTAGGCTGTTGAAAACAAGTCTCTTGTCAGGGTATATGGCTCGAGATGGCTGCAAAGATGATAGCCGCTTTCGACTAGGAGTCGGCTTCCAACATTCTTTGGTTAAAAAGTAGAATCAATAATCTACCCTTTTTTCTATTATCCTATAATATTCCTATATTCCACTCTTTTTCTTTTTAACCCCTTACCCTTACACAAGAAAGAAAGAAGGATAAGAAAAAAAAAGAAAAGAGAGAAATCCCTGAGTCTAACCTCCTATACTTTGTTTTCTCCTTGGCAAGATTTGTAACCAACCCCTATATAACAGCAAGCATTCATCACCCAATAGAATGCCCAAAAATCATCCACATCATCTCTTAGGAATGGTTCCCTTCCTGCTGATTTGGGGTGAAGCATTTTGGGGGGGGACTAAGAAGCTGTGGAAGCAATTAGTCTTAAGTAAGCTAGCTGTACCATTGTTGGACTGTTGTCCAGTCTCTTAACACTGAGAAAGTTCAGGCTTAAGTGAAGTCCTGATCGGATCAGAATGTAAGGCTAGAAGAACTGAGGACATCTCAGGCCATCAGTCTTTTCTTTTTTTTTTCTTTCATTTTTTTTTTTTGAAGGTGCCCTGAAAGTAAGTCTTTTGAGGAAAGAGCATTGAGGTAGTCTGAGGTAGGGTCAAGTGTGTCAGCATCCCTGAGGGTGAATCTTGTCAGGGCTGCCTTTTTGGTTGTTATTCTCTGTGAAGATATAAGTTCTCACAAGTGATATACAGTTTTGTATTAACAAGTGTGTATACAGTGAAAGGTTCACAGCTCAGTTAAGGAAGATTCTTTGCTCTTTGAGAAGATGAAAGGCATCTGTCTTTCTTATAAGCAGGTTTAGACTGTAACCAAAATATAATATAAATTTTCATCTATGCCATTTAATAAAATGGTGTGATAAGTCCTGAGGACTTTGTAAACAACAAGATTTATTAGCTACACCTGGATATTTAAGTCTCAGTCAGTCTTAGACTGTTCCTGCCCCGGCCCGCAGGGATTCGACGAGACCTTAGGGAAGAGGAGGTGAGAGATGGGACAAGAGACACAAAGAAAAAGCACAAGTCTGAATGTCTGATCAAGTGCTTGAACTTTATTGTTCGGGTTTCTGTTATAAAGACAGGAAGGCAGGAGGGTCATCTAGCAGTCAGGGTCCAGGGTCATCCCGTAATTGCAAAGTTCTCTAAGCCCACAAGAATTCCTAGCCCAAATTACTTATCTAAATATTTTCTCACAAGTAAGAAGGCAATTAAAACATTTCTCAGCTCGAGTTGCTTATCTGATTAATAATTTTTCCCTGGCAGGAGGGCAATAAAGTATTCCTTAACTCAGGCTGTTTGCTTAAGTGACATTTGCTCTCAGGCAGAAGGGAGTCTTGGCCCTCAGCATGTTCCCATATAGACAAATCAGCTTATACATTACCTGTCTTGGTCTTTTTGATCTCCTTGTTTGTACCCAATATCTTGAGGAGGTCTCCCTCTGTCATATCTGATTTTATCAACCTGAAAGGAATCCATAGGCATCACCTCTCCCACAATACAACAAATTTCCTGTTTTCCCTTCTGAGCTTAGGACAGCTTCAGAGTGAACAGACTGGCTTAGACCAGCAGTGTTTTCAATAACCCAATGTGTTTCAGTCGCTCTTGCTTTTGTTCTTTGGAGTTTACAAAATTTAAAGTTAATAAACATTATGTAATCTGTCTCTGGGGGTCTGTGTTGCTGCTTTCTGGTTTTTAAGTATCTCTTTTGAAGTACAATTAAATCTTTCCACAATTCCTTGTGCTGTAGGATTGTTTGGTATACCTGTAATATGTTTTATATCAAAATATGTTAAAAATTGCTTTATTTCATTAAAGATATATGCTGGATTATTGTCAGACTTAATTTGTGTGGATATTCTCATAACGGCTCTGGCATCTATGATCAGAATGTTTAAGGACAGACTCCTACTCTAGAGACTAGCTGCCATGATACAGAGAGTAAAGAAAAGTTATCAAGATAGAAGCAAGCTGTTGGAGAAGCCGGCAGGATCTTCAAACCATAGTAAGAAAATTCTCACCTAAAAGTTCATACTTTTGGCTTAGTAGCTGTATTTCTAGGAATCTAAAACAAGAGGCTTCACATGAGAACACAGTCATTGTTGTTTTCATTATAAGAGCAAAAGACATGGTGAACTGTCCAACTGATCAGCAGGGTCAGTGAGGGCTCAGATGATAAGCCCAATGACCTGATCCCATCCCTGGAACTCACATAAGAACAGGAGAAAACCGATTCCACAAAGTTGTTCTCTGACTTCCACATGCATGCCGTGGCACATACCCACTACACACACGCATGCACACTGATAATAGTAACAGGATCAACAGTTTGGGAAGATTAAAGGAAGCCAAGCGAATCTCTACAGTGGTGAATTAAGCAGAAACTTAAAGGCATCTTTGAAAGTAGTGTTTGGTGGGGGGGGGGGCGGGGGGGGGTAAGGGTATCTCTCGTGCTTTAGTATTTGATAGAAAGCAGAGCATGAAAATTGCATGTCCTTTTGGGTCAGGATTTCCTCACTCAGATGTGTCCTGACCTTAAGATGTGCACGGACAAAAATAGATCAGAGACTGAGGGAATGGCCAACCAGTGACTGCCCCAAATTGAGACCCTTCCCAAGGGCAAGAACCAATCCCTGACACTATTAATGATACTCTGTTATGCTTGCAGACAGGAGCCTAGCATAACTGTCCTCTGAGAGACTCCATCCAGTAGCCAATGGAAAGAGAGCTAGAGACCCACAGCCAAACATTGGATGGAGCTCAGGGAGGCATGTGGAAGAGTTGGGTGAAGAATTGAGGGACCGGAAGACAAGGACTCCACAGGAAGACCTACAGAGTCAGCTAACTTGGACCCTTGGGGGCTCCCAAAGACTGAACCACCAACCAGGAAGCAAGCATGGGCTGGACTTCTGCACTGGCCACATGTGTGGCAGATTTATAAATTGATTTTGATGGGGGTACACCAACAAGTGGAGGAGGGGCTTTCCCTGAAACCTGCTGCTGCCTGTGGATCCCATTCTTCTAACTGGGCAGCCTTGTCCAGCCTCAGTGGGAGACAAAGTGCCCAGTCCTGCAGTGACATGATGTGCAGAGGGTGATGGGTGATATTCAGGGGGAACCCCCTTCTCAGAGGAAAAGGGGAGGGGGGAAGGGGGAAAGGATTTGTGTGAGGGGGGATTAGGAGAGGGGCAGCTGATATTAAGACATAGGGTGAATAAAGAAATTAATGAAAGGGGAATATAATTCACACCTGAACAGAAAAAAAAACGAACAAGAATAACTATTCTAGAGGTTTAAAAAAATAACTCTTGTTTTAAATTAATAATGAACTTGTGGAGATAGAAAGTAGATAAGGAGGGGGCTGGAGAGATGGCTCAGTGGTTAAGAACACTGACTGCACTTCCAGAGGTTCTGAGTTCAAATCCCAGCAACCACATGGTGGCTCACAACCATCTGTAATGAGATCTGATGCCCTCTTCTGGTGTGTCTGAAGACAGCTACAGTGTACTCATATATAATAAATAAATAAATCTTTAAAAAAAAAAAAAAAAAAAGAAAGTAGATAAGGAATATTTAGTCAGGTACTAGTCTTAATGGGAAGACGTAAACAATTCTGTAGAAACTCTTTAAGCCTTATTGATCTATGACATGGACTATAACTTTGAACTTATGAAATGTAAAAGTGCTTAGAAAACCATGTAATAAATCATCCTGCTGTAATAATTCTACCTAATAATTATATGAGTTAATTTTTGTCTGAGAAAGTATTCAAACTAAGAACAAAAAAAAAAAAAGTGACAGTGTAACATTTTCTGGATCATCCAGTGTGCATGTGTCTCTGTGTGTGTTTTCCTTTCTTTCCTTTTGTTCCTTATTCTCTGGCTAACAAAGAGTAACAAACTCCTCTTGTCTGGCCAGCAAGAAGCCCCTGAATCAAATAGCAAACAGCCTAAGTAACTAAATTTCTTTTCTTAATTCCCAGCTGCTGTCAGCAGGAGTTAATTGCCAGAAGCTATCAGCTTTTGTCCCCAGAACAGCAAGAGAGAGTTAAATAGTCAAAAGTCATCAGTTCCCCCTGCCCCCAGTGCTGAATTAAAGGCATGTGTAACCCTGTCTGGCTCTCTTGGCTTTTTATTAAGGGATATTGGCTATTGCTCTGTGATGGGTTAGCTTAGAGAACCAGAGGGAATCAGCATGAGGGCTCTATCTGTGGAGGAACCAGTGTTCCAGGCAGGTCCTGGGGTCTAAGTGCTGGAGGAAAGTGGGGATCTCTTTTTGTGGAGAGAGTACACACCCCAATTTCATGCCCAGGTTTCTCTGTGCAGCCTCGGCTGTCCCATAACTCTCCCTTTAGTTCAGGCTAGCCTCAAACTCAAAGCTCTACCTGCCCCTATCTCCCAAGAGCTGGGATTAAGGGATTTTTTTTTCTTTAAAGACAGCCTTTCTTTCTGTATCCCAGGCTGTGCTTGGACTCTTAAACACATGATACAACCCAGGCTAACCTCAAACTCTCCGAAATCCTCCTGTCCCAGTCTCCCCAGTGCTGGGATAACAAGTATATGGCACCCTGGTCACTGGGCACTTTCTGATAATAAGATGCTGGTAGACGCTCCCCTGCCTGGTCCTGTGGGCTGGGGCAGACACAGAGTTGGTCTGCTCCTGTCCTGTGGAGATACTGACTCCTGAGTCATCCTAGAGGAGCCACTGCACTCAGAGCAGCCGGTAAGAACTCCATCTCACTCCCTAAGCCCCAGAGATACATCTGGGACCCAGGGCCTTTTGGGCACAGCAGCTACCCAAACCCCGCCCCTCCGGAATTCCACTTCCCTTCCTCCCCTGCCTGGTCCTGTGGGCTGGGACAGACACAGAGTTGGTCCGCTCCTGTCCTGTGGAGATACTGACTGAGTCATCCTAGAGGAGCCTCTGCACTCAGAGCAGCCGAGGAGCCACTGTACTCAGAGCAGCTGACACTGAGTTGATCTACTCCTGTCCTGTGGAGATACTGACTCCTGAGTCATCCTAGAGGAGCCACTGCACTCAGAGCAGCAGACAGCAAGATTAGGATCATAAGACTACAGAGACATCTGGATCTGAGAAGCTCTGCAACAAGCAAGATAACTGGAAATACAGACTCCAGTCTTACACAGTGAGGGCAGGCAACACTAGAGTTAACCAGATGGCGAAAGGCAAGCGCAAGAACATAAGCAACAGAAACCAAAGTTTCTTGGCATCATCAGTACCCAGTTCTCCCAATATAGCAAGCCCAGAACACCCCATCACACCTGAAAAGCAGGATTCAGAATTAAAATCACTTCTCATGATGATGATAGAGGATTATAAGAAGGAATTAAGTAACTCCCTTAAAGAAATACAGGAGAGTACAAGTAAACAGATAGAAGCCCTTAAAGAGGAATCACAGAAATCCCTTAAGGAAATGCAAGAAAACACAAAGAAGGAATTAAACAAAAACATTCAGGATCTGAAAATGGAAATAGAAACAATAAAGAAAGCTCAAAGGGAGACAACCATGGAGATAGAAAACCTAAGAAAGAGATCAGGAGTCATAGACGCAAGCATCACCAACCGAATACAAGAGATAGAAGAGAGAATCTCAAATGCAGAAGATACAGTAGAAAATATTGACACAGTTGTCAAAGAAAATGCAAAATGCAAAAAACTCCTAACTCAAAACATCCAGGAAATCCAGGACACAATGAGAAGACCAAACCTAAGGATAATAGGTATAGATGAGAATGAAGAGTCCCAACTTAAAGGGACAGTAAATATCTTCAACAAAATTATTGAGGAGAACTTCCCTAACCTAAAGAACAAGATGCCCATAAACATACAAGAAGCCTACAGAACACCAAATAGAATAGACCAGAAAAGAAATACCTCCCGTCACATAATAATCAAAACATCAGATGCACAAAACAAAGAAAAAATACTAAAAGCAGTAAGGGAAAAAGGTCAAGTAACATACAAAGGCAGACCTATAAGAATTACACCAGACTTTTCACCAGAGACTATAAAAGCCAGAAGAGACTGGACGGACATCATACAGACCCTAAGAGAACACAATTGCCAGCCCAGATTACTATACCCAGCAAAACTCTCAATCACTATAGATGGTGAAACCAAGATATTCCATGACAAAACCAAATTTGCACAATATCTTCCCACAAACCCAGCACTTCAAAGGATAATTGATGGAAAATGCCAACACAAGGAGGGAAACTACAACCTAGAAAAAGCAAGGAAATAATCTTCCAACAACCCCAAAAGAAGATAACTATACAAACATAACTTTACCTCTAATAGCAAAAATAACAGGAAGCCACAATCATTTTTCCTTAATATCTCTTAACATCAATGGTCTCAATTCCCCAATAAAAAGACGCAGACTATCAGACTGGATACACAAACAAGACCCAGAATTTTGCTGCATACAAGAAACGCACCTCAGTGACGAAGACAGACACTACCTCAGAATAAAAGGGTGGAAAACAATTTTCCAAGCCAATGGTCCCAAGAAACAAGCGGGAGTAGCCATTCTAATATCAAATAAAATCGACTTTCATCCAAAATTAATCAAAAAAGATAAGGAAGGACACTTCATACTCATCAAAGGAAAAATCTACCAAGGTGAACTCTCAATTCTGAACATCTATGCTCCAAATTCAAGGGCACCTACATATATAAAAGAAACTTTACTTAAGCTCAAAACACACATTACACCTCACACAATAATAGTGGGGGATTTCAACACCCCACTCTCAGCAATGGACAGATCATGGAAACAAAAACTAAACCGAGACACTTTGACATTAACAGAAGTTATGAACCAAATGGACTTAACAGACATCTATAGAACATTTCATCCTAAAACAAAAGAATATACCTTTTTCTCAGCACCTCATGGTACCTTCTCCAAAATAGACCATATAATTGGTCACAAAGCAGGCCTCTACAAATACAAAAAGATTGAAATAATCCCTTGCATCTTATCAGATCACCACGGAATAAAACTGGTCTTTAATAATGACAAAACCAATGGAAAACCCACGTGCACATGGAAACTGAACAACTCTCTACTCAATGATGACTTGGTCAAGGAAGAAATAAAGAAAGAAATTAAAGACTTTTTAGATTTCAATGAAAATGAGGACACATCATACCAAAACTTGTGGGACTCCATGAAGGCAGTGCTAAGAGGAAAGCTCATAGCTCTAAGTGCCTACAAAAAGAAACTGGAAAGAGCACACACTAACAAGTTGACTGCACAACTAAAAGCTCTAGAACAAAAAGAAGCAAATACACCCAGGAGGAGTAGAAGGCAGGAAATAAACTCAGGGCTGAAATCAACCAAATAGAAACAGAAAGAACAATACAAAATATCAATAAAACCAGGAGTTGGTTCTTTGAGAAAATCAATAAGATAGATAAACCGTTAGCCAGATTAACCAGAGGGCACAGAGACAGTATCCAAATTAATAAAATCAGAACTGAAAAGGGAGACATAACAACAGAAACTGAAGAAATTCACAAAATCATCAGATCCTACTACAAAGGCCTATACTCAACAAAACTGGAAAACCTGAATGAAATGGACAATTTCCTAGACAGATACCAGGTCCCAAAGTTAAACCAGGAGCAGATAAACCATCTAAATAGTCCCATAACCCCTAGGGAAATAGCAGCAGTCATTAAAAGTCTCCCCACTAAAAAAAGCCCAGGACCAGATAGTTTTAGTGCTGAATTTTATCAGACCTTCAAGGAAGACCTAATACCAATTCTCTTCAAACTATTCCACAAAATAGAAACAGAAGGAACACTACCCAATTCGTTCTATGAAGCTACAATTACACTCATACCCAAACCCCACAAAGACCCGACAAAGAAGAGAACTTCAGACCAATCTCCCTTATGAACATCGATGCAAAAATACTCAATAAAATTCTAGCAAACCGAATCCAAGAACACATCAAAACAATCATCAATCATGATCAAGTAGGTTTTATCCCAGGAATGCAGGGATGGTTCAATATTCAGAAATCCATCAATGTAATCCACTATATAAACAAACTCAAAGAAAAAAACCACATGATCATCTCACTAGATGCTGAGAAAGCATTTGATAAAATTCAACATCCCTTCATGATAAAAGTCTTGGAAAGATCAGGAATTCAAGGCCCATACCTAAACATAGTAAAAGCAATTTACAGCAAACCAGTAGCCAACATCAAGCTAAATGGAGAGAAACTTGAAGCAATCCCACTAAGATCAGGGACTAGACAAGGCTGCCCACTCTCCCCCTACCTATTCAATATAGTACTGGAAGTCCTAGCCAGAGCAATTAGACAACAAAAAGAAGTCAAAGGGATACAAATAGGAAAGGAAGAAGTCAAAATATCGCTATTTGCAGATGATATGATAGTATACTTAAGTGACCCCCAAACTTCCACCAGAGAACTCCTAAACCTGATAAACAACTTCAGCAAAGTGGCTGGTTATAAAATCAACTCAAACAAATCAGTAGCCTTCCTCTACATGAAAGATAAACAGACTGAAAAAGAAATTAGGGAAATGACACCCTTCACAATAGTTGCAAATAATATGAAATACCTTGGTGTGAATCTAACCAAGCAAGTGAAAGACCTGTACGACAAGAACTTCAAGTCCCTGAAGAAAGAAATCGAAGAAGATCTCAGAAGATGGAAAGATCTCCCATGCTCATGGATTGGCAGGATTAATATAATAAAAATGGCCATCTTGCCAATAGCAATCTACAGATTCAATGCAATCCCCATTAAAATCCCAACTCAATTCTTCACAGAGTTAGAAAGAGGAATTCTCAAATTCATTTGGAATAACAAAAAACCCAGGATAGCGAAAAGTATTCTCAACAATAAAAGAACTTCTGGAGGAATCACCATTCCTGACTTCAAGCTGTACTACAGAGAAATAGTGATAAAAACTACCTGGTATTGGTACAGAGACAGGCAGGAAGATCAATGGAGTAGAATTGAAGACCCAGAAATGAACCCACACTCCTATGGTCACTTGATCTTTGACAAAGGAGCTAAAACTGTCCAGTGGAAAAAGGACAGCATTTTCAACAAATGGTGCTGGTTCAACTGGAGGACAACATGTAGAAGAATGAAAATTGATCCATTCTTATCTCCTTGTACAAAGCTCAAGTCTAAGTGGATAAAGGACCTCCACATAAAACCAGATACACTGAAACTAATAGAAGAGAAGGTGGGGAAGACCCTCGAATACTTGGGCACAGGGGAAAAGTTCCTGAACAGAACACCAATGGCATATGCTCTAAGATCAAGAATTGACAAATGGGACTTCATAAAATTGCAAAGTTTCTGTAAGGCAAAGGACACTGTCAATAGGACAAAACGACAACCAACAAATTGGGAAAAGATCTTTACCAATCCTACATCTGATAGAGGGCTAATATCCAATATATACAAAGAACTCAAGAAAGTAGACTCCAGACAACCAAATTACCCTATTAAAAAATGGGGTATAGAGCTTAACAAAGAATTTTCAATGGAAGAAACTCGAATGACCGAGAAGCACCTAAAGAAATGTTCAGTGTCTTTAGTCATCAGGGAAATGCAAATCAAAACAACTCTGAGATTCCATCTCACACCAGTCAGAATGGCTAAGATTAAGAACTCAGGTGATAGTAGATGCTGGCGAGGGTGTGGGGAAAGAGGAACACTCCTCCATTGTTGGTGGGACTGCATGATGGTGCAACTCTTTGGAAATCAGTGTGGCGGTTCCTCAGAAAATTGGACATAGCATTACCTGAGGATCCAGCTATACCACTCCTAGGCATATACCCAGAAGATGCTCGAACATATAACAAAGACATATGCTCAACTATGTTCATAGCAGCCTTATTTATAATAGCCAGGAGCTGGAAAGAACCCAAATGTCCTTCAACTGAGGAATGGATTCAAAAATGTGGTATATTTACACAATGGAGTATTACTCAGCTATTTAAAACAATGAATTCGAGAGGTTCCTAGGTAAATGGATGGAACTAGAAATTATCATCCTGAGTGAAGTAAGCCAATCACAAAAGAACACACATGGTATTCACTCACTGATTGTTGGATATTAGCCCAGAACCTTGAAATGCCCAAGATGCAACTCACAGGCCACATGAAGCTCATAAAAAAGGAAGACCAAGTGGGGGTGATTCAGTTCTTCTTAGAAGGAGCAACAAAATACTCAAGGGAGCAAATATGGAGACAAAGTGAGGGACAGAAACTGGAGGAGGAGCCGTTTCAAGACCACTCCACCTGAGTATCCATCCCATGTGCAGTCACCAAAGGTAGATGCTGATGTGGAAGTCAGAAAGTGCATGCTGATAAGGGCCTGATATGGATGTCTCCTCAGAGGCCTTCAAGAGTCTGACATATTCAGAGGCAGATGCTCACAACTAGCCATTGAACTGATCATGAGGTTCTCAATGGAGGAGTTAGAGTGAGGACGGAAGGAGCTGAAAGGGTTTGTGGCACCATGAGGAGAGCAACAATACCAACCAACCACAGCTCCCAGGGTCCTAACCACCAGCCTGGGAGCACTTATGGAGGGATCCAGGGCTTCAGCTGAATATGCAAGAGTGGAGGGCCCTGCTGGGCACAGGTGGAAGATGAGATCCTTGACCTCATGAAGGCTGGACGCCCCAGGGGGTGGGAATTTTGAGGGTGGGGAGGTGGGAGTGGGGGGGGGGGGGGGGTTTCCCCCCCCGGAGCGGCGGGAGGGGGGCCAGGGGGATGGGGGGTTCCGGGGGGGGGGGGGGATGGGGTAAGGGGATAACATATGAAATGTAAATAAAATATCCAATAAAAAAAATGTTTAAAAAAAAAGAAAAAAAAAGATGCTGGTAGACATCATATTGCCATAGATTATTTTCTCATTGGGTAATTACACAGATTTAGAAACACTGGTAAGCAAGTGTAACTATTCCTAGCCTTGGCTCAGTGAGCAGGAGAAGGGAGCAGAAAGAGCAAGTTCTTAGATCCTGCAGAAAGAAGGGAGACTCCCTAAGCCTTCCTGTGGTAAGGAAGTTCCATCTAAGGAACCCTGTCTACCTTAGAGAGAATGTTCCAGAGAGGGACCACAAGCCTCTGTGGCCAAACTCAAGCTTTGGAGACAGCTTCAATTCACTACAAGACAGGAATGGCTGAAAGGAGACCACTGTGAACTCATCAAGTCTGAAATTTATTTCACCCAGGATCAGGGTGGAAAACATGCTTCCATGCTACACGCATCCCAGGATTCTTCTGGTCCTTCCACTCAGGGTCGTTGCTGGGGCTATTGCTTCACTTGTGAAGATTCTGCCTGAAGCTTGGGCGCTGGCTCTGCAGCTGCCTTTGAGAGTCTGCCCTTGTACTCACAGGAGTTTAGAAGCCTCTGTAA
>NW_021604779.1:128061-132486 GCF_004785775.1 Grammomys surdaster | reverse complement strand
TAGAATGTTCTCCAAATTTCAGCTGGATTCATGTTCATGCTATCAGTTAGCTGGAGTATTTCTCTGTTTAATTTTTGTCTGGAGAATTTATCCATTGGTGAGACTAGAGTATTGAAATTTGCAAGTATAATGTATGAAGGTTATCATGTGAGTTTTGCTTTAAAACACATTCTTTTACAAATGCTTATGACCATGTGTTTAAGGCATAGATATTAAGAATTGAAATGTTATCTTTGGTATTTTTTCCCTTTGACAAATATGTCATATCTTTCTCCAATTTTTTGATTATTATTTTTTTAAATCTATTTTAAAATGACTACACCAGCTTATTTCTTGGGTCCATTTGCTTGGAATATATTTTACAACCCTTTACTCTGAAGTAATGCTTATTCTTGATGTTGAGCTTTCCTTCCTTCCTTCCTTCCTTCCTTCCTTCCTTCCTTCCTTCCTTTCTAAAATTTTTGTGATTTTTAAGTGATTTATTTATTTATTTTATGTATATGAGTACACCATTGCTCTTTTCAGAAACACAAGAAGTGGGCATCAGATCCCATTACAGATGGTTGTGAATCACCATGTGGTTGCTGAGAATAGAACTCAGGACCTATGGAAGACCAGTCAGTCCTCTCAACCACTGAGCCATCTCTCCAGCCCAAGCTATATTTCTTATATGCAATAGATGGATAAGTTTGTTAGCATCCATTCTGTTAGCCTTTCTCTTTTTATAGCTCATCTGAGGTCATTGATATCGAGAGGGTCAATGAATGGTGATTGTTAACTCCTGGTATTTTGTTGTTGTTGTTACAGCTGCTGGGGGTGGTGGTGTTGGTGTTGGACTGTGTGTGTGTGTACTTTCCCTTTTTTTCAGATAATACGATATTATTTATTAATTCAGTTTTCATGTCTATCATTAATCTCCTTGGGTTAGATTCTTCCTCCTATCACTTTGTGTAGGTCTGTTTGTGTAAATAGATCAGGTTAGGGGTTAGGGGTTAGAGTGAGGGTTGAGGTTAGAATTAGAGTTAGGGTTAGGGTTAGAAATCCCCAAATAATATTTACCTCAACAAGGTGGCTGTAATCATGATTTGTGTTCAATGATTGAAATGCAATGGGAAGTAACATGGTAGAGGATACTCAGTAGTCCCGGATCTGGATTTTTCTAGAAAAGTTCACACTGTGCTTTCAGAAACTTTTCCTTTAAGGAAGATTAAAGGGAATGATTGTTCCACTAACCCATTATTAGACATGGAAATTGAAAGGCAACATCCTTCTCCCTGTGGTGGTGCATGCCTTTAATCTCAGAACCCAACAGACATGTCAGGAAGATCATAACGCCAAGACCCTGCTCAGGTATCTAATGAATTGGAGAGTAGCCTAAGCTAAATTATAACCAGTCTCACTTCCACCTCAAATATTTTCATGGAAACTGGAAATTTCCTATGTATGTGGGAATGAACAGGACTTGGTTGAAGCCAGAAGACATGTCATCATTCTCAAGTAAGAACCATCTTCACCTATTGACAATGTTGCTTATCAGCTTAATTGATTCAGTTTCTCCATATGAGTTTATGATTAGTACTCATGTTTTCCTATTTATTTTTCAGATAAAGACCACTAGATTGATTTTATGAACAAGATGACAGATCAATATATAGAGGTGCAGATTTAGATGTTGAATGGAGAGATGAATGAATATTTATATTCAGCTCAATAGGTGGGGGGAACCCCCTTCATCTACCATGTGTTGCCTATATGAACTTTCAAGGTGACTTTATTTAATATTCTCTGCCTCTTTGCAAAGTAAGAACACTTATAGAACCAATTTCAATGGTATGCTGTGAGATTTCAGTAGCATAGTACACACAAAGCCTGCTTGTATCCCTTCTTACAGGGTAGGGCTGAGGCTGATGTTCTCTCTTGTTCATCAATGCTGTTTGATCATCATCTTTGTTTCTAGTTGCCTGGCAGTACATTCATTTGTACACTGAACAGCTCCCACCTCTTGCCTCCTTGCCTCACTTTCCTTCAGAGCCCTTCTTGGCTCCTCTAGACTTTGCAGGACTGATTCTTTAGAAAGAGTGATCAGCTGGGCGGTGGTGGCACACGCCTTTAATCCCAGCACTTGGGAGGCAGAGGCAGAGGCAGGTGGATTTATGAGTTTGAGGCCAGCCTGGTCTACAGAGTGAGTTCCAGGACATCCAGGGCTACACATAGAAACCCTGTCGCGAAAAACTAAAGGGGGGGGGAAGAGTAATCAGTGAGTACCTGTGCTGATATCCAAGAGCTCACATTTTGAGCATGTTACAATTTGCTATCCCTGAACTAGCTCCATCCTTTCCCTTTCCTCTGTGCCTTAGCTTGGTTCTCTCCTGAGCCCATCTTCAGACAAGACTCTAGGGTAAAAAGTGATCTGTTTACAATGTGATCCAGGTAGTGGGGTGGGGAAAGGGAAGTGGGATAGGAAAGGGTGGGGAGATGCTGATAAAGGAAATGGTATGAATATGTGACTGTAGGGAGAGTGGGGAGCCTTCAGAGACTGTAGCATGTACTTCAGGACTGTCCCACAGAAGGCCAGGAAGATGGGGGTATTCATCCAGCAACTCCTGTCATTCATTGGTCAGATTTGTTCAGCAACTGTAGCAAGTCCCAGATCCCTGGGGAAGGAAAGATAGAGGTACACACAAGAACCGTCAAACACAGAACCAGAGGGAGGGAGGGAAGCCAAGGGCACACACACAAACTGTCCATCGTGGCCGGGGGATGGAAGCTAGGGATACACACAGGAACCGTCCAACATGGAAGCAGAGGAGTCTGCCATGGACAACCAAGGGTTATGGCTGTATATTAATTAAAGCTTATCTGGACTTATTTTAGGTGAAACAAAGTTTTGGAAAGCTATGGATAGATTCATCAACAAATCCATAGTCCTGGAAAGACTAAAGGGCCACAATTCTAGCCTTGAAGAATAGCAAGCCACAACCAAAGGGCTTCTCCACTGCCTGCAAGGCACGCATAGCCTGCTCCACACATGCTGACAGGCTGTCATCCTGGCTGGATGGTTTGGCTTTCCCCTACATGACAGTTCTGGGGTTTGGATGCATTGCCATGGGGTATGCTGACACCCAGGGCATTGGAGGCTCCCTGCTCAGCATCCTCACAGCCCTCTGGCCTAGTGGGAACAATTCCCCTTACCTGGCTTTGGAAGCATTATGACTTGGTCACCAGGGGATTCATTGCCAGTTGGCTCCACGTAGGGAAACTGACACTCTATGTGTTTTCTGGTTTTTCTCTCCTTTTGAAATGGTTACCATTCTCCTACCATTAAATAAGAACTCCCCTTCAAACCATGAGTTGCTTAAAGATGACCAGGTACATGCTTATACCTTTGAAAGGAATGTAAACCAACCCAAGTACAGTCCTGTTTGATGGTAGCTGGACCTTGAGCAACCTGAGTATTACATCTCTACCATCTTGCTCTTCACAGGTGTGATCCTGGCAAGAAATAGTGAGCAGTGGGTCATATGGGGTGTGGCGTTCTAGATAGAGCCTGAGGTGCTGCTGAGTGATCTTAGAAGCATTGGTCTCCCCACTGGAACACTGTATGTATTTTCAGCACCAATCATAAAAAATGTGTTGTGTGAAGACAGGCTTGATGAGTAAAAGCTTGGAGATTTGGGGAAGTGGAGGCACCACAGTTATTTCCTGGGATGTCAGGCATGTGTGTGTGGCAGACAGCATCTACAGGAACGCTGTGTTTCTACTGAACCCTTCTCTGTAGAACAGGAATGAGGTGAGATCAGAGATGGTAAGGACATGAGGGAGAGGTCAGGGTACCCCTTCTCCCATGAGTCTTGTCTTCCCTGCATAGCTGTTAACTTACCTTCAGTATCACATCGTGCCTTTCATATGTAGCAGTGAAACAGTGAGTGTTTTTGTTGGGGTGTTTTTAAAATTGAAATAACTAAACTTTGGTTCTTTGATGCCTGACAGCCCTAAAATGTCACCATTGATCGATGGTGATGGTAACAGAAACCAATTAGCTACACCCCAAGAAAATTGCTAGATTCCAGCAGAAAAGCACTATACAACCTATTGAACAAACCTAATCTAACATGCATTGCAATGCATTCATTCTTCCAGAGCTAAAGGCAAGTACAATACAGCGAAAAAACTTAAACAACATTACATGTGACATTTAAGTTAGGACTAGTGTTTGCTTTAAAGCATAAACACTTGTACCATCCGGTCATGTATACTACATTGTTTCATATGGCATGTCGAGTAAGTTGCTAGATTCCAGCAGAAAAGCAATATACATCTTATCTTTCAAACGTACTATAAAGTTGTGCACATTGCAATGCATTCGTACTTCCAGATGTAAAGCCAAGTACAAAGAAGCTGAAAACATTGAAATCACATTACATG
>NW_021604779.1:125553-128051 GCF_004785775.1 Grammomys surdaster | reverse complement strand
AGTCAAGTATAATACAGCTGAAAAGACTTAAGCAAAGTTACATGTGACATTTCAGTTAGGACTTGTGTTTGCTTTAAAGCATAAACACTTGTACCATCTGGTCATGTATACTTCATTATTTCATATGGTATCTGCAAGTAAGTTGCTGTATTCCAGTAGAAAAGCACTATACAATATATTGAACAAACCTACTCTAAAATGCAGTGCAAAGCATACATACTTCCAGAGCTAAAGGCAAGTACAACACATCTGAAAACATTGAAATCACATTACATGTGACATTTCAGTTAAGACTTGTGTTAGGTTTAAAGCATAAACACTTGAACAATCCGGCCATGTATATTTCATTGTTTCATATGGCATGTCCAAGAAAGTTGCTAGATTCCAGCAGAAAAGCAGTATACAACGTATTGAACAAACCTACTGTAAAATGCATTGAAATGCATTCCTTTTTCCAGAGCTAAAGTCAAGTAAAATACAGCTGAAAAGACTTAAAGAACATTACATGTGACATTTCAGTTAGGACTTGTGTTTGCTTAAAGCATAAACACTTGTACCATCTGTTCATGTATACTTCATTGTTACATACAGAATGTCAAAGTAAGTAGCTAGATTACAGCAGAAAAGCACTATACAACCTATTGAACAAACGTACACTAAAGTGCATTGCAATGCATTCGTACTTTCAGACAAAAATGCAAGTACAACACAGCTGAAAACATTGAAATCATGTTACATGTGACATTTTAGTTAGGACATGTGTTTGGTTTAAAGCATAAACACTTGTACCATCCGACCATGTATATTTTATTTTTTCATATGGTATGTCCAACAACGTTGCTAGATTCCAGCAGGAAAGCACAATACAACTTATTGTACAAACCTACTCTAAAATGCATTGCAATGCATTCGTACTTCCAGAGCTAAAGGCAAGTACAACACTGCTGACAACACTGAAATCATGTTAAATGTGACATTTCCGTTAGGATGTGTGTATGCTTTTAAGCATAATCACTTGTAACATCAGGCCATGTATATTTCATTGTTTCATATGGCCGGTCCAAAAAATTTTCTACATTCCAGCAGAAAGGTCCTATACAACAAATTAAACGAACCTACTGTAAAATACATTGCAATGCATTCATACTTCCAGAGCTAAAGGCAAGTACAATACAGCTCAAAAGCGTTAATCAACATTATATGTGACATTTCACTTAGGACTTGTGTTTGCTTTAAAGCATAAATACTTGTACCATCCCGGTCATGCATACTTCATTGTTTCATATGGGATGTCCAAGTAATTTTCTAGATTCCAGGAGAAAGGCACTATACAACTTATTGAACAAACGTACTGTAAAGATACTCCCATTGCAATGCATTCATTCCTCCATAGCTAAAGGCCAGTACAACACTGCTGAAAACATTGAAATCACATTACATGTGACATTTCAGTTAGGACGTGTGTTTGATTTAAAGCATAAACTCTTGTACCATCCGGGCATGTATATTTCATTGTTTCATATGTCATGTCCGAGAAAGTTGCTAGATTCCAGCAGAAAAGCACCATACAAAGTATTGAACAAACATACTCTAAAATGCATTGCAATGCATTTGTTCTTCCAGAGCAAAAGGCAAGTACAATAGAGCTGAAAAGAGTTAAACAACCTTACATGTTACATTTCATGTGACATTGTGTTTGCTTTAAATTATACACACTGGTAGCATCCGGTCATGTATACTTCATTGTTTCATATGGCATGTCCAATACAGTTGCTAGATTCCAGAAGAAAAGCACTACATAACATATTGAACAAACCTATCCTAAAATGCATTGCAATGCATTCATTCTTCCAGAGCTAAAGGCAAGTACAATACAGCGAAAAACTTAAACAACATTACACGTGACATTTCAGTTAGGACTAGTGTTTGCTTTAAAGCATAAACACATGTACCATCCTGTCATGTATACTACATTGTTTCATATGGCATGTCCAATTAAGTTGCTAGAATCCAGTAGATAAGCACTATACAAATTATTGAACAAATATAGTGTAAAGATATGCGCATTGCAATGCATTCGTACTTCTAGCATTAAAGGCAAGTACAACACTACTGGCAACACCGAAATCCTGTTAATTATAACATTTCCGTTAGGATGTGTGTTTGCTTTAAAGCATAAACACTTGGACCATCTGGCCATGTATATATCATTGTTTCATATGGTATGTCCAAGTAAGTTGCAAGATTCCAGCAGAAAAGCACTATACAACGAATTGAACAAATATACTGTAAAATGCATAGCAATGCATTTGTACTTCCAGAGGTAAAGGCAAGTACAATACAGCTCAAGAGACGTAAACAATGTTACATGTGACATTTCAGTTAGGACATGTGTTTGCTTTAAAGCATAAACACTTGTACCATCCAGACATGTACTTCATTGTTTCATATGGCATGTCCAAGTAAGTTGCTAGATTCCAGCAGAAAAGCACTATACA
>NW_021604779.1:81222-125543 GCF_004785775.1 Grammomys surdaster | reverse complement strand
CATGTCCAAGTAAGTTGCTAGATTCCAGCAGAAAAGCACTATACAACATATTCAACAAAGATAAGCTCATTGTAAGGCTTTCTTACTTCCAGAGCTAAATGCTAGTACAACACAGCAGAAAACACTGAAACCACATTACATGTGACATTTCAGTTAGGAAGTGTGTTTCGCTTACAGGAATAACACTTGTACCATCCGGCCTTGTATATTTCATTGTTTCATGTGACATGTCCAAATAAGTTGCTATATTCGAGCAAAAAAGCACTATACAGCGTAATGATCACACCTTATGTAAAAATACCCGCATTGCAAAGCATTCGTACTTCCAGAGCTAAAGGAAATTACAACACTGCTGAAAACTTTGAAATCACTTTACAAGTGACATTTCAGTTAGGACGTGTGTTTGCTTTAAAGCATAAACACTTCTACAATCCGGTCATGTATACTTCATTGTTTCATATGGCATGTCCAAGAAATTTATTTGCTGGATTCCAGCAGAAAAGCACTATACAACTTATTGAAAAAAGGTACTGTTAAGATATGCACGTTGCAATGCATTCATACTTCCAGAGCTAAAGGCAAGTACAACATTGCTGACAACAATGAAACCATGTTACATGTGACATTAGAGTAAGGACATTTGTTTGCTTAAAAGCATAAACACTTCTACCATCTGGCCATGTATAGTTCATTGTATCATATGCCATGGCCAAGTAAGTTGCTAGAGATCAGCAAAAAAACCCACTATACAACAAACTAAACAAACCAACTTTAAAATGCATTGAAATGCATTCATACAGACAGAGCTAAAGGCAAGTACAATACAGCTCGAAAGGCTTAAATAACAGTATATGTGACATTTCATTTAGGACTTGTGTTTGCTTTAAAGCATAAACACTTTTACCATCAGGTCGCGTATACTTCATTGTTTCATATTGCATGTCTAAGTAAGTTGCTAGATTCCAGCAGAAAAGCACTGTACAACTTATTGAACAAAACTACAGTAAAGATTCACACATTGCAAAGCATTCGTACTTCCAGAGCTAAAGGCAAGTACAACACTGCTGAAAACACTCAAATCATGATATATGTGACATTTCTGGTAGGACGTGTGTTTGCTTTAAAGCATAAACACTTGTAACATTCGGTCATGTATACTTCTTTGAGTCATATCGCATGTCCAATTAAGTTGGTAGATTCCAGCAGAAAAGCACTGTAAAACTTATTGAAAAAACATACTGTAAAGATATGCGCACTGAAATGCATTCATACTTCCAGAGCTAAAGGCAAGTAAAACATTGCTGACAACACTAAAATCACATTACATGTGACATTTAAGTTAGGAAGTGTGTTTGTTTTAAAGAATAAACACTTGTACAATCCAGCCATGAATATTTCATTGTTTCATCTGGCATGTCCAAGTAAGTTGATAGTTTCCAGCAGAAAAACACTATACAACAAATTAAACAAACCTACTGTAAAATGCATTGCAATGCACTCATACTTCAAGAGCGAAAGGCAAGTACAACATCACTGACATCACTGAAACCAGGTTACATATGACATTTGAGTTAGGACATTAGTTTTCTTTAAAGCTTAAAAACTTGTACCATCCAGCCATGTATATTTCATTGTTTCAAATGGCATGTCCAAGAAAGTTGCTAGATTCCAGCAGAAATGCAGGAATATTGAACAAACCTACTGAGAAATGCATTGCAATGCATATGTACTTCCATAGCTAAAGGCAAGTACAAAACTGCTAAAAACACTTAAACAACATTATTTGTGACATTTCAGTTATGACTTGTGTTTGCTTTACAGCATAAACACTTGTACCATCCGGTCATGTATACTTCTTTGTTTCATATGGCATGTCCAAGTAAGTTGCTACATTCCAGCAGAAAAGCGCTATACTACTTATTGAACAAAAGTACTGTAAAAATAGGAGAATTGCAAAGCATTCCTACTTCCAGAGACAAAGCAAACTACAACACAGCTGACAACACTGAAATCATGTTACATGTTACATTTCAGTTAGGATGTGTGTTTGGTCTAAAGCATAAACACTTGTACCATCCCGCCATGTATATTTCATTGTTTCTTATGACATGTCCAATTAAGTTGTTAGAATCCAGAAGAAATGCCCTATACAAAAAATTAAACAAACCTGCTGTAAAATGCATTGCAATGCATTCATACTTCTAGAGCTAAAGTCAAGTAAAATACAGCTCAAAAGACTTTAACAATCTTATATGTGACATTTCAGTTTGGACTTGTGTTTGCTTTACAGCATAAACACTTGTACCATCCGGTCATGTATACTTCCTTGTTTCATATGGCATGTCCAAGTAAGCTGCTACATTCCAGCAGAAATGCGCTATACTACTTATTGAATAAACGTACTGTAAAGATACAAATATTGCAATGCATTCGTACTTCCATAGTTAAAGGCAAGTACAACACAGCTGAAAACATTGAAATCACATTACATGTGACATTTCAGTTAGGATGTGTGTTTTGTTTAAAGCCTAAACACTTGTACCATCCAGCTATGTATATTTCATTGTTTCATATGGCATGTCCAAGAAAGTTGCTAGATTCCTGCAGAAAATCACTATACAACATATTGAACAAACCTACAGGAAACATACGCGATTTGTTAAGCATTCATACTTCCCAAGTTAAAGGCAAGTAAAACACCGCTGAAAACACTCAAATCATGATACATGTCACATTTCAATTAGGGTGTTTGTTTGCTTAAAAGCATAGTACTTGTACAATCCTGCCATGTATATTTCATTGTGTAATTTGGCATGTCCACGAAAGTAGCAAGATTCCTCATAAAAGCACTTTATAACTTAATGAACAAACTACAGTAAAGATATGCGCATTGCAAAGCATTCGTACTTCCAGAGCTAAAGGCAAGCACAATATAGCTGAAAAGACTTAAACAATATTACATGTGACATTTCAGTTAGGACTTGTGTTTGCTTTAAAGCATAAACACGTGTACCATCCGGTCATGTATACTTCATTGTTTCATTTGGCATGTACAAGTTTGTTGCTAGATTTAAACAGAAAAGCACTATACAACATATAGAACAAACCTACTCTTAAATGCACTGCAAGGCATTCGTACTTGCAGAGCTAAAGGCAAGTACAATACAGCTGAAATGTCATAAACAACTTTATATGTGACATATCAGTTAGGACTTGTGTTTGCTTTAAAGCAATAACACTTGTACAATTCGGTCATTTATACTTCATTGTTTGATGTAGCTTTTCCAAGTAAGTTGCTAAATTCCAGCAGAAAAGCACTGTAGAAGTTATTCAACAAATCTACAGTAAAGATATGCATTGCAAAGCATTAGTAATTCCATAGCTAAATGCAAGTACAACACTGTTGAAAAAATTGAAATCACATTACATGTGACATTTCAGTTAAACATGTTTTTGGTTTAAAGCATAAACACTTGACCCATCCGGCCATGTATATCTCATTGTTTCATATGGCAAGTCCAAGAAATTTGCTAGATTACAGCAGAAAAGAATTATACAACACATTGAACAAACCTACAACAAAAATACACGCATTGCAAAGCATTCATACTTCCAGAGCTAAAGGCAAGTACAGTACAGCTGAAAAGACTTAAACAACATTACATGTGACATTTCAGTTAGGACTTGTGTTTGCTTTAAAGCATAAACACCTGTACCATCCGGTCATGTATACTTCATTGTTACACTGGGCATGTCGAAGTAAGTTGCTAGATTCCAGCATTAAAGCACTATACAACGTATTGAACAAACCTACACTAAAATGCATTGTAATGTATTCGAACTTCCAGAGCTAAAGTCAAGTACAACACTGCTGACAAAACTGAAATCATGTTACATGTGAAATTTCATTTAGTACGTGTGTTTGCTTTAAAGCATAAACACTTGTACCATCCGGGCATGTATATTTCATTGTTTCCTATGGCATGTCCAAGACAGTTGCTAGGTTCCAACAGAAAGCACTACACAACATATTGAACAAACGTCTCTAAAATGCATTGCAATGCATTCATACTTGCAGAACTAAAGGCAAGTACAATACAGCTCAAAAGAGTTAAAGAACTTTATATGTGACATTTCAGTTAGGACCTCTGTTTCCTTTAAAGCATAAACACTTGTACCGTTCGGTCATGTATAATTCATGGTTTTATATGGCATGTCCAAGTAAGTTGCTATATTCCAGCAAAAAAGCACTATACAACTTTCTCAACAAACGTACTGTAAAGATAGGCACATTGCAATGCATTAGTACTTCCATAGCTAAAGGCAAGTAGAACATAGCTGCAAACATTGAAATCACATTACATGTGACATTTCAGTTAGGATGTGTGTTTGGTTTAAAGCATAAACACTTGTACCATCCGGCCATGTATATTTCATTGTTTCATATGGCATGTCCAAGTAAGTTGCTACATTCCAGCAGAAAAGCACTGTACAATGAATTGAACAAACCTACAGTAAAGAAACAAGCATTGCAAAGAATTCGTACTTCCATACCTAACTCAAGTACAACACGGCTGACAAAACTGAAACCATGCTACATGTGACATTTCAGTTAGGACAAGTGTTTGCTTTAAGCATAAACACTTGTACAATCTGGCCATGTATACTTCATTGTTTCATATGGCATGTCCAAGAAATTTGCTAGATTCCAGCAGAAAAGCCCTATACAAAAAATTAAACAAAACTACTATACAAGGCATTGCAATGCACTCATACTTCCGGAGATAAAGGAAAGTACAATACAGCTCAAAAGACTTTAACAACGTTATATGTGACATTTCAGTTAGGACGTGTGTTTGCTTTAAAGCTTATACACTTTTACCATCCGGTCATGTAAACTTCATTGTTTCATATGGCATGTTCAAGTAAGTTGCTACATTCCAGCAGAAAAGCACTATACAACTTATTGAACAAATGTACTGTAAAGATATGCACATTGCAATTCGTTCCTACTTCCAGAGCTAAAGGCAAGTACAACACAGCTGAAAACATTGAAATCACATTACATGTGACATTTTAGTTTGGACATGTGTTTGGTGTAAAGCATAAACACTTGTACCATCCAGACATGTATATTTCGTTGTTTCATATGGCATGTCCAAAAAGTTGCTAGATTCCAGCAGAAAAGCACTATACAACAAATTAAACAAACTTACTGTAAAATACATTGCAATGCATTCATAGTTCCAGAGCTAAAGTTAAGTACAATACAGCTCAAAAGTCTTAAACAATGTTATATGTGACATTTCAGTTAGGACTTGTGTTTGCTTTAAAGCATAAACACTTGTACCATCCGGTCATGTATACTTCATTGTTTCATATGACATGTCCAAGAAAGTTGCTAGATTCCAGCAGAAAAGCACTATACAATATATTGAACAAGCCTACAGTAAACCTACCCACATTGCAAATCATTCATACTTCGAGAGCTAAAGGCAAATACACCACAGCTGCAAAAAATAAAACAAACTTCCTTGTGAGATTTCGGTTATGAAGTTCATTTGGTTTATATGATAAACACTTGTAACATGCTGCCATGCATATTCATTGTTTCATATGGCATGTCCAAAATTTGCTAGATTACAGCAGAAAAGCACTATACAAATATTGAACAAATCTACTCTAAAATGCATTGCAATGTATTTACACTCCCAGAGCTAAGGGCAAGTACAATACAGCTGAAAGGACTTAAACAACATTACATGTGACATTTCAGTTAGGACTTGTGTTTGCTTTAAAGCATAAAAACTTGTACCATCCGGTCATGTTTACTTCATTGTTTCACATGGCATGTCCAAGAAAGTTGCTAGATTCCAGCAGAAAAGCACTGTACAACTTATTAAACAAACATACTGTAAAGATAAGCACATTACAAAGCATTTTTAATTCAGAGCTAAAGGCAAGTACAGCACAGCTGAAAACAATGAAACCACCTTAATTGTGACATTTCAGTTAGGAAGTGTGTTTGGGTTATACCATAAACACATGTACAATCCGTACATTTATATTTCATTGTTTCAAATGTCATGTCCAAGAAAGTTGCTAGATTCCAGCAGAAAAGCACTATAAAACATATTGAACAAACCTACTGTAATGATAAGCGCATTGCAAGGCATTCTTACTTCAAGAGCTAAAGGCAAGTACAACACAGGTGAAAACACTGAAACCACCTTATATGTTACATTTCAGTTAGAAAGTGTGTTTGTTTTACAGCAATAACACTTGTGCCATCCGGCCATGTACATTTAATTGTTTTATATGGCATGTCCAAGAAAGTTGGTAGATTCCAGCAAAAAAGCACTATACAATGTACTGAACAAACCTATAGTAAAGATACGCACATAGCAAAGCATTCTTCCCTCCAGAGCTAAAGGAAAGTACAACACCTCTGACAACACTGAAATCATGTTACATGAGACATTTCAGTTAGTATGTGTGTTTACTTTAAAGCATAATCACTTGTACAATCCAGCCATGTATATTTCATTGTTTCTCATGGCATGTCCAAGAAATTTGCTAGATTCAGCAGAAAAGCAGTATACAAGGTAATGAAAAAACCTACTGTAAAATACATTGCAATGCATTCGTACTTCCAGAGCGAAAGGCAAGAACAAGAGAGCTGAAAATCTCTTAAACAACATAACATGTGACATTTCAATTAGGAATTGTGTTTACTTTAAAGCATAAACACTTGTACCATCCGGTCATGTATACTTCATTGTTTAATATGGCTTGTCCAAGTAAGTTTTAGATTCCAGGAGAAAAGCGCTATACAAAGTATTGAACAAACCTACAGTAAAGATACACGCATAGCAAATCATTCGTACTTCCAGAGCTAAAGGCAAGTACAACAGAGCTGACAAACCTGAAATCATGTTACATGTGACATTTCAGTTAGGACGTGTGTTTGCTTTAAAGCACAAACACTTGTACCATCCGGCCATGTGTTTCATTGTTTCATATGGCATGTGTAAGTTGCTAGATACCACTAGAAAAGCACTGTACAACTTTTAGAACAAATGTACTGTAAAGACATGCACATTGCCGTGAATATGTACTTCCATAGCTAAAGGCAAGTACAACACTGCTGAAAATATTGGAGCCACATTACATGTAACATTTCAGTTAGGACGTGTGTTTGGTTTAAAGCATAAACACTTGTACAATCTGGCCATTTATATTTCAATATTTCATATGGCATGTCCAAGAAAGTTGCTAGATTCCAGCAGAAAAGCACTATACAACAAATTAAACAAACTTACTATAAAATGCATTGCAATGCATTCATAGTTCCAGAGCTAAAGGTAAGTACAATACAGCTCAAAAGACTTAAACAATGTTATATGTGACATTTCAGTTAGGACCTGTGTTTGCTTTAAAGCATAAACACTTGTACCATCGGGTCATGTATACTTCATTTTTTTCATATGGCATGTCCAAACAAGTTGCTAGATTCCAGTTAAAAAGTTCTATACAACTAATTGATCAAACGTACTATCAAGATCGGCACATTGCAATGCATTCGTACTTCCAGAGCTAAAGGCAAGTATAAAACAGCTGAAAACATTGAAATCATATTACATGTGACATTTTAGTTAATATATGTGTTTGGTTTAAAGTATAAAATCTTGTAACATGCGGACAAGTATATTACATTGTTTTATATGGCATGTCTAAGAAAGTTGCTAGATTCCAGGAGAAAAGCACTATACAATGTATTGAACAAACCTACAGAATAAATTCGTGCATAGCAAATCATTCGTACTTCCAGAGCTAAAGGCAAGTACAACACAGCTGACAAAACTGAAATCATGTTACATGTGACATTTCAGTTAGGACGTGTGTTTGATTTAAAGGACAAACACTTGTTCCATCCGTCCATGGGTATTTTATTGTTTAATATGGCATGTGCAAGTAAGTTGCTAGATTCCAGCAGAAATCCCCTATTCAACAAATTAAATTAACCTACTGTAAAATGCCTTGCAATTCATTAATACTTCCAGAGATAAAGGCAAGTATAATACAGGTCAAAAGACTTAAACAACGTTATATGTGACATTTCAGTTATGAGTTGTATTTTCTATAAAGCATAAACACTTGTACCATCCGGCCATGTTTATTTCATTGTTTCATATGGCATGTGCATATAAGTTCCTAGATTCCAGCAGAAAAGCACTATACATCTTACTGAACAAATGTACTGTAAAAACACGCACATTGCCATGCATTTGTACTTCCATAGCTAAAGGCAAGTACAACACAGCTGAAAACATTGAAATCACATTACATGTGACATTTCAGTTAGAACGTGTGTTTGGTTTAAAGCATAAACACTTGTACAATCTGGCCATGTATATTTCATTATTTCATATGGGATGTCCAAGAAAGTTGCTAGATTCCAGCAGAAAAGCCCTATCAAACAAATTAAACAAACCTACTGTAAAATGCATTGCAATGCATTCATACTTCCAGAGCAAAAGTTAAGTACAATACAGCTCAAAAGACTTAAACAACGTTATATGTGACGTTTCAGTTAGGACTTCTGTTTGCTTTAAAGCATAAACACTTGTACCATCCGGCCATGTATATTTCATTATTTCATTTGGCATGTCCAAGAAAGTTGATAGATTCCAGCAGAAAAGCACTATACAACGTAGTAGTGAACAAACCTACTTTAAAATGCATTGGAATCCATTCATACTTCTTGAGCTAAGGGCAAGTACAATACACCTGAAAAGACTTAAACAACGTTCCATGTGACATTTCAGTTAGGAATTGTGTTTGCTTTAAAGCATAAACACTTGTACCACCTGGTCATATATAGTTCATTGTTTCATGTGGCATGTCCAAGAAAGTTGCTAGATTTTTGCAGAAAAGCACTATACAACGTAGTGAACAAACCTACTCAAAAATGCATTGCAATGCATTCCTACTTTTAGAGCTAAGGGCAAGTACAATACACCTGAAAAGACTTAAACAACCTTACATGTGACATTTCAGTTAGCACTTGTGTTTGCTTTAAAGCATAAACACTTGTACCATCCGATCACGTATAGTTCATTTTTTCATATGGCATGTCCACATAAGTTGCTAGTTTCCACCAGAAACCTACTATACAACTTATTGATCAAACATTCAATAAAGATAGGCACATTGCAAGGCATTGGTACTTCCAGAGCTAAAGGCAAGTACAACACAGGTGAAAACATTGAAATAACATTACATGTGACATTTTAGGTAGGACATGTGTTTGCTTTAAAGCATAAAAATTTGTAACATCCGGTCATGTATACTTCATTGTTTCACATGGCATGTCCAATAATTTGCTAGATTCCAGCAGAAAAGCACTATGCAATGTATTGAAGAAACCTATAATAAAGATACGCCTATTGCAAAGCATTCGTACTTCCATTGCTAAAGGCAAGTACAAAACCGCTAACAACACTCAAATCATGATATATGTTACATGTCAGTTAGGACGTGTGTTCGCTTTAAAGCATAAACACTTGTACAATCCGGAGATAGATATTTCATTTCTCCATATGGCATGTCCAAGAAAGTTGCTAGACTTCAGCAGAAAAGTAGTGTACAACGTATTGACCAAACGTACAAGACAGCTGAAAATATTGAAATCACATTACATTTGACACTTCAGTTAGGACGTGTGTTTGGTTTAAAGCATAAACCCTTGTACCATCCTGTCATGTATACTTCATTGTTTCATATGGCATGTCCAAGTAAGTTGTTAGATTCCAGCAGAAAAGCACTATACAATTTATTGAACATACATACTCTAAAGATATGTGCATTGCAATGCATTCCTACTTCAAGAGCTAAAGGCAAGTACAACACTGCTGACAACACTGAAACCACTTGACATGTGACATTTGAGTTAGGACATTTAAAAGCTAGCTTTAACGCATAAACACTTGTGCATACAGCCATGCATATTTCATTGTTTCACATGATATGTCCAAGAATGTTGCTAGATTCCAGCAGAGAAGCTCTATACAACAAATTAAACAAACCTATTACAGAATGCATCGCAATGCATTTATACTGACAGACCTAAAGGTAAGTACAACAAAGATGAAAAAACTTAAATCATGTTACATGTGATATTTCAAGTTAGGTCGTGTGTTTGGTTCAAAGCATAAACATCTTCCCATGAATATTTCAAAGTTTAATATGGCATGTGGAAGTAAGTTGCTAGATTCCAGTAGAAAGCACTGTACAACGTATTGAACAAACCTACTCTAAAATGCACTGCAATGCATTCGTGCTTCCAGAGCTAAAGGCAAGTACAAAATAGCTGAAAACAATGAAATACAGTTACATGTGACATTTCAGTTAGGACACCTGTTTGCTTTAATACATAAACACTTGTACCATCTGGTTATGTATACTTCATTATTTCATATGGCATGTCCATGTAAGTTGCTAGATTCCAGAAGGAAAACACTGTACAATGTAATGAACAAAGTACTGTCAAGATACGCACATTGGAATGCATTCCTGCTTCCACAGCTAAAGGCAAGTACAACACAGTTACAAACATTGAAATCACTTACATGTGACATTTCAGTTAGGAGATGTGTTTGCTTGAAAGCATAAACACTTCTACCATCCGGTCATGTATGCTTCTTTTTTTCATATAGCATGTCCAAGTAAGTTGCCAGATTTCAGCAGAAAATCATTACACAACTTATTGAACAAGCATACTGTCTTGATAAGCACATAGCAATGCATTCATACTTCCATAGCTAAAGGCAAGTACAACACAGCTGAAAACATTGAATTCACATTACATGTGACATTTCAGTTTGGACCTGTGTTTGTTTTAAAGCATAAACACATATATACATGGTACATCCGGCCATGTATATTTGATTTTTCACATGGCATGTCCAAGAAAGTTGTTAGATTACAGTAGAAAAGCATTATAAAATGTATTGAACAAACCTACAGTAAAGATACGCGCATTGCCATGCATTCGTACGTCCAAAGCTAAAGGCAAGAACAACACCGCTGACAACACTCAAATCATGATACATGTGACATTTCAGGTAGGACGTGTATTTCCTTTAAAGCATAAACACGTGTGCAATCCGGCCATGTATATTTCATTGTTTCATATGGCATGTCCATGAAAGTTGCTAGATTTCAGCAGAAAAGCAGTATAAAATGTATTGAACAATCTTACTGTAAAATGTGCTGCAATGTATTCGTACTTCCAGAGTTAAAGCCAATTACAACACGCCTGAATATGTCTTAAACAACATTACATGTGGCAGATCAGTTAGGAATTTTGTTTGCTTTAAAGCATAAACACATGTAACAACAGCCATGTATATTTCATTGTTTCATATGGGATATCCAAGGAAGTTGCAAGATTCTAGCAAAAAAGGCCTATACAACAAATTAAACAAACCTACTGTAAAATGCATTGCAATGCATTCATACTTCCAGAGCCCCAGGCAAGTAAAATACACCTCAAAAGACTTAAACAACTTTATATGTGACATTTCAGTTAGGACTTGTGTTTGCTTTAAAGCATGAACACATCTAACATCCGGTCATGTATACTTCATTGTATCATATGGCATGTCCAAGTAAGTTGCTAGATTCCAGCAGAAAAGCACTATAAACTTATTGAAAAAATCTACTGTAAAGATATGCGCATTACAATGCATTTATACTTCCAGAGTTAAAGGCAAGTACAACACAGCTGAAAACACTGAAATCCCCTTACATGTGACATTTCAGTTAGGATTTGTGGTTTGTTTAAGCATAAACACTTGTACCATCTGGCCATGAATATTTCACTCTTTCATATGGCATGTCTAAGAAAGTTGCTAGATTCCTGCAGAAAAGCACTATACAACTTACTGAACAAACGTACTGTAATTATAAGCACATAGCAAAGCATTCGTACTTCCAGACTAAAGGCAAGTACAATACAGCTGAAAACATTGAAATTACATTACATGTGACATTTGAGTTAGGACGTTTGTTTGCTTTAAAGAATAAAACCTTGTACAATCCAGCCATGTATATTTTATTGTTTAACAAGTCATGTCCAAGAAAGTTGCTAGACTCCAGATTAAAAGCAATATATAACGTTCTGAACAAAACTACAGTAAAGATACGAGCATTGCAAATCTTTCGTACTTCCAGAGCTAAAGGCATGTACAACACAGATGAAAACATTGGAATCTCATTCCATGTGAAATTTCAGTTAGGACATGTGTTTGGTATAAAGAATAAATACTTGTACCATCCGGCCATGTATATCTCATTGTTTCATATGGCATGTCCAAGAAAGTTGCTAGATTCCAGCAGAAGAGCACTATACAACTTATTGAACAAACCTACTGTAAAGATAGGCACATTGCAAAGCATTCATACTTCCAGAGCTAAAGGCAATACAGCACAGCTGAAAACATTGAAGTCACGTTACCATTGACATTTCAGTTAGGTTGTGTGTTTGGTATTAAGCATAAACACTTTTACCATCCGGCCATATTTATTTCATTGTTTCATATGGCATGTCCCCGAAAGTTGCTAGATTCCAGCAGAAAAGCACTATAAAACTTATTGAACAATACTACTCTAAAATGCACAGCAATGCATTCGTACTTCCAGAGCTAAAGCAAGTACAATACAGCTGAAAATACTTAAACAACGTTAGTTCTGACATTTCAGTTAGGACTTGTGTTTGCTTTAAAGCATAAACACTTGGACCATCTGGTCAGGTATACTTCATTATTTCATATGGAATGTCCAAGTAAGTTGCTGGATTCCAGTAGATAAGCAGTATACAATTTATTGAACATACGTACAGTAAAGATATGTGCATTGCAAAGCATTAGTACTTCCAGAGCTAAAGGCAAGTACAACATCTCTGACATCACTGAAACCACGTTACTAGTGACATTTGAGTTAGGACGTTTGTTTGCTTTAAAACATAAACACTTGTATCATCCGGCCTTGTATATTTCATTGTTTCATATTGCATGTCCAAGAATGTTGTTAGATATCAGCAAAAAAAAGACCCTATAAAACATATTCAACAAACCTACTGTAAAATGCATTGAAATGCATTCATACAAACATAGCTAAAGGCAAGTACAATACATCTAAAAAACTTAAGCAACATTATATGTGACCTTTCAGTTAGGACTTGTGTTTGCTTTAAAGCCTAAAAATTTCTACCATCCGATCATGTATACTTCATTGTTTCTTATGGCATATTGAAGTAAGTTTCTGATTCCAGCAGAAAAGTACTGTACAAAATATTGAACAAACGTAGTATAAAGATACATAAATTGCAAGGCATTCCTACTTCCGTAGCTAAAGGCAAGTACAACACGGCTGACAAAACTGAAATCATGTTACATGTGACATTTCAGTTAGGACTTGTGTTTGGTTTAAAGCATAAACACTTGTTCCATCCGGCCACGTATATATAATATTTTCATATGGCATGTCCAAGAAAGTTGCTAGATTCCAGCAGAAAAGCTCTATACAACTTATTGAACAAACTTAGTCTAAAATGCATTGCAATGCATTCATACTTCCAGAGCTAAAGGCAAGTAGAATACAGCTGCAAAGACTTAAACTATGTTATATGTGACATTTCAATTAGGACTTGTGTTTGATTTAAAGCATAAACACTTTTACCATCTGGCCATGTATGTTTCATTGTTTCATATGGCATGTCCAAGTAAGTTGATAGATTCCAACATAAAAGCACTATACAACGTATTGAAAAAACCTAGTGTAAAGATACTCGCATTACAAAGCATTCATACTTCCAGAGGTAATGCCAAGTACAAAACCCCTGAAAACAATGAAATCATGTTACTTGTCGCATTTCAGTTAGGATGTGTGTTTGCTTTGAAGCATAAACACTTGTACCATCCGGCCATGTATATTTAATTGTTTCATATGGTATGTCCAAGAAAGTTGCTAGATTCCAGCAGAAAAGCACTATACATCGCATTTAACAAACCTACAGTAGAGATACGCACATTGTAAAGCATTCATACTTCCAGAGCTCAAAGCAAGTACAATACAGCTCAAAAGAATTAAACAACGTTATATATATTTCAGTTAGGACTTGTGTTTCCTATAAAGCTTATACACCTCTTCAATCCAGCCAGGTATATTTCATTGTTTCATATGGAATGTCCAAGGAAGTTGCTATATTCCAGGAGAAAAGCACTGTACAACGTATTGAACAAACCTACAGTAAAGATATGCGGATTGCAATGCATTCGTACTTCCAGAACTAAAGGCAAGTACAATACAGCTGAAGAGACTTAAACAGTGTTACATGTGACATTTCAGTTAGTTCCTATGTTTGCTTTAAAGCATAAACACTTGTACCATCCGGTCATGCATACTACATTTTTTCATATGGCATGTCCAAGAAAGTTGCTAGATTCCAGCAGAAAAGCACTATACAACTTATTGAACAAACGTAGTGTAAAGATATGTGCATTGCAATGCATTCGTACTTCCATAGCTAAAGGCAGGTACAACACAGCTGATACACATTGAAATCATGTTACATGTGACATTTCATTTAGGATGTGTGCTTGGTTTAAACCATAAACACTTGTACCATCCGGCCATGTATATTTAGTTGTTTCATATGGTATGTCCAAGAAAGCTGCTAGATTCCAGCAGAAAAGCACTATACAACGTATTGAATAAACCTACAGTAAAGGTACGCACATTGTAAAGCATTCGTACTTCCAGAGTTTTTTAAAAGCAAGTACAATACAGCTCAAAAGACTTAAACAACATTATATATGATATTTAAGTTAGGACTTGTGTTTCCTATAAAGGTTATACACCTCTTCCATCCAGCCAGGTATATTTCATTGTTTCATATGGAATGTCCAAGGAAGTTGCTATATTCCAGCAGAAAAGCACTATACAACGTATTGAACAAACCTACAGTAAAGATACGCGCATTGCAAAGCATTCCTACTTCCAGAACTAAAGGCAAGTACAATACAGCTGAAGAGACTTAAACAGCGTTACATGTGACATTTCAGTTAAGACTTGTGTTTGCTTTAAAGCATAAACACTTGTACCATCTGGCCATGTACATTTCATTGTTTCATATGGCATGTCAAAGAAAGTTGCTAGTTTCCAGCAGAAAATCCGTATACAACAAATTAAACAAACCTATGGGAAAATGCATTGCAATGCATTTATACTACCAGAGCTAAAGGCAAGTACAATACAGCTGAAAATACTTAAACAACGTTATATGTGACATTTGAGTTAAGACTTGTGTTTGCTTTAAAGTTTAAACACTTGTACAATCCGTCTATTTATACTTCATTGTTTCATATTGCATGTCCACGAAACTTTCTAGACTCCAGCAAAAAAGCACTATACCATGTATTGAACAAACATACTGTAAAGAAACGTGCATAGCAATGCATTTGTACTTCCAGAGCTAAAGGCAAGTACAATACAGCAGAAAACACTGAAATCCCGTTACATGTGGCATTTAAGTTAGGACGTGTGTTTGCTTTAAAGCATAAACACTTGTAACATACAGCCAAATATTTCATTGTTTCTTATGGCATGTCCAAGTAAGTTGCTAGATTCCAGCAGAAAAGCAATACAGAGACGTATTGAACACACATACTCTAAAATGCATTGCAATGCATTCGTAGTTCCAGACCTAAAGGCAAGTACAATACAGCTGAAAACATTGAAATCACATTACTTGTGACATTTCAGTCAAGACATGTGTTTGCTTAAAGCATAAACACGTGTATCATCCAGCCGTGTATATTTCATTGTTTCATATGGCATGTCCAAGAAAGTTGCTAGATTCCAGCAGAAAAGCCCTATACAACTTATTTAACAAACCTACTCTAAAATTCATTGCAGTGCTTTCATGATTCCAGAGCTAAAGGCAAGAACAACGTAGATGAAAACCTTCACATCACCTAATATGTGACATATCAGTTAGGACGTGTGTTTGGTTTAAAGCATAAACACTTGTACACTCCAGCCATGTATACTACACTGTTTCATATGACATGTCCAAGTAAGTTGCTAGATTCCAGCAGAAAAGCACTGTATTACTTTATGAAAAAACACACAGTAAAGATACTTGCATTGCAATGCATTCGTACTTCCAGAGCTAAGACTAGTACAACACAGATGAAAACATTAAAATCACATTACATGTGACATTTCAGTTAGGACGTGTGTTTGGTTTAAAGCATAAACACTTGTATCATCCGGCCATGTATATTTCATTGTTTTAATATGGCATGTCCAAGAATGTTGCTAGAATCCAGCAGAAAAGCACTATAGAATTTATTGAACAAACCTACTTTGAAATTCATTTCAATACATTCTTACTTCCAGAGCTTAAGGCAAGTAAAACATAGCTGAAAAGACTTAAACAACATTACATGTGACATTTGAGTTAGGACTTGTATTTGCTTTAATGCATAAACACTTGTACAATCCGGGCATTTATACTTCATTGTTTCATATGGCATGTCCAAGAAAGTTTCTAGATTCCAGCAGAAAAACACTATACTATGTGTTGAAAATACATACTGTAAATAGGCATGCATAGCAATGCGTTCGTACTTCCAGACCTAAAGGCAAGTACAGTACAGTTGAAAACACTGAAATTCCATTACATGTGACATTTTCAGTTAGGACGTGTGCTTGGTTTAAAGCATAAACACTTGTACCATCCGGTCATGTATACTTCATTGTTTTATTGCATGTCCAAGAAAGTTGCTAGATTCATGCAGAAAAGCACTATGCAACATATTGAACAAACATACTGTAAAGGTAAGCACATTGCAAGGCATTCCTACTTCCAGAGCTAAAGGCAAGTACAGCACTGCTGACAACACTCAAATCATGTTACATGTGACATTTCAGTTAGGACATTTGTTTGCTTTAAAGCATAAACCCTTGTACCATCCGCCCATGTATATTACATTGTTTCTTATGGCATGTCCATGAAAGTTGTTACATTCCAGAAGACATGCCCTATAACACAAATTAAACAAACCTACTTAAAATGTATTGCAATGAATTTATACTTCCAGACCTAAAGTCAAGTACAATACAGCTCAAAAGACTTAAACAACGTCATATGTGACATGTCAGTTAGGACTTGTGTTTGCTTTAAATCATAAACACCTGTACCATCCTGTCTTGTGTACTTCATTTTTTCATATGGCATGTCCAAGAAAGTTTCTAGATTCCAGCAGAAAAGCAGTATACAACTTATTGAACAACCGTACTGTAAAGATACACACATTGCAACGCATTCCTACTTCCATAGCTAAAGGCAAGTACAACACAGCTGAAAATATTGAAACCACATTACTAGTGACATATCAGTTAGGACATGTGTTTGCTTTAAAGCACATACATTTGTACCATCCAGCCATGTATATTTCATTGTTTCATAAGGCATGTCCAAGAAAGTTGCTAGAATCCAGCAGAAAACACTATAAAACCTATTGAAAAAAACCCACTCTAAAATGCATTGCAATGCATTCGTACTTCCAGAGGTAAGGCAAGTGCAACACAGGTGAAAAAGTCTTAAACAACATTACATGTGACATTTCAGTTAGGACTTGTGTTTGCTTTAAAACATAAACACTTGTAACATCGGCTCATGTATATTTCATTGTATCATAGAGCATGTCCAAGTAAGTTGGTAGATTTCAGGAGAAAAGCACTATACAACTTATTGAACAAAGCTACTTTAAAGATACGGGCATCGCAAAGCATTCCTTCTTACATAGTGAAAGGCAAGTATAACACCGCTGACAACACTGAAATCATGTTAAATGTGTCATTTAAGTTAGGACGTGTGTTTGCTTTCAAGTATAAACACTTGTACCATCTGTACATGTGTATTTCATTGTTGCATATGGCATGCCCAATAAGTTGCTAGTTTCCAGCAGAAAAGCCCTATACAACAAATTAAACAAACCTAGTGTAAAATGCATTGCAATGCATTCATACTTCAAGAGCTAAAGGCAAGTACAATACAGCTCAAAAGACTTAAAAAACGTTATATGTGATATTTCAGCTAGGGCTTGTGCTTACTTTTAAGCATAAACAATTGTACCATCCTATCATGTATACTTCATTGTTTCATATGACATTTCCAAGTAAGTTGGTAGATTCGAGTAGAAAATCACTATACAAATTATTGGACAAACTTACTGTAAAGATACGCGCATTGGAATGCATTCCTACTTCCAATGCTAAAGGCAAGTATAACACAGCTGAAAACATTGAAATCATGTTATATGTGACATTTCAGTTAGGACGTGTGTTTGGTTTAAAGCATAAACACTTGTACCATCCGGGCATGTATATTTCATTGTTTCATATGGCATGTCCAAGAAAGTTGCTAGATTCCAGCAGAAAATCACTATAAAACTTAATAAACAAAGGTACTGTAAAGATACACGCATTGAATGCATTCATACTTCCAGAACTAAAGGCAAGTACAACACAGCTGAAAACTTTAAAATCACATTACATATGACATTTCAATTTGGACATGTATTGGTTTAAAGCATAAACACTTGTAGCATGCGGAAATATGTATTTCATTGTTTCATATGGCATGTCCAAGAAAGTTGCTAGTTTCCAGGAGAAAAGCACTATAAAACATATTAAACAAACCTACACTAAAATGCATTGCAATGTATTCGTACTTACATAGGTAAAGGCAAGTTCAACACTCCTGAAAACATTGACATCACATTACATGTGATATTTCATTTAGATCGAGTGTTTGGTTTAAAGCATAAACACTTATACAATCCGACCATGTGTATTTCATTTTTTCATATGGCATGTCCCAGAATGTTGCTAGATTCCAGCAGAAAAGCACTTTAAGTCTTATTGAACAAAAATACTCTATAATGCATTGCAATGCATTTGTAACTTTCAGAGCTAAAGGCAAGTACACTACAGTTGAAAAGACTTAAACAAGGGTGCATATGACATTTCAGTTAGGACTTGTGTTAGCTTTAAAGCATAAACATCTGTACCCTCCGGTCATGTATACTTCATTGTTTCATATGGCATGTCCAAGTAAGTTGCTAGATTCCAGGAGAAAAGCACTATAAAACATATTGAACAAACCTACACTAAAATGCATTGCAATGCATTCGTACTTCCAGAGCTAAAGGCAAATACAAGAAAGCTAAAAACATTGAAATCACATTACAAGTGACATTTCAGTTAGGACTTGTGTTTGGTTTAAAGCATAAACACGTGTACTATCCAGCCATGTATATTTCATTGTTTCATATGGCATCTCCAAGGAAGTTGCTAGATTCCAGCAGAAAAGCACTATACAACATATTGAACAAACATACTGTAAAGATTCACGCATGAACAAACCTACTGTAAAATGCATTGCAATGCATTCATACTTCCAGAGCTAAAGGCAAGAACAATACAGTAAAAAAGACTTAAACAACTTTATATATGACATTTCAGTTAGGACCTTTGTTTCCTTTAAAGCATAAACACTTGTACTATCTGGTGATGTATACTTCATTGTTTCGTATGGGATGTCCAAAAAAGTTGCTAGATTCCAGCATAAAAGCACTATAAAACTTATTGAACAAACATACTGTAAAGATATGCACATTGCAATGCATTCATACTTCCATAGCAAAAGGCAAGTACAACACTGCTGAAAACATTAAAATCACATTATATGTGACAGTTCAGTTAGGACTTGTGTTTGGTTTAAAGCATAAACACTTGTACCATCTGGCCATGTATATTTAATTGTTTCATGTGGCAAGTCCAAGAAAGTTTCTAGATTCCAGCAGAAAAGCACTATACAACTTACTGAACAAACGTATTGTAATGATACATGCAGTGCAATGCATTCGTACTTCCAGAGCTAAAGGCAAGTACAACACAGCTGAAAACATTGAAACCACATTACAAGTGACATCTCAGTCAGGACGTCTGTTTGGTTTAAAGCATAATCACTTGTACAATCCAGTCATGTATATTACATTGTTTGATATGGCATGTCCACGAAAGTTGCAAGATTCCAGCAGAAAAGCACTAAACAAGGTATTGAACAAACCTACTCTAAAATGCATTGCAATGCATTCGTACTTCAAGAGCTAAAGGCAAGTACAACACATCTGAAAACACTGAAATCCTGTTACATGTGACATTTCAGTTAGGACACCTGTTTGCTTTAAAGAAAAAAACAATTGTAACATTCGGCCATGTATATTTCAATGTTTCATATGGCCTTTCAAAGTCAGTTGCTAGATAACAGCAGAAATACAAATACAATGTATTGAACAATCCTACTGTAAAGATAAACACATTGCAAACATTTTTACTTCCAGAGATAAAGGCCAGTACACCACAGCTGCAAACAATGAAACCACCTTACTTGGAACGTTTTAGTTAGGGAGTTTGTAGGCTTATACTACAAATGCTTGTACCCTCCAGCCATGTATACTTCATTGTTTCATATAGCATGTCCAAGAAAGTTGCTATTTTGCAGCAGAAAATCCCTATACAACAAAATAAACAAATCTACTGTAAAATGTATTGCAATGCATTCATACATCCAGGGCTAAAGGCAAGCACAATACAGCTCATAATACTTAAACAACGTTATATGTGACATTTCAGTTAGGAATTGTATTTGGATTTAAGGAAAAACACTTTTACCATCTGGCCATGTATGTTTCATTGTTTCATATGGCATGTCCAAGTAAGCTGTTAGATTCATGCAGAAAAGCACTATACAGCATATTGAAAAATCCTAGTGTAAAGATACTCGCATTACAAAGCATTCGTACTTCCAGAAGTAATGCCAAGTACAACACCACTGACAACAATGAAATAATGTTACTTGTCACATTTCAGTTAGGATGTGTGTTTGCTTTGAAGCATAAACACTTGTACCATCTGGCCATGTATATTTCATTGTTTCATATGGTATGTCCAAGAAAGTTGCTAGATTCCAGTAGAAAAGCACAATACATCACATTGAACAAACCTATCAGTAAAGATATGCACATTGCAAAGCATTGCTACTTCCAGAGCTAAAAGCAAGTACAATACAGGTGAAAAGACTTAAACAACGTTACATGTGACATTTCAGTTAGGACTTGTGTTTGCTTGAAAGCATAAACACATGTACCATCTGGTCATGTATACTTCATTGTTTCATATGGCATGTCCAAGTAAGTTGCTATATTCCAGCATAAAAGCACTATACAACTTATTGAACAAACATGCTGTAAGGATACGTGCATTGCAATGCTATCGTACTTCCAGAGCTAAAGGCAAGTACAACACATCTGAAAACACTGAAATCCTGTTACATGTGACATTTCAGTTAGAAAGCCTGTATGCTTTAAAGAAAAAACACTTGTAACATTCGGCCATGTATATTTCAATGTTTCATATGGCCTGTCAAAGTAAGTTGCTAGATACAAGAAGAAAAGCACTATACAATGTATTGAAAAATCCTACTGTAAAATAGACACATTGCAAACATTTTTACTTCCAGAGCTAAAGGCCAGTACACCACAGCTGCAAACAATGAAACCACCTTACCTGTGACATTTTAGTTAGGGAGTTTGTTGGTTTATACTATAAACTCTTGTACCCTCCGACCATGTATACTTCATTGGTTCATATGGCATGTCCAAAAAAGCTGCTATTTTCCAGCAGAAAAGCACTATACAACAAAATAAACAAAGCTACTGTAAACTGTATTGCAATGCATTCATACTTACAGAGCTAAAGGCAAGCACAATACAGCTCATAAGACTTAAACAACGTTACATGTGACATTTCAGTTAGGAGTTGTATTTGCATTTAAGCATAAACACCTTTACTGTCCAGCCATGTATGTTTCATTGTTTCATATGGCATGTCTAAGTAATTTGATATATTCCAGCAGAAAAGCACTATACATCGCATTGAACAAACCTACAGTAAAGATACGCACATTGTAAAGCATTCGTACTTCCAGAACTAAAAGCAAGTACAATACAGCTCAAAAGACTTAAACAACGTTATATATGATATTTCAGTTAGGACTTGTGTTTCCTATAAAGCTTATACACCTATACCATCCAGCCATGTATATTTAATTGTTTCATATGGAATGTCCAAGGAAGTTGCTATATTCCAACAGAAAAGCACTATACAACTTATTGAACAAATGTAGTGTAAAGATACGTGCATTCCAATGCATTCGTACTTCCATAGCTAAAGGCAAGTACAACACAGCTGATAAACAATGAAATCATGTTACATGTGACATTTCACTTAGGACGTGTGTTTGGTTTAAAACATAATCACTTGTTAATATACATAATCCGGCCATGTATATTTCATTGTTTCATATGACATGTCCAAGAAAGTTGCTTGATTCCAGCAGAAAAGCACTATACAACTTATTGAAAAAACTTACACTAAAGATACGCGCATTGCAAAGCTTTCGTACTTCCAGACCTAAAGGCAAGTACAACACAGCTGAAAACATTGAAGTCACATTAAATTTTACATTTCAGTTAGGACTTTTGTTTGGTTCAAAGCATAAACACTTGTACCATCCTGTCAAGTACACTTCATTTTTTCATATGACATGTCCAAAAATTTGCTAAATTACAGCAGAAAATTAATATACAACTTATTGAACAAACATACTGTAAAGATAAGTGAATTGCAATGCATTCATACTTCCAGACATAAAGGCAAGTACAATGTAGGTGCAAAGACTTAAACAACATTACATGTGACTTTTCAGTTAGGACATGTATTTGCTTTAAAGCATAAACACTTGTACAATCTGGTCATGTATACTTCATTGTTACATACGGCATGTACAAGAAAGTTGCTAGATTCCAGCAGGAAAGCACTATACAACGTATTGAACAAACCTACACTAAAATGCATGTCAATGTATTCGTAGTTCCATAGTTAAAGGCAAGTACAACATAGCTGAAAACATTAAAATCACGTCATATGTGACATTTCAGTTTGGACATCTGTTTGGTTTAAAGCATAAACACTTGAACCATCCAGCAATGTATATTTCATTGTTTCATATGGCATGTCCAAGAAAGTTACTAGATTCCAGCAGAAAATCACTATACAATGTATTGAACAAACCTACAGTAAACATTCACGCATTGCAATGCATTCATACTTCCAGAGCTAAAGGCAAGTACACCACAGCTGCAAAAATTAAACAACCTTCCGTGAGAGATTTCAGTTACGAAGTGTGTTTGGTTTATACCATAAACACTTGTACCATCTGGCCATGTATGTTTCATTGTTTCATATGGCATGTCCAAGAAAGTTGCTAGATTCCAGCAGAAAAGCACTATACAATTATTGAACAAACGTACAATAAATACACGAACATTGCAGTGCATTCACACTTCCAGAGCTTAAGGCAAGTACAACACAGTTGAAAACTTTGAAATCAGGTTACATGTGACATTTCAGTTTGTATTTGTGTTTAGTTTAAAGCATAAACACTTGTACCTTTCAGCCATGTATATTCCAGTGTTTCATTTCGCATGTCCAAGTACGTTCCTAGACTCCAGCAGAAAAGCACAATACAATGTATTGAAGAAACATACACTAAAGATACGCGCTTTGCAAAGCATTCATACTTCCAGAGCTAAAGACAAGGACAACACTGCTGACAACACTGAAATCATGTTAAATGTGACATTTCAGTTAGGATGTGTGTTTGCTTTGAAGCATAATCACTTGTACCATCTGGCCATGTATATTTCATTGTTTCATATAGCATGTCCAAGTAATTTCCTAGATTCCAGCAGAAAAGCCATATACAACAAATTTAACGAACCTACTGTAAAATGCATTGCAATGCATTCATACTTCCAGAGCTAAAGGCAAGTACAATACAGCTGAAAAACTTGAACAACAGTATATGTGACATTTCAGTTAGGAAGTGTGTTTGGTTTATAGGAATAACACATGTACCATCCGGCCTTGTATATTTCATTGTTGCATGTGGCATGTCCAAATAAGTTGCTATATTCGAACAAAAAAGCACTACACAACATAATGATCAAACCTAATCTAAAACTACCTGCATTGCAAAGCATTCGTACTTCCAGATCTAAAGGAAATTACAACACAGCTGAAAATATTGAAATCACATTACATGTGACATTTTAGTTAGGACATGTATTTTGTTTAAAGCATAAACACTTGTACCATCTGGCCATGTATATTTCATTGTCTCATTTGGAATGTCCAAGTAAGTTGCTAGATTCCAGGAGAAAAGATCTATACAACAAATAAAACAAACCTACTGTAAAATGCATTGCAATGCATTCATAATTCCAGAGCTAAATGCAAGTACAATACATTTCAAAAGACTTAAACAACGTTATATGTGACATTTCAGTTAAGACTTGTGTTTGCTTTAAAGCATAAACACTTGTACCATCCTGTCATGTATAATTCATTGTTTCATATGGCATGTCCAAGTAAGTTGATAGATTCCAGCAGAAAATCACTATACAACGTATTGAAAAAGCCTACTGTAAAGATACTCGGATTAGAAAGCATTCGTACTTCCACAGCTAAAGGCAAGTACAACAAAGCTGAAAAAGTCTTAAACAACATTACATGTGACATTTCAGTTAGAACTAGTGTTTGCTTTAAAGCATAAACACTTGTACCATCTGGCCATGTATATTTCATTGTTCTATATGGCATGTCCAACAAAGTTGCTAGATTCCAGCAGAAAAGCCCTATACAGCAAATTAAACAAACCTACTGTACAATGCATTGCAAAGCATTCATGCTTCCAGAGCTAAAGGCAAGTACAATACAGCTCAAAAGACTTAAACAAAGTTACATGTGTTATTTCAGGTAGGACATTTGTTTGCTTTAAAGCTTATACACTTGCACCATCCGGTCATGTATACTTCATTGTTTCATATGGCATGTCCAAGTAAGTTGCTAGATTTCAGCAGAAAAGCACTATACAACATATTGAACAAACCTACAGTAAAGATACGTGTGATGCACAGCATTTGTACTTCCAGATGTAATGCCAAGTACAACACCACCGACAACACTGAAATCATGTTACATGTGACATTTCAGTTAGGACGTGTGTTTGGGTTAAACCATAAAAATTTGTACCATCTGGCCATGTATCTTTCATTGTTTCATGTGGCATTTCCAAGAAAGTTGCTATATTCCAGCAGAAAAACACTATACAACAAATTAAACAAACATAATTTAAAGGCTTTGCAATGCATTCATAGTTCCAGAGCTAAAGGCAAGTGAACACCACTGACAACACTGAAATCATTTTACTTGTGACATTTCAGTTAGGATGTGTGTTTGCTTTGAAGCATAAACACTTGTACAATCTGGCCATGTATAATTCATTGTTTCATAAGGTATGTCCAAGAAAGTTGCTAGATTCCTGCAGAAAAGCACTATACATCATATTGAAAAAACCAACAGTAAAGATACTCGCATTGCAAAGCATTCATACTTCCAGAGATAAAGGCAAGTACAATACAGCTCAAAGCCTTAAACAAAGTTACATGTGACATTTTTCGTTAAGACATGCTTTTGGTTTAAAACACATACACTTGTACCATCGGTCATGTATAATTCATTGTATCAGGTGGCATGTCCAAGTAAGTTTCTAGATTCCAGCAGAAAAGAACTTTACAACTTATTGAACAAATGTACTGTAAAGATATGAGCATTGCAATGCATTTGTACTTCCAGAGTTAAAGGAAGTACAACAAAGCTTAAAACACTGATATCCCATTACATGTGACATTTCAGTTAGGACATATGTTTGGTTTAAAGCAAAAGCACATGTACAATCTGGGAAGGAATATTTCATTGTTACATTTGGCATGTCCAAACAAGTTGCTAATTTCCAGCAGAAAAGCAGTAGACAACCTATTGAAGAAACCTGCAGGAAAGATATGCACATTGCAATGGATTAGTACTTCCAGAGCTAAAGGCAAGTACAACACAGCTGAAAACAATGAAATCCCGTTACATGTGACATTTCTGTTAGGACATGTGTTTGGTTAAAGAATAAACACTTGTACCATCTGGCAATGAATATTTCATTTGTTCATATGGCATGTCCAAGTACGTTGATAGATTCCAGCAGAAAAACAATATACAACAAACTAAACAAACATACTGTAAAATGCATTGCAATGAATTCAAACTTCTAGGGCTAAAGGCAAGTACAATTCAGCTCAAAAAACTTAAGCAATTTTATATGTGACCTTTCAGTTTGGACTCCTGTTTGCTTTAAAGCATAATCACTTGTACCATCCAGTCATGTATACTTCATTTCTTCATATGGCGTGTCCAAGTAAGTTGCAAGATTCAAGCATAAAGGCACTATACAACTTATTGAAAAAACGTACTGTAAAGATTCGCACATTGCAATGCATACGTACTTCCATAGCTAAAGGCAAGTATAACACAGCTGTAAACATTGAAATCATGTTACATATGACATTTCAGTTAGGACTTGTGTTTGCTTTAAAGCATAATCACCTGTACCGTCCTGTCATGTATACATCATTTTTTTTATATGGCATTTCCAAGTAAGTTGCTAGATTCCAGCAAAACAGCACTATACAACTTATTGAACAAACTTAGTCTAAAATGCATTGCAATGCATTCGTAATTCCAGAACTAAAGGCAAGTACAATACAGCTGAAAAGAATTAAACAATGTTACATGTGACATTTCAGTTAGGACTTGTGTTTCCTTTAAAGCATATACTGTTGTACCATCTGGTCATGTATACTACATTGTTTAATATTTCATGTCCAAGTAAGTTGCTTGTTTCCAGTAGAAAAGCTCTATACAATGTATTGAACAATCCTCCATTGTAGATACATGCATTGCAAAGCATTCGTACTTCCAGAGCTAAAGGCAAGTACAACACCGCTGAAAACACTCAAATCATGAAACATGTTACATTTCTTGTAGGACGTTTGTTTGCTTTAAAGCATAAACACTTGTACCATCCGGTCTTGTGTACTTCATTGTTTCATATGGCATGTCCAAGGAATTTGCTAGATTCCAGCAGAAAAGCACAATAAAACAAATTAAACAAAACTACTGTAAAATACATTGCAATGCATTCATACTTCCAGAGATAAAGGCAAGTACAATACAGCTGAGGAGACTTTAACAATGTTACATGTGACATTTCAGTTAGTACTTGTGTTTGCTTTAAAGCATAAACACTTCATTGTTTCATATGGCATGTCCAAGAAAGTTGCTAGATTCCAGCAGAAAAGCACAATAAAACGTATTGAACAAACTTACACTAAAGATACGCGCATTGCAAAGCATTTATACTTCCAGAGCTATAGGCAAGGACAACACTGCAGGAAACACTGAAATCATGTTAAATGTGACATTTCAGTTAAGATGTGTGTTTGCTTTAAAGCATAATCACTTGTACCATTCGGCAATGTATATTTCAGTGTTTCATATGGCATGTCCAATAAATTTGCTAGATTCCAGCAGAAAAGATGTATACAAGAAAGTAAACGAAACTACTGTAAAATGCATTGCAATGCATTCATACTTCCAGAGCTAAAGGCAAGTACAATACAGCTCAAAAGACTTCAAAGATATATGTGACATTTCAGTTAAAACTTGTGTCTGCTTTAAACCATAAACACATGTACCATCCGGTCATGTATACTTCAGTGTTTCATATGGCAGGTCCAAGTAAGTTGCTAGATTCCAGCAGAAAAGTACTGTACAACAAGATGAACAAACATACTCTAAAGATACGCACATTGCTATGCATTCGTACTTCCAGAGCTAAAGGCAAGTAGAACACAGCTGTAAACATTGAAATCACATTACATGTGACATTTCAGTTAGGATATATGTTTGGTTTAAAGCATAAACACTTGTACAATCTGGCCATGTATATTTCATTGTTTCACATGAAATGTCCAAGAAAGTTGCTAGATTCCATCAGAAAAGTACGATACAACATATTGATAAAAACCTACAGTAAAGATTCCCGCATTTCAAAGCATTCTTACTTCCAGAGCTAAAGCCAAGTACAACACCGCTGACAACACTGAAATCATGTTACATGTGACATTTCAGTTAGGAAGTGTTTTTGGTTTAAAGGATAACCACTGGTACCATCTGGCCATGTATATTTCATTGTTTCATATGGTATGTCCAAGAAAGTTGCTAGATTCCAGCAGAAAAGCACTATATATATCAATGAACAAACCTACAGTAAACATACGCACATTCCAAAGCATTCGTACTTCCAGAGCTAAAGGCAAGAACAATACAGCTCAAAAGACTTAAACAACGTTATATATGATACTTCAGTTAGGACTTGTGTTTCCTATAAAGCTTATATATCTGTAACATCCGGCCATGTATATTTCATTGTTTCAATTGGAATGTCCAAGGAAGTTGCTATATTCCAGCAGAAAAGCACTATACAATGTATTGAACAAATATACTGTAAAGATACGCGCATTGCAATGCATTCCTACTTCCAGAGATAAAGGCAAGGGCAACACTGCTGAAAACATTGAAACCACATTAGATGTGACATTTCAGTTATGATGTGTGTTTGCTTTAAAGCATAAACACTTGTACACTCTTGTCATGTATATTTCATTGTTTCATATGGTATGTCCAAGAAAGTTGCTAGATTCTAGAAGAAAAGCACTATACAAGGTATTGAACAAACCTACTCTAAAATGCATTGCAATCCATTCTTACTTCCAGAGCTACAGGCAAGTAAAATACAGCTGAAGAGACTTAAAAAACGTTACATGTGACATTTCAGTTAGGACTTGTGTTTGCTTTAAAGCATAAACACTTGTACTGTCTGGTCATGTATACTACATTGTTTCATAATGCATTGTCAAGTTAGCTGCTAGATTCCAGCAGAAAGGACTATACAATGTATTGAACATACTTACTCTAAAATGAAATGCAATGCATTCGTACTTCCAAAGCTAAAGGCAAGCACACTACAGCTGAAAAGACTTAAATATCGTTACAAGTGATATTTCAGTTAAGACTTATGTTTGTTTTAAAGCATAAACACTTGTACCATCCGGCCATGTATATTTCATTTTTTCATATGGCGTGTCCCAGAAAGTTGATAGATTCCAGCAGAGGAGCACTTTAAAACGTATTGAACAAACATACTCTAAAATACATTGCAATGCATTCGTACTTCCATAGTTAAAGGCAAGTTCAACAATCCTGAAAACATTGAAATCACATTACATTTGACATTTCAGTTAGATCGTGTGTTTGGATTAAAGCATAAACATTTATACCATCCGGCCATGTATATTACATTTTTTCATATGGCATGTCCTAGAAAGTTGCGAGATTCCAGCAGAAAAGCACTTTACAACATATTGAACAAACATACTCTAAAATGTGTTGCAATGCATTCATACTTTCAGAGCTAAAGGCAAGTACAATACAGCTGAAAAGACTTAAACAACTTAGCATGTGACATTTCAGTTAGGACTTGTGTTTGGTTTAAAGCATAAACACTTGTACCATCTGGCCATGTATATTTCATTGATTCATAAGGCATGTCCAAGAAATTTGCTAGATTCCAGCAGAAAAACACTATAAAACCTATTGAAAAAAACCTACCCTAAAATGCATTGCAATGCATTTGTACTTCCAGAGCTAAAAGCAAGTGCAACACAGGTGAAAAAGTCTTAAACAACATTACATGTGACATTTCACTTAGGACTTGCATTTGCTTTAAAACATAAACACTTGTACCATCAGGTCATGTATATTTCATTGTATCATATGGCATGTCCAAGGAAGTTGATAGATACCAGCAGAAAAGCACTATACAACTTATTGAACAAAGCTACTTTAAAGATACGGGCATGGAAATGCATTCGTACTTACATAGTGAAAGGCAAGTACAACACCGCTGACAACACTGAAATCATGTTAAATGTGTCATTTACGTTAGGACGTGTGTTTTCTTTCAAGCATAAACACTTGTACCATCCGTACATGTGTATTTCATTGTTGCATATGCCATGTCCAATAAGTTGCTAGTTTCCAGCAGAAAAGCCCTATACAACAAATTAAACAAACCTACCATAAAATGCGTTGCAATGCATTCATACTTCGAGAGCTAAAGGCAAGTACAATACAACTCAAAAGACTAAAACAACGTTATATGTGACATTTAAGTTAAGGCTTGTGCTTGCTTTTAAGCATAAACAATTGTACCATCCGGTCATGTATACTTCATTGTTTCATATGGCATTTCCAATTAAGTTGCTAGATTTGAGCAGAAAAGCACTATACAAATTATTGAACAAACATACTCTAAACATATGCGCATTGCAATGCATTCCTACTTCCAATTCTAAAGGCAAGTACAACACAGCTGAAAACATTGAAATCACTTTACATGTGACATTTCAGTAAGGACATGTGTTTGATTTAAAGCATAAACACTTGTACCATCTAGGCATGTATATTTCATTGTTTCATATGGCATGTCCAAGAAAGTTGCTAGATTCCAGCATAAAAGCACTATAAAACATATTGAACAAACCTACACTAAAATGCATTGCAATGTATTCGTACTTGCATAGGTAAAGGCAAGTTCAACACTCCTGAAAACATTGAAATCACATTACATGTGACATTTCATTTAGATCGAGTTAAATGTGTCATTTAAAGCATAAACACTTATACCATCCGGCCATGTGTATTTCATTTTTTCATATGGCATGTCCCAGAATGTTGCTAGTTTCCAGCAGAAAAGCACTTTACAACGTATTGAACAAACATACTCTGTAATGCATTGCAATGCATTCGTACTTTCACAGTTAAAAGGCAAGTACACTACAGATAAAAGACTTAAACAAGGGTGCATGTGACATTTCAGTTAGGACTTGTGTTAGCTTTAAAGGATAAACACCTGTACCATCCAGTCATGTATACTTCCTTGTTTCATATGACATGTCCAAGTAAGTTGCTAGATTCCAGCAGAAAAGCACTATGAAACATATTGAACAAACCTACACTAAAATGCTTTGCAGTGCATTCGTACTTCCAGAGCTAAAGGCAAATACAAGAAAGCTGAAAACATTGAAATCACATTACATGTGCTATTTCAGTTAGGACTTGTGTTTGGTTTAAAACATAAACACGTGTACTATCCAGCCATGTATATTTCATTGTTTCTGATGGCATGTCCAAGGAAGTTGCTAGATTCCAGCAGAAAAGCACTATACATCATATTGAACAAAGGTACTGTAAAGATTCGCGCATTGCAAAGCATTCTTACTTCCAGAGCTAAAGGCAAGTACAATACAGCAGAAAAGACTTAAACAAGGTTACATGTGACATTTCAATTAAGACTTGTGTTTGTTTTAAAGCATAAGCACTTGTGCCATCCGGCCATGTATATTTCATTGTTTCATATGTCACGTCCAAGAGAGTTGCTAGATTCCAGCAGAATAGAACTATACAAGGTATTGAACAAACTTACACTAAAGATAAGAGCATTGCAAAGCATTCGTACCTCCAGAGATAAAAGCAAGTACAAATCCACTGAAAACACTGAAATCATGTTAATTGTGACATTTCAGTTACATTGTTTGTTTGCTTTAAAGCGTAAACACTTGTTTAATCCGGCAATGTATATTTCACTGATTCATATGGCATGTCCAAAAAAGTTGATAGATTCCAGCAGAAAAGCCCTATAAAACAAATTAAACAATCCTACTGTAAAATGCATTGCAATGCATTCATACTTCCAGAGCTAAAGGCAAGAACAATACAGCTCAAAAGTCGTAAACAACTTTATATATGACATTTCAGTTAGGACATTTGTTTCCTTTAAAGCATAAACACATTGCCCAACAATTCATGTCTTGCTCTGTCATGTAGCTTCTGTATTTAAATTCTTCCATTGTTTTTCTGGTCCCTAGGTTCTGTTGCCAACTTTACATTCCCAGATCTGTTTCTGACAGGACATGTCCCTGATATGCATGATGAAATACACATACATTTGCAAGCACAACCAATGCTAACTCTTTGATTGAATGTAGGCATGCAGGCCTATATCCAATTTGAAGCTGTGTTCAAGCATTAGTAAGTCCACAATTGTAACATTTATGAGAAGAGATGTAGGTAGATGTATGTAGTTTATAAATGAGTTTCCAAGTGTGAAACTTGCCCTCCAGTGCCATATCCTATTCCCAGGCCTCTATGAGGCAATAAAATACCAGCCCTGGGCTTCCCTGTTTGCTACTCCCAGATGCAAAACAAGTTTTGCTCTGGGCATATTTCTATACCATGCTTCTCTAGATCCATTGGCTGGACTTCCCCCTCTGACATAGATTGCCTGGCTTTGAGGATCTAAGACTGTTTTTCAGGATACTATTGACACAATAATCTTACATGAGTTTCAGTAGCATGTGGACTATATAGTCACATTCTTCTACCATGTGTGGTAGAGCCTCACCATGATGGTTTGTGCTGTGTTACCTTTATCCAATCGAGAATCATCTGAGAAGAAGGAACCCTAATTGATAACAATCCCCCATGAAATGGTCCTTAGAGAAATCTGTTTAAATGTCATGTGAGTACAGATTATTATTTATATTTATTTTTGATACTTTTTATTGGATACTTTATTCATTTGGATTTCAGTTTAACCTTTGTAAACATCTTATCGGTTTTACGTACCCTATTCTTCTGTAAGGTGGTCCCACATTTTGTATTCTTTGGTTTGTAGTTCAGTCCCAGGGAACTCTTGGTTGTCTGATTGGTGTTACATTCCCATTAAGTGGTCACTCACAGCTTAGACATTTTGCCTTGTTGGTGGTACCTCAGAAGCTGCCTTTATATGTGCCTGGATAGTACTGTTCACATTTATACTGTACTATATCTTTGAATTTCTGGAAACTGAAGGTATGTATCCGTGTCATAGCCCATGTTAATGTCTAAACATGGATGGAGATTTCACCCAACAAAGTTCTTTGCAAGACTATCTTTCCTGAATCTTTCCTGTTGACTCCTTGAACAACCACAGGCCTAGATACTATCCTTTAGATTCAGCATCTAACTTCCTCAATTGGTCTGGCATATATGAGATTTGTTTATGATTTCTACACTCCCAGTCCTTTCTGTGATAGACAGGGCTAATACTGGTTTGCAGACCAGTTCTACAGACACTTTCATTCCAGTGTCTCACTCACTCTTCCATGCTTCTCTTTAGGCAAAATGCTCAGAATACAACTTCCTTGTGAAAGTCTCTCCAGTAGTGAATCCTCATACATAGTCCTAATGGTAGCAGAATCAGTACCAAGAGGACCATGCTCTCAGAAACATCTGAAACGTATGGTGGCACCTCACCTTGATGGTTTATGTTTTGCTGTCTTGACATTTTCTAGAGTTATTTGAGAAGGAACTTCTATTGATAACATTCCTCCATGAAGCAGTATGTAGAAAAGCCTATTGGGTTCTTCCCTTCAGTAAAGATTCTTATGGTAGTGTGGAGCTTTCTATGGGAGCAGTCAAACTTTGGGCGGTGTTTCTGGGTTTAAAAGCAGACAAGCTGAGGTATCTAAGGAATGCAAAACAGTATGTAGTATTCCTTATTGGAAACAACTTCAGGCCTTTAGGTTTCTTCCTTAATTCCTGACCTACATTCTCTGAGTAATGGACAATGAAGAGCCTGTCCTTCTTACTATGATGAGTCTGTCCAGAATTAAGTTCCTACTATGTGGAGACATACTACTCAGCCATAGTCAACTGTTGGTAAGCTCTCCAGAAGAGCCCCTTGCAGTAGTCTTTGTCATTCTTCCAGGATATTTCTAGACACACAGGTCCTCTACTTTCTCTGTTGACATCCTAGAAACTCAAGAGACCCATTGGGTCCCTACACATGAATGACTCAGTTTGGATATATCTTTCTCTCAACATTTATGCCTGAAGACCTTCCCTGAATCCTGTCCACACCATGAACAAAATCTGAGGCTTAGTTCTATGATTCAGCTTCTGCATTAAAATTCTTCATTTGCTTATCTAGCCCAAGTTTTGTTTTCGTTTTTTGTTTTTTGCCATGTTGACATTCCCAGTCCTATTTATGATAAAGAGTAAGAGCAAGCATACCAGTTATTCATGGTATTATATATGTAGACCTTTGCTTCCAGTGCACTTTTCATCTATGATGTTTGTCTCTAAAAGCCAGCTCTTCACTTGTATTCTACTGATATTCCCCCAGTAGTAAGGCCCAAAGAGCGGTGTTCTCTGATGGAATACTATCTAATTATGTGCTGATTACACATGGACATCCTTTGTGTGCAAATTTGAATGTGCTCTTTAGTGCTATCACCTATTCCCTTGCCTCCTTCCTATGACACAGTACCTGTACTAGGCCTCATTTATAATTTTGAAAGACAAGCCTAAATCTGTTGTGTGCTCACTCCCAGACACTTACATCTAGACCCTTTTGTTGGACTTCCAGTTTTTACAAAGATTTCTTGGCTTTGAAGTTCTCAGACTGTTAAGAATATATGAACTCTGGCCTCTTGCATCACATTTTCATCACCATGCTGCTTCAGTCTTCTGCTAGATATGATAAAGCATCACCAACAATGTTTCTATTGTGTTACCTTAAAACAATGTAGACTCATATGAGAAGGAGTAACCTCAATTGAGACTATTTTTCTATGAAAAGTATTGTATAAATGTCTGTTAGCTCCTCCGATGAGTAATGATATTTCTTCTATATTTCTTCGGGTTTTTGTTTTGTTTTGTTTTGTTTTGTTTTGTGGGCCTGTGCTCTCTCAGTGATGGGAATGGAAGTTCCTGCTCTGCTTACTATGAGAAGTTGTCCCATAATGAAGCCAAAGTATAAGGATCATAATAATTGGAGGCCTACAGCTCAGCCATTAAATCTTTCTGTTGACACCTCAAGAACCTCCCCTTCTTGTGACTGTATAAGTGTCTGTTAGCTCCTCCGATGAGTAATGATAAGTATGGCAGTGTAGAGTCTTTTGTGGGTGTTTGCCATCTTTGGGAGGTGGTTTTCACTGGCCAATAAGGCAAGTGGAGTTACCTATTGATACTGTGTAGTTTTACATAGTGATATCTCTATCAGTACTTGCCTCCAGATTTCTTTTTTGTTTCTTGACCTGTGCTCTCTCTGTGATGGTAATTGATGTTCCTGCTCTGCTTACTATGGTAAGCTTTCCCATAAGGAAGCCAAACTGTAAGGATCTAAATAATTGGAGGCCTACAGCTAAGCCATTAAGTCTTTTTGGTGAGATCTTCAGAACGTCTGCTTCTAGTGTCATCTTCACTGTGGCAGGAAGTTCCAGTCACACAGATGTGCAATATCTCTGTTGAATTCCTGGAGAACCAAAATACACAATATACACCCTTACTGGATATAGACTTTGTTTATTGGTTTGCCCTTAATATTTTCTCTTCATCACTCCACTCTACACCAAGACCATAATACAAGACCTTTGTCCCATCATGCAGCCTCTGCATATAACTCCCTCAGTCAGTGCTCTACCTAACAGCTACCTTTTCAATCTCTATACACCCATTCCTATTTCTGATGCACATGGCAAAATCCAGGTTTGAATGATGTGATCTACAGACCTCTGCATTTCAGTCCACTCCTCTTCCTTTTTTGATTGACTCCTGGCACCCAGTTCCCCATTAAATTTCATGGTGATTTCCCTCAGTAGTAGGATCAGAATTGGAATTTGGAGTGGAGGTTGCCTAGCTACGTATGAGCAGATTACTCATAGCTGTCCATTGTGTACAAGTCTCAACTTTGTCCCCCAGTGCCATCTCCTATTCCTAGCCCTCCATCAGATTGTACATCACTTGCACTGGGCTTCACTCCTTAGTATTTTAAAAGCAATTCCAGTTTTGCTGTGTGTAAACTTGCAGACCACGGTTCCTTAGACATATTGTTTGTACTTCTAGTTCTTAAACAGATTGCCTGGCTTTGAGGCTCTCAGATTGTCAGGATTCTATTAAATCTTGCATCATTTTTTTTTTCATCAGATTCAGTAATAAGTGGATCATGTTGCCACATTTCTCCACACTGTGTGATGGTGTGTCACTCTTGTGCTTGTGTTGTGTTAACAATCTAGAGTTATGTGAGAAGGAGCCTCAAATGAGAAAGCTCCGTTTTGATATGGTCTGTCAAAAGGCCTGTTGGCCTTCTATAGGTGTTTCAAAATTTTCAGAAGAGGTTATTGTGTATAGAAGAAGGCAAGCCTAGGTATCTATGGGATGCAAAGTATTATTTTCTATTCCTTAGAGACATCTGCTTCAATTCTCTCCTCTAGGTTTGTCCTTGATGGCTGACCTGTCTTCTCTGAATGATGGACCATGTAGTTTCTTGCTTGTTATGGTAAGTTACCTAAATGTCAACCCCACTGTATTGTTCTCAATATGTACAGACTTACAGATCTGTCATTTTCTCTTGTTGGTGAACACTCCAGAAATTCCCCTTGCAATGCCATTTTCAATATGCCAGGATAGTTCTGGTCAAAAAATACTATAATAAACATGTTGTTATATTCTACCCCCACATACTAAAGACTACATATGGATGCATATTTCAGACAACACATCTTCCTGATTAGATTCCTTGAATCTCTCTTGTGCATAGCATGAACTAAAACTCATGATTATGTTTATCATATATTTTCTTTGGTCCACTTGTCCTCTAGTCCCCCATTTCTTTTGCAAACTCTACACTCCCAATCCAGTTTCTTTTGGACAGCAAAGGTATGTGGTATGAATGAATGGTGATGTATCTGATATATAACAGGTATACATGTCTTTACTTCCCCAACCTTGACTACTCCTTAGCTTCACTCCAGTTACCAGGGCCTATACCCAATTCAAAGTTATATTCCTCCAATTGTGAGTCCACAATTGTAACATTCATGAGAAGAAGTACAGGAAAATATGTACAGATTACAAATAGGTTTCCTAAATTGGCAAGTCTGAAAGGTGCCCCTCAGTGCCACCTCCTATTCCCATGACTACAGCAGGTACCATCACACCAGCACTGGTCTAACTTGTTAATACTCCCAGATAAAAATCCATTTCTGCTCTGTTCCTAATTTCAGATCATGCTTTTCTAGAAATTTTGTTGAACATTCATCTTTGACAGAGATTGTTTAGGTTTAAGGATCTCAGATTGTTTGATAGGATATTATTAGCACTGTAATCGTACATCATCATTTCTTCAGATTCAGTTCCATGTAGATTATTCTGCCATATTCTTTTGCCAGGTGTGGTAGAGACTCACATGATGGTTTGTGTTGTGTTACCTTTATAGTATTTAGAGTCGTCTGAAAAGAAGTTACCCTAATTGAGAACATTCCTCCATGAAATTATCTGTAGAAAACCATGTTTATAGCACCATTTAGTAGGAATTCTTAAAGAAGTGTGAATTCCTCTGTAGTTGTTGATAAACTTTGAGAAGTGGTTTTTGATTTCAAAAGAAGATATTCTGTAGTACCTATGGAGTGTAGAATTATGTAGTATTTCATAGTGTTTTTTGACTCAGTTCTTGCCTCAAGGATTCTTTCTTGATTACTGACCTCTGTTCTATTACTGATGGACAGTGAAGCTCCTATTCTGCCTTCTTTGGTAAGTTTTCCCAGAATTAAGACCAACAGCGATGTTCTTAATATGTGGTGACTCACAGCTTAGCCAATCTATCTTGATAGTGAGCTCTCCAGAGTTTTTCCTTCCATGTTCCTGGATAGTTCTTTTCACACTGATATTGGGATATTTTTCTTGAAATTCTGGAGACTGAAGTTACATATTCTACTACCCTTGATAATGCCTAAACATGCATCCAGGTTTCGTCCAAAACTATTCTTTGCCTGAAGGACTTCTCTGAATATCTCCTGTCCATACCATGCATACAACCACAAGCCTAGGTCCTATCCTGTCAATTCTGAATCTAACTTCCTCAGTTGGTCTGATAGACCACAGATATGTTTATGATTTCTGTGCTTCCAGTCCTTTTCAAGATTGACAGGTCACATACCTACCTTCCACACGAGATCTACAGACCATTGCATTCCAGTTTATTGCTAATTTCTCCTTCCTTATCTTCAGTCAAAATGCCCTGCACACAACTTATTGGCAAGTTTTTCCAGTAGTATATTCTCCAGTAGACTCTCAATGGCAGGGAGCCTACCTAAGCATGCCCAGGATTTTCATTGGTTTCCATTTTTGTCAAGTCTGAACCAGGGCCTCCAGTCCCTTTTTCTATTACCAGGCCTCCCTCAGGTGATAGAGCACATGAACCGTGTGTGCTTCCCTGTTTAGTATTCTCAAACACAACCCTGAATCTACTCTGTGCAATCTCCCAGACCTTGCTTGTCTACAAACATTTGATGGATTTCTGACCTAGATTGCTTGGGTTTGAGCCTCTCAGACTGTTTCTCAGGATTCTATTAACCCTGAATTCTTGCATCATTTTTTGATCAGACTCAATAACTTACGGAAGATGCTACCACATTCTTCTGTTGGAATGTTAGAGCCTCACCATGATGGTTTGTACTGTGTTATATTGACACTTTCTCTAGTCACCTGAAAAGATATAACCTCAATTGAGCCTATTCCTCCATGAAATGGTCTATAGAAATTTCTTTTAGAGCTCCCTTGAATAATGACTCTTAGGATAGTATGGGTCCCTGTATGGGTGTTGCCAAACTTTGGGTTACTCTGGTCGTACCAGATGAGGGCATAGATATCATTGTAGTCTAATGCATTATGGAGTATTCCACAGTGGAGTCTCTTCCAGTTCTTGCCTCTAGGTTTCGTCCTTGATTCCTGACTTGTGTTCCCTCAATGATGGAAAATGGAACTCTTGCCCTATATAATATGGTAAGTTTTCCCAGGATTAAGACCAACAGTGATGTTCTTAATATGCGGTGACTCACAGCTTAGCCAATTTATCTTGATAGTGAGCTCTCCAGAAGCTTTCCTTCTGTGTTCCTGGATAGTTCTTGTCACACTTACATTGGAATATTTCTCTTGAATTTCAGGAGACTGATGTTACATATTCCACTAACCTTGATAAAGCCTAAACATGCATACAGATTTCTTCCAAAACTGTTCTTTGCCTGAAGGACTTCCCAGAATCTCTCCTGTCCATACCATGCATACAACCATAAGCCTAGGTCCTATCCTGTCAGTTCTGCATCTATCTTCCTCAGATGGTCTGATAAACCCCAGATGTGTTTTGGATTTCAGTGTTTCCAGTCCTTTTCAAGATTGACAGGTCACATACCTGGCTTCCCGACAAGATCTACATACCATTGCCTTACAGTTTCTTGCTCTTTTCTCCATGCTTTTCTTCAGTCAAAATGCTCTGCACAAAACTTATTGGAAAGTTTTTCCACTAGTGCATTCTCAAGTAGACACTCAATCGCAGAGAGCCTACCTAAGCATGCCCAGGATTCTCATTGGTTTCAATTTTTGTCAAGTCTGAACCAGGCCCTCCAGTCCCATTACCTATTACCAGGCCTCCCCCAGGTGATAGAGCACCTGAACAGTGTGTGCTTCCCTGTTTATTATTCTCAAGTACAACCCCAATTCTACTCTGTACAATCTCCCAGACCTTGCTTCGCTACACCCATTTGCTGGATTTCTAACCTAGATTGCCGGAGTTTGAGCCTCTTAGAATGTTTCTCAGAATTCTATTAAAGCTGAAACATTGTATCATTGTATCATTTTTGATCAGATCCAAGCCTCACCATGATATTTTGTGTTATACTAATGCGACATCATATAGATTCATCTGAGGAGAAGAAACCTCAATTGAGAAAATACCTCCTTGAAATAGTGTGTAGAAAAGCCTGTTCAGAGCTCTCTTGAGCTATTACTCTTATGGTAGTGTGCAGTCATTTTGGGTGTTGCCACACATCAGAGGTCATTTGGTCTTGTTCAAGAAGTATAACCAAAATACCTATGGATTACCAAACAATATGCAGTAGTACACCTTAATGTTATCCAATTCTGTTCCTGCCCCTAGATTTCTTACTTGATTCCTGGCCTGTATTCTCTCACAGTCAAGCCACTTAAAATATTCCCAAATTGACACTTAAGGTACTCTCCTGCTTCTATGGTCTCCTATTACAGAAGTAAGCATAACTGTGATACTCCAAATGTGTGTAGACATAAAATTCAGTCATTGACCCTTGTTGGTGCGCTGTCCAGAAGCAATCTGTCCATGGCATCTTCACTGTGCCAGGATAGTTCGGGTCCAATAGATCTTGAACTATTTCTGTTGCTATCTTAGAGAACTATGATATCCCTTATACTCCCACACTCTAAGTACTAATTCCCAATGCAGATGTCTCTTAACACCTTTTCCTGAACAGCTTCCCCGGTTCAGTCCTTTCCACACCTCCCACACAACCGGAGGCATCTTTCCTACCTATAATGTAGTTTCCTCACCTAAATTTCTCAATGGTTTCTCTAGACTCCACCTTACTTTGTCATGTGTGCACTGCCATTCCTGTTTTTTATGGACAGGTCACATACCAGGCTTGCAGAAAGAGATATATAGAAGTTGTTTCCCAGTTTCTGTCTCAACATACCATGCTTGGATCCAAGCACTCATCTCTGAAACCAATTTCCTGAAGTGTTTTCTCCAACAGTGGGTCCACAAGTATAATCACAATGGTAGGAGTTCTTTCTAAGTATGTCCAGATTTTGCATGTATATTCTTTGTGGGCAAGACTGAAAATTGTCTTCCAGTCTCTCACTTATTTCAAGCCTATCTTTTGTTCCAAGGACCAACATTGGCATGCTTGCTTAGTATTTCCAAATACTAATCCATCGTGCTCTGTGATTACTCCTTGATCATACATCTCTAGGCAGATTTCCTGTATTTCCATCACTGACCCAGACTGCCAGGCTTTGATTCTTCAACACTTTTCCTCAGGATTCTATTAACCATGTCATCTTGCCTCATTATTTTTCAGCTGATTCAGTACTATGTGGACCATGCTAGCACATACTTCTGCCTGTTGTGATAGAGCCTCAACATGTTGGTTTGTGCTGTTTTATCTTGACACTTTCTCTAGTCACCTGAGAAGATGTAACCTCAATTGAGCATATTACTCCATGAAATGGTCTGTAGAATATCCCTTTGAGAGATCCTTTGACTAATGACTCTTATGATAGTATGGATCCCTGTATGAGTTTTGCCAAACTTTGGGTTACTCTGGTTGTACCAGATGAGGACATAGATATCATTGTAGTCTAATGCATTATGTAGTATTCCACAGTAGAGTCCCTTCCAGTTCTTGCCCCTAGGTTTCATCCTGGATTCCTGACTTGTGTTCTCTCAACGATGGAAAATGAAACTCTTGCCCTACTAATATGGTAAGTTTTCCCAGAACTAAGTCCAACTGTGGGGTTCCCTACGTGGGGAGACAGTCTGCCCAGCTGTTGTTCCTTGTTGGTAAGCTCTATAGACGCTCTATTTTGAGTGCCATCATCACAGTTCCTGGAGAGTTCTGTTCAGACATATCCTACACTACCTTTATTGAATCCCTGGAGATCTAAGATATCTTTTCCTTTTCACACGTTCAGGCTTAACTGTCAATGCATATTCCAATCAACATCTTTGTCTATATGACTTCAGTGAATCTCCCCTTTCCTTAACATGCATATAATCCCATGACTAGGTCTTATCTTTCAGCTTCTTCATTTAAAGTGCTCATTTGTTTTTCTAGGCCCTTGCTTCCATTGCCATCTCTACACTCCCAGTTCTGTTTCTGATGGTCAAAGTACTCGTCAGTTATGTATGATGAGACTTAAAAATATGTTTCCATCCAGTGAACTCCTCACTCTGCCTCGGTTAGCTGAAGGCACCAACTATCAGTGGTGCCACAATCCAGTAGAAGCTTCCAGGCATCTGCCAAATGGTTATGAGTCAGCAGGAGTGACCAGGCCCAGCAAGGATTCCAGAAGTTTTCTACCATGCCTGTCTCTGGTAAGTGAAGAACTGTGAAGATGCGAGACAAACACAGTGTTGTAAAGGCCCTTCGTCGCTGTCAGTTGAGTAGTATTTATAGTCCCTCCAAGTGTCATATGTCCTCCCATGGGTCTTTGCTCAACAAAACACCATGTATGCCTGTCTTAACAAAATATCATGTGAATCTGCCTTCACTCTGCCAATTGCCCTGAGTATGTAGAAGCAGCAAGAATTCCTTAGAATATTGCCAGAATATTTTCTGTGTCTTTCCTTTTATAACATCAAAATAAATGGTGGATATTAAGAAATGGCAAGGCATAGCAAAACCATCTACCATCATCTACCATCTCATTGGTTCGTGTTAACATCATGTGTCCTTTCACATGTTTGCTTTAGCAACATGTGTGACCCATCCAAACATCATTTGTGATAAATGACTTTCCAAAGAACCCACATGTTTCCACTATATATGATCCTTTATGTTAATGAATTTTCTTTTTTCTCTAACATGAATGATGTATACTCAATAGCAAAAATGTAACAGGTTGCCCTTCTGCCCCTGCCTGTTCCTTTGGGCTGGAGCACACACAGAGTCGGTCTGCTCCTGTCCTGTGGAGAAACTGAATCCTGAGTCATCGAGGAGCCACTGCACTCAGAGCAGCTAGTAAGAACTCCATCTCACTCCCTAAGCCCCAGAGATACATCTGGGAGACAGGGACATTCAGGGCACAGCAGCTACCCAAACCCCGCCCCTCCGGAATTCCACTTCCCTTCTGCCCCTGCCTGGTCCTTTGGGGTGGAGCAGACACAGAGTCTGTCTGCTCCTGTCCTGTGGAGAAACTGATTCCTAGGTCATCGAGGAGCCACTGCACTCAGAGCAGCTGAAACTGAGTCCTGAGTCATCGAGGACTGACTGCACTCAGAGCAGCTGAGCAGCCACTCCACTCAGAGCAGGATTTCCATATCCAAGAGTTGGCCTGAGTCCCAGGAGTTCTTCCACCCAGGAGATTAGGAGCATAAGACCACAGAGACATCTGGACTCCGAGGAACTCTGCAATAAGCAAGATAACTGGAAATACAGTCTCCAGTCTTACACAGTGATGGCAGGTACCACTAGAGTTAACCATACGGCGAAAGGCAAGCGCAAGAACATAAGCAACAGAAACCAAAGTTTCTTGGCATCATCAGTAGCCAGTTCTTCCAATATAGCAAGCCCTGAACACCCCATCACACCTGAAAAGCAGGATTCAGAATTAAAATCACTTCTCATGATGATGATAGAGGATTATAAGAAGGAATTAAGTAACTCGCTTAAAGAAATACAGGAGAGTACAAGTAAACAGATAGAAGCCCTTAAAGAGGAATCACAGAAATCCCTTAAAGAAATGCAAGAAAACACAAAGAAGGAATTAAACAAAAACATTCAGGATCTGAAAATGGAAATAGAAACAATAAAGAAAGTTCAAAGGGAGACAACCATGGAGATAGAAAACCTAAGAAAGAGATCAGGAGTCATAGATGCAAGCATCACCAACCGAATACAAGAGATAGAAGAGAGAATCTCGAATGCAGAAGGTACGTTGGAAAATATTGACACAGTTGTCAAAGAAAATGCAAAATGCAAAAAACTCCTAACTCAAAACATCCTGGAAATCCAGGACACAACGAGAAGACCAAACCTAAGGATAATAGGTATAGATGAGAATGAAGATTCCCAACTTAAAGGGCCAGTAAATATCTTCAACAAAATTATTGAGGAAAACTTCCCTAACCTAAAGAACAAGATGCCCATAAACATACAAGAAGCCTAGAGAACACCAAATCGACTAGACCAGAAAAGAAATACCTCCCATCACATAATAATCAAAACATCAGATGCACAGAACAAAGAAAAAATACTAAAAGCAGTAAGGTAAGAAGGTCAAGTAACATGTAAAGGCAGACCTATAAGAATTACACCAGACTTCTCACCAGAGACTATAAAAGCCAGAAGAGCCTGGACTGACATCATACAGACCCTAAGAGAACACAATTGCCAGCCCAGATTACTATACCCAGCAAAACTCTCAATCACTATAGATGGTGAAACCAAGATATTCCATGACAAAACCAAATTTGCACA
>NW_021604779.1:14478-81212 GCF_004785775.1 Grammomys surdaster | reverse complement strand
GAATTCAAGGCCCCTACCTAAACATAGTAAAAGCAATTTACAGCAAACCAGTAGCCAACATCAAGCTAAATGGAGAGAAACTTGAAGCAATCCCACTAAGATCAGGGACTAGACAAGGCTGCCCACTCTACCCCTACCTATTCAATATAGTACTGGAAGTCTTAGCCAGAGCAATTAGACAACAAAAAGAAGTCAAAGGGATACAAATAGGAAAGGAAGAAGTCAAAATATCGCTATTTGCAGATGATATGATAGTATACTTAAGTGACCCCCAAACTTCCACCAGAGAACTCCTAAACCTGATAAACAACTTCAGCAAAGTGGCTGGTTATAAAATCAACTCAAACAAATCAGTTGCCTTCCTCTACATGAAAGATAAACAGACTGAAAAAGAAATTAGAGAAATGACACCTTTCACAATAGTTGCAAATAATATAAAATACCTTGGTGTGAATCTAACCAAGCAAGTGAAAGACCTGTATGACAAGATCTTCAAGTCTCTGAAGAAAGAAATTGAAGATCTCAGAAGATGGAAAGATCTCCCATGCTCATGGATTGGCAGGATTAATATAATAAAAATGGCCATCTTGCCAAAAGCAATCTACAGATTCAATGCAATCCCCATTAAAATCCCAACTCAATTCTTCACAGAGTTAGAAAAGGAAATTCTCAAATTCATATGGAATAACAAAAAACCCAGGATAGTGAAAACTATTCTCAACAATAAAAGAACTTCTGGAGGAATCACCATCCCTGACCTCAAGCTGTAGTACAGAGCAATAGTGATAAAAACTACCTGGTATTGGTACAGAGACAGGCAGGAAGATCAATGGAATAGAATTGAAGACCCAGAAATGAACCCACACTCCTATGGTCACTTGATCTTTGACAAAGGAGCTAAAACTGTCCAGTGGAAAAAGGACAGCATTTTCAACAAATGGTGCTGGTTCAACTGGAGGAGAACATGTAGAAGAATGAAAATTGATCCATTCTTATCCCCTTGTACAAAGCGCTCAAGTCTAAGTGAATAAAGGACCTCCACATAAAACCAGAAAAACTGAAACTAATAGAAGAGAAGGTGGGGAAGAGCCTCGAATACTTGGGCACAGGGGAAAAGTTCCTGAACAGAACACCAATGGCATATGCTCTAAGATCAAGAATTGACAAATGGGACTTCATCAAATTGCAAAGTTTCTGTAAGGCAAAGGACACTGTCAATAGGACAAAATGACAACCAACAAATTGGGAAAAGATCTTTACCAATCCTTCATCTGATTGAGGGCTAATATCCAATATATACTAAGACTCCAGACAACCAAATTACCCTATTAAAAATGGGGTATAGAGCTTAACAAAGAATTTTCAACGGAAGAAACTCGAATGGCCGAGAAGCACCTAAAGAAATGTTCAGCATCCTTAGTCGTCAGGGAAATGCAAATCAAAACAACCCTGAGATTCCATCTCACACCAGTCAGAATGGCTAAGATTAAAAACTCAGGTGATAGTAGATGCTGGCGAGGGTGTGGAGAAAGAGGAACACTCCTCCTTTATTGGTGGGACTGCAAGATGTTGCAACCACTTTGGAAATCAGTCTGGCGGTTCCTCAGAAAATTGGACATAGCATTTCCTGAGGATCCAGATATACCACTCCTAGGCATATACCCAGAAGATGCTCAAACATATAACAAGGGTATTTGCTCAACTATGTTCATAGCAGCTTTGTTTATAATAGCCAGGCGCTGGAAAGAACCCAGATGTCCTTCAACTGAGGAATGGATTAAAAAATGTGGTATATTTACACAATGGAGTATTACTAAGCTATTAAAAACAATGAATTCGAGAGGTTCCTAGGTAAATGGATGGAACTAGAAATTATCATCCTGTGTGAAGTAAGCCAATCACAAAAAACCCACATGGTATTCACTCCCTGATTATTGGATATTAGCCCAGAACCTTGAAATGCCCAAGATGCAACTCACAGGCCACATGAAGCCCATAAAGAAGGAAGACCAAGTGGGGGTGATTCGGTCCTTCTTAGAAGGAGCAACAAAATACTCAAGGGAGCAAATATGGAGACAAAGTGAGGGACAGAAACTGAAGGAGGGGCCGTTTCAAGACCACTCCACCTGAGTATCTAACCCATGTGCTATCACCAAAGGTAGAGGCTAATGTGGAAGCCAGGAAGTGCATGCTGATAAGAGTCTGATATGGATATCTCCTCAGAGGTCTTCAAGAGTCTGACATACTCAGAGGCAGATGCTCACAACTAGCCATTGAACTGATCATGGGGTTCTCAATGGAGGAGGTAGAGTGAAGACTGAAGGAGCTGAAAGGATTTGCAGCACCATGAGGAGAGCTACAATACCAACCAACCACAGCTCCCAGGGTCTAAACCACCAGCATGGGAGCACTTAGGGAGGGATCCAGGGCTTCAGTTGTATATGGAAGAGTGGAGGGCCCTGCTGGTCATAGATGGAAGAAGAGAACCTACAGCATGAAGGCTGGATGCCCCAGGGGGTGGGAATTTTGAGGGTTGGGAGGTGGGAGTGGGGGGGTAGATAGAGGTTACATCCACAGAGAAGAAGGAGGAGGGGTGAGGGGATTGGGGTTCCTGGTTGGGTGGGGAATGGAGTAAGGGGACAACATAGGAAATGTAAATAAAACATCCAATAAAAAAAATAAAATAAAAAAATGTAACAGCTTTCACTTTTTAAATAAGTGGCTTATGTACAGTATTGTCAAAAACAATCTAACAAAAAAACTTCAAATTTGTATCAATATGAAATAATTAAATGTTACCTTTCAATTTCTATTAATATACAGTAATTCGATAAGAATTTAAATTTCTCTTATTGTACAGAAATTCAAACAAACTGCTTTTAAGTTTCAAATGACATAAATAATAAAAACAAATCAAAGTCTGTTAATATACAATAATTTAAGAAAACCTTAAATTGCTATTAATATACAAGAATTCAAAAAATGAATTTAAATTTTTACTGATATAATGGTGATTAAAACAATGAATTTTAATTAATATGCAATAAAACATAAAAAGTTTAAATTTCTATCAATATTTAATAGTTAAAAGCCAATAAAGTACTATTAATATATTATAATTCACACAAAATGAACTTAAATTTCTATCAATCTTCAATAATTAAAGAAAAACATAACATTTATATAAATATATAATACTTAAACATAAACCGTAAATTTCTATTAAAACAGAATTATTTAAACAAAATGACTTTATAAATATCTATTGATACACAGTGCTAAACAAAAGCTGTAAATTTCCAATAATGTGCAATAAAAAACAAATGTAAATTTCAGGCAACAAACAGCAATTCAAAAAAACACTGAATATCTAATATATATTAAATCAAATAAAATGACTTTAAATTTCTATGAATATACAAGAATTAAACAGAAAAATTAAATTTGTATAAGTATACAATATTTAAACAAAAACCTTAAGCTTCTATTAATATACAATACTACAAATAAAATGACTTTAAACCTCTACTAATATAAAATAATTAAACAAAAATGTGAAATTTCTATAAATATATAGCACTTCAAGAAAAATCTTAAATTTCTTTTAGTATACAATAATTTAAAGAAAAGACTTTAAATTTGTATTATTAAAAAATCATTCAAACAAAAACCTTTTAAATTTCTATGAATATATATTTAAAAACCTATAAATTTTATTAATACACTATAAAATGCATCAACTTTAAGTTTCTCATGCAATAATAATAAAACCAATAAATTGCTTTTAACATGGTGTAGTTCAAGAAAATGATTTAAATTTTCTATCAATATACAATAATTAAAAAAACAGAATTTCTATAAGTAAACCATAATCAAAGTAAACCCTTAAATTACAGTTAATATACATCACTACTAACAAAATGACTTTATTTTTCTAGCCATAGACAATAATTAATCAAAAACATAAAATTCCTATAAATATACAGGATCACGCAGGAGACAGTTACTCCAGGTGTTGGGGCCAATGATGCAGCCTCCTCACCTATGATCCTGAGCATTTTAGAGCAACTGAGAGTCAAAGTTCTTCTGGGTGTTGTGGGACTTCGTGTAGAGGTAGCAGCCAAGGACTGTTCATGGCACCCACTGAGACCAGAAAGACTTTTATATTATTGGTTATTTTATTTACATTTCAGATGTTATCCCCTTTCCAACTTTCCCCTCCACAAGCCCCTATTCTCTCCTCCCTCACCCTGACACTATGAAGGTCCTCCGCCAACCAACCCATCCACTCTAGGCTCAGCACCCTAGTGTTCCCCTATCCTGGGCCATCATGTCTCCACAAATCCAAGTGACTCCCCTCCCAGTGATGCCAGATAAGACAATCTTCTGCTACATATACAGCTGTAGCATTGGGTTGTTCCATGTGTACTCTCTGGTTGGTGTTTTAGTCCCTGGGAGCTTTTGAGGTGTTTGGTTGTTTGATAGTGATATATTCCCTAAGAGGTTGCAAACCCCTTTATCTCCTAAAGTACTTGCCTGAACTCCTCCATGGGGGGCCTAATGTTCAGTCCAATGTTTGTCTTTGTACATCACCATATGATTTCTTATGTTATATGAGGTGTATCATAGGTATTCTGAACTTTTTGGCTAATTTGCACTTATTAGTGAGTCAATACCGTGCATGTTCTTCTGTAATTGGGTTACCTCCCTGGGATGGAGGGTGAAAGGTATGGGATAGGAGGTTTTCATGGATGGCAACCAGGAAAGGGGATAACATTGGAAATGTAAATAATGAAAATATTCAATAATAAAAAAAGAGGACATCAATGCTAGGTTCTTGTCTGCAATCACAGCATGACATTACCAATAGTGTAGGGCTTTGGTGTCTGTGTATGTGATAGATCCCAGTGGGTCAATTTCATGGTGGCCTTTTATTTTGTCTCTGCTCCAATTTTTGTTTCCATTTCACATTTACACAGGCAAAAATCTGAGCTCAACTGGGGTGCAATTCTGCATAGTGGAGGTGGCCTCTTCAGATTGTATCTCCACACAGTTGGGCATTTATAGTAATGTCATCCCCATTGAGCACAGGGACTCTTACATCCCTGTTGTCTGGGTCTTTCTACTGGTTCCAAATGTTCATCACCCCACCCAGCTACTTATTTGTATTCATTCTCCTGTCTCTCTGTACTTATTTCCTGTCTTCTATCATGCCTGATTCTTCCCTCCATTTTTCCTCTCCCTCTGCTTTTCCACTAAATTCCCTCCTCCTTCTTCCTCCCATGATTGTTTTGTTTCCCTTGGTATGTGGGATTAAAAGATCCATACTTTGATCTTCCTTCTTGTTAAGCTTCCTATGATCTGCGAGTTGTATCATGGGTATTACAAGCTTTTTGAATATTATCTACTTATCAGGGAGTACACACTATGTATATCCTTTTTGTTCTGGGTTATGCCACTTAGGATATTTTCTAGTTCCATCCATTTACCTGCAAATTTTGTGGTGTCTTCGTTTTTAACAGCTATGTTATATTATATTATGAAAATGTGCCATATTTTATCTATACATTTTTCCATTGGGGGACATATGGGTTGTTTCTAGCTCCTGGCTCTCATCCACTAGGCTGCTTTGAACATAGAACAGTTTGTTCTTTTGATATGGTGGATCACCTTTTGGATATATTTCCAGGAGCAGTAGAGCTGTGTCTTCAGGTAGAACAATTTCCAATTATCTGAGGAACAACCAGATGGATTTCCAATGTAGATTTAACAGCTTGCAATCCCCAGTAGCATTGAAGGAGTGTTTTTTTTTCTTTTTCTAAATATTCAGGACAATATCTGTACTCACTTGAGTTTTTCCTTTTTTTTTTTTTTTAAATCTTAGTCATTCTGATTGATGTAGCATGGAATCCAAGGTTAATTTTGAGTTTCATTGTTCTGATGACTGAGGATGTTGAATTTTTCTTTAAGCACTTCTCAGTCATTTGATATTCCTCAGTTGAGAATTTGGTTTACCTAAGGAACCCCTGTTTTAATTTGCTTATTTGGTTCTCTAAAATATAGCTTGTTGAGTTCTTTATATATTTTGATTATTAGCCCAAAATTACATTTACTAAAAATTTTTCCCAATCTGTAGGCTGCCATTTTGTCATATTGACAGTGTCATTTGGTTATGCAGGATTTTCTGTTTCAGGAGGTCACATTTTTCAAATTTTAATCTTAGAGTCGAGCCACTGTATTTCTGTTGAGAAAATTTTTGACTGTGCTCATGTGTTTAAGGCTATTTCCCATTTTCTCTCCTATTAGATTCAGTGTATCTGGTTTTATGTGGAGGCCCTTGAGCCACTTGCACCTGAACTTTGTATAAGGAAATAAAAATGGATCACTTTTAATTTTCCCACATGTAGACTACCAAGTAGACCCACATCAATTGTTGAAGAGGATTTCTTTTTTCCAGTGTATGGTTTTGGCTTCTTTGTCAAAGATCATGTGACCATAGTTGTGTTGCTTTATTTCAGGATCTTCAACTCCATTCCATTCATCAATTTTTCTGTCTCTGTCTCTGTACCAATTCAATCTGGTTTTAATCACTATTGCTATGTAGTACATTTTGAAGTCAGGGATGGTGATTTCCCCAGAAGTTCTTTCATTTTGAAAAAGGTTTTCACTATCTCAATTTTTTTGGTTATTCCATATGAAGTTGAGCATTGCTCATCCTATCTTAACAAAGAATTGAGGTGAATTTTAATAAGATTACATTGAATCTGTAGATTGTTTTTGTTAAGATGGCCATTTTTACTGTGTTAATCCTACCAATCCATGGGTATGGGTGATCTTTCCATCTTCTCAGGCCTTTTTTGATTTCCTTATCAGGGAGTTCAAGCTCTTGTCATACAGATCTTTCACTTGCTTGGTTAGAGTTACACCAAGATATTTTGTATTATTTGTGAGTATTGTGAAGGGTGTTCTTTACCTGACTTCTCTCTCAACTCATTTATTCTTTGTGTAGAGGGAATCAGAATGATTTGTTCAAGGTACTTTTATATCCAGTATCTTTTTCTGAGTTTGTTTATAAGCTGTAAGAATTCTCAGGTAGAATTTTTGTGGTCACTATCATATCATCTGCAGATAGTGATACCTTGAATTTTTCCTTTCCATTCTGTATCGTTTGACTTCCCTTTCTTGTCTAAGAGCTGTAGCTATAAATTCGAGTATTATATTGAAAAAATAGGGAGGGAGTGGGCAGCCTTGTCTTGTCCATTAATTCAGCATGATCAATTCAGGTTTTTCTCCACTTAGTTTGATGTTGGCAATTAATGAATCATAAATTGCTTTTATTATGTTTAGATAGGTCCCTTAAATTTCTTAGCATTCCAAGCATTTAGCATGAAGGAATCCTGTATTTTGTCAAATGGTTTTTCAGCTTCTAATGAGTTGATCTTGTGAAATTTTTTTGAGTTTGTTATTCAGGGGACTACTTTAATGGATTTCCATATATTGTACCATGCCTATATCCCTGGGATAATGCCTACTGGATTGTGGTGAATGATTGGTTTGATATGTACTTGGATTCAGTTTGCAAGAATTTTTTTTTAAATTTATTGGTTGTTTTAAAATTTACACTTCAAATGTTATCCCTCTTCCCAGTTTCCTCTCCAAAAAATGCCTTTCCTATCCTCCATCCTTCTGTTTCTATGAGGATGCTCCCCACACCAAGTTCTGCTTCACAGTCCTAGCATTTTTTGTAGTTTGCACATCAAGCTTTCAAAGGACTAAGGCCTTCCCTCCCATTGATTCCAGATATGGCAATTACTTGCTATACATGCAGCTGGAATCATCGGTCCCTCCATTTGTCTTCTTTATTGGTGGTTAAGTACACTGTAGATCCTTGGTGTGTGGTTGGTTAGGGTTAAACTTATCTTTTCCCACTTATGCCACACCAGACAGTCCTCTGCTCTATATGTGTCTGGGGTCTTAGACTACCTTTCGTATGCTGCCTGGTTGGTGGCTCAATGTCTGAGATATCTCATGGGTCTGGGTTAATTACAACTATTGGTCTTCATATGGAGTCACTCTCCTCCTCAGGTTCTTGTATTCTTTCCCTAATTCAGCCTCAGTTTTCTCTGACTTCAGTACCATGGTTGGGTGAAAGTATCTGCATCTTTTTCAGTCAGCTGTTTCTTGGGCCTCTCAGAGGACAGCCATGTGAGGCTCCTGCCTGTAAGAATACCTTACCATCAGTATTAGTCATTCATCCATATGTCATGGGATCCCTGATTCTCAGAGATTGATAATAATGTGTTTTGTCATCACATAATTGTGTTAATAGTGCACTTAATATTAGTTGGGATTATAACTAAATTTGAAAATCTATAATCATGTTAAATGTGTTAAGAATATTTATAGTTTTAAAGTATACAGGACATATATTTCCTCTTAAATTCTGAAATCAAGGACAAAAATATTAAAGTAATGTATGGGAAAAATTTCTTTTTTTCAATCCTGAGTTTCTCTTTGAAGGCCTGGAAATCCCGGTACGGGCTCTGTAAACCAGACATGCTTTAAATTCTCAGAAATACACTTGCTTCAGTCTCCTGAGTTATGGGTCTAAAGATGTATGCTACCACACCTGGTTAAAAGTTCTTTTAAGTGTGGTGAATGAGATATAAAGATCCTTCAGTTCTACGTGAAAACTATTATTTATTAAAAATACCTGAAACAGAGTGTGGGAAATGTAGAGTACGTGCCTCGCATGTACAATGTCCTGAACTTAATCTTCAATGTCACATGATCCAGTCTCGTAGCCTACATATCTAATCCCAGAACTCTGGAAGTCAAGGCAGGCAGAATAGTTTAAGCATAACAGATTTTTAAAATTACCTTATTTTATGTATGTAGATGCTTTGCCTTCCTGTTTGTATATGTAGCATGTTTATACCCTGGTACTACAATTACAGACAATTGAGAGCCACCATCTGGATGCTAAGAATTGAATCTTCTTTGTTTGGAAGAGTAGAATTGTAGTTCATTTCATAACCATTCAAGATGACATCCAGGAATAGTTATCACAGCACCCAAAACCAAAATCCTTCAATATCTGGGCAATTACAAATGTGTTTATTTTTTTATTTTTTTATTTTCATATCATAAACTCTGAAGGCCAAGGTCATGTGTTCTGATATTGCTGAAACGAAGTAGCAGACAGAAGTACAGGTGAACTGCAAGTTGCAGAAACATGACGAACACTAAGTGAGACACAGTTGTTGCATGATTGCTGATGAATATAGGTGAAGGTTCTGACAAATGTCACATAACTGGTTTATTAAAACGTAGGTGCAGGGGGATACAAAGATTGTCCGTAGGGACAGGGAAGAAGGAGTGGGAGTGAGGATAGTACTGGTCAAACAAATCCTGTACAATGTATTGATATTTTGGACAAGCAGGGTACCTCTTCTACAACCATATATGAATGCCAGCCTCTGGATGAAAATTTCACTCAACACATTTCACTGAATGTATTCCTTGAATCACTCCCGCCCTCTTCATGCAGAAAAGATCATACCTAGGACTATCAGACAGATTCTATATTTAAATTATTCAATTGCTTGTCTAATCCCCAGTTTCCTTTGCCAACTCTACACTTCCAATCCTGTTTCTTGTGCACAGGTCACTTATCTGGTATGCATGTTGAGATATACACAACTTTGCCATCTGAAACAAAGCTAACCCATTACTTGACTATAGCAACCCAGCCCTACACTCAATTTGAAGGTGAGTTCTGCCAGTACTGTGTTCACAATTTTACTATTTATGAGAAGAGCAGTAGATAAATATATGTATATGTGTATATATATATATATATATATATATATATATATATATATATATATATACATATTTGCATGTATATTACTAGTCGTTTACTTCTACCTCTTATTCAGAGGACACCAGCAGGTTACATATCAATAGCAATGGGCTTCCCAGTTTATTACTCCTAGATACAATTCTAGTTTTGCTCTGTGAATAGTTATAGACAATGATTTTCCAGAACGATTTGCAGGACTTCCAGCTCTGAATAAGTTTGTCTGGCCTTGAGGATCTTAAACTTCAGGATCCTATTAACACTATACTCTTTCATCATATTTTTCATCTGATTCATTACCATGTAGACAATGCTGCCATATTTTTCAGCCAGGTATGATACAGACTCATGATGGTTTGTGTTGTGTTACCTTGACACAATCTAGAGTCATCTGAGAAGAAGAAACACGAACTGGGAACATTCCTCCCCCAAATGATCTATATAGAAATATATTGACCACTCTCATGAGTAGGGAGTCACACAGAAGTGTGGAGCCCTCTGTGGTTGTTGCAAAACTTTGGGATTTGGTTCTTGGTTTTACAAGGGAAATCTAAGTGCCTATGGATTCCCAAGAGATGTGTAGTATTTGTGAGTGCTATCTACTTCAGTTCTTGCTTCTAGCTTTCTTCCTTGATTACTGACTTCTGTTCTCTTACTGACAGAAAGTGAAGATCCTGCCTTCTATAATAAGTTTTCCCAGAATTAAGACCAACTGGGATGCACACAAAGTGTGGTAACTCACAGACTAGACATTTTCAATCCATGGTTATCTAGAATTCAAGTTTATGAACCAATCTTCTTGATACCACCATAGCTAGCTTTGCCTGTTTAGTTTTCCAGATATAATCCTCCCTGATCCATGTGAACTCTCCAAGCCTGGCTGCCTATGCACAGACCTAGCATCTGAGCTGATTCACTAACTGATCCTAACCACTAGACACAGCTTTTTACATTGCCCAATGATTAAATTTCATGGTAACTCAGCAACTGCAGTAGCATTCATTCCCTAGTCATGTCTGGAACTGTGCCCAACTTGGCTATTGCTACACTGCCAAGTTATAACTCTATAGATACAGAAAATGCATTGTTTTTCATGCTGACTCTCCACAGAACTTCTCCTACCAGATTCTTGGCCCTATTCCTTGGTCTATCTCTGGTAACATAATATGTTTATTGGACTGTATTGTTGACAAGTTCCAGAACATACCTTCTGCAGAGTATAAACTCTCTGAGAACTATTTCCTGAGTCACCCTCAATTCAGTACATTGGGCTAATGAGTTGGGAATACTATTTTCTCTCTGAGAATCACCTACTCTTCCAGTCCTAGCTGTGATCACAGTGTACCTTTGTCTGGAAATTGCCCAGCACCGCATAAACCTGTTAATTTCTACCATCCAGTGCCTAGGTCTGCCAGCATCGATCAGACTTCTTTTCTACTAAGATAAACGTTGGAACATTGTCTGCTACCACAATCCGCATACCCCGAAAATTAGTGTCCTGTCTATGAAAACTTACAGAGAAATTTTTTGTTGATTCCCTAAAAACCAAGCCAAACAGTATACTATTTATGTTAGCAGGGTAAGCTCAAGTCTTTCACCAGCTGGACCTTCTTTTCCTCTTGATGCTCCAGCCCAAACCTCACCAGGACTTTCTGTACATTCTTCACACCATTGTTGGATGATCATATCTGGGAAGGAACACCCATGTCATTTTCCTCCACTGTTTTGTACAGACATCAAAATTACTGCCGCACTGTCAGAATGCACCCAAGTTTTCCCTGATAATCATTGAAGAATACGATCCTTCAGCCTCATTTACAATATTCCAAAGTCCCTCTGGTCATTGTTCTGCAGAACAGGTTTTTCCTGGGGAGAGCTTCCAGAAATAATCCTGCCTGGTCTATCTCATCATCAGGTGTACCTTTGGATGTTTTGACTTGCGACAGATTTACCTGGTAACGTTCACTGTCTGACCACCATGAACACCAACCCAACATACCCAAAGTTAGGACTGGCTACCCCATTACTTCATGAGCTTTCATTTAGCATTACTGAAAACCCAGTTTACTTTGTTCATGCCCACACTTGCAGGTCTATCTGTGTTTTATTAGTAGTACAAAATTTGCAAGACAACTTTCCAGTGGTGGCATGCTACCTTAATTCTCATACTATGTCTATATACTGTCCTTCACTTTTTGAACTTTATACCCCTGTTTTGGTTCTCTAGAACAAAGCATTCAATCTTCTTCTGTACACTGTCCACACATTTCTGTGAGTGAATAGGTCATATAATGTCTTTGTCTGCTGTGATACACAAGCCTTGAATAAGAAAGTCTGTTTGTATGTAAGCTGATACTTCAATAGAAAACCATCATCACATTTTATAGTAGAGACACATAAGTAGTCATATTTCTGGTAGGTGATGTTGGATGTCTTAGCTCTGAATAGTGTGGAATGCTATCTTGGAATTTGGAGCTATGCAGTACACTATGGATGTGTTTGCATACTGTGGGATGTCTCTGGTATAATGCAACAAGAATCCTCTATTCTCATAATTGTAAATACCACAAATGTACAGGTATATACAATGTGCACTGTGACCCAAATATTATGTTTGTGAGAGTACTGATCAACACAAAATATTTTCTTGCTTCATGAGAGACTTCATACACATGCCAAGATGTTCAGCTGCACTTTTCATGGAGACATTTCAAAATTCTCAAACATATAATTTGTAGTATGTTATACACCAGCCATTCTCTCTCTAAGTTGATGTCAACTTCATCATACAAAATAAATATTCACCAACCTCATGATCCAGAGTTTGTAACAGTCCAAAGATGTTTCAAAAATTCAGTCTCTTTGGTACTCTGAACAGCTTTTCTATTGTGACACACTGAACAAAGTCAAAACAGATTACATAGTCCTCATAAAAAAGGTACAGAGAATAAGTGTGACCATCAGAAAATGGAGGAATAGTCAAACTCCAAGGAGAGTGTAGCTTGAAGGAAGACCTAAATCTGTGAGGGCAAACTCTGAATCCCACAAGTCTGGATCTGTCATCTAGCAATATGATAAAGTCATTTTCATTTAGAAGGGCTTACAGAGAGCTAACATTCCAGCTGTATTGGCTGGAGCCTGAAGTGTATATTATGGAATTTCCTTACCACAAACTTGTAACTTTCTATACCAGTCATAAGACATCATGGACTCTACAAACTCTTGGCTACACAGGGACTGCATAAACTTACTTCATAGCTTCATGCAGGACCCTCTTTAGACCTTCATGTTGTATATCTACCCCTGACTCACATTATGTGGCCTTAGAGCTTCTCAAAACTTCTACCATGGTTCTACTGCAGTTTTGCTATTTCAACACTGTTTGAACCATCATGCCAGTTTATTTGACAAAGTTTGATGAAGAATAGTTATTTTGATTATAGGATTTAGGTAACTTGAAAAAGTGCAGACTTTTATGAATAGAGGGAAGCTGGAAAAAAAAATGTCTCTGGGAATATGGTTTGTAAGAAATCCAGTCCAACATTGCTTTTTAAAATGATTGGTCTTGGAGGAAGTAGCTCATGGTAAATGGTGAATGGTAATTATAGATCTAGGATAGCCCTGCTCACTGTGCATGTTATCAACTCTTGGATGATGACTCAGAGTATATAAGAAGACTTTCTTAGATTGTTTCATTACTGTGAAGAGAAACATGACCATGGAATATCTCTAAAGTACAACACTAAATCAGGGGCTAGCTCACAGGTCAAGAGGTTAGACCTTTATAAAATCACCACATGAAGTATGGCAGCATCCATCTAGACATGATGCTGAGGAAGCCAGTGAGTGTTTTGCATCTTGACTGTTGGGCTGTATTAGGACTCCCTGGGGTGTTTGGCCACGCCCCCAGAACCCAGAGACCAAACATGCATTCTCATCTCAGTTTAAACTGTATGGTCAGTCACATAAGGCACAGGTAGAGGGAATGACTAACAGGCCTCTGCCTCGATCTAAAGGCCGGGAGGCATAACTAACTAAGTTTTCTCCTCTCTAGCTCCTCCCCTTACCCACTCCCCAATAAAAGGAAGCTCCACCTGGCATTTGCAAGGGGCAAATCCACATACAGATCCAACTTTTACAGCATGACCAATAAAATGTCAATCTCTTCGATTCCACATGTCTCCTGGAACTTTTCACTTTCTTGTGTAAGTGGGAAACTCACCTGTGGGAAAAGCCTCCAGGGCAAGTGCACTGCCGCCTGGGGCCTGACCAGCTGCCTCGGCTGGAAAAGCCTCTCCACCTTCCGCAACTGCCTGCGGGACTCCCTACCACTTCAGCAGCAGTCCACTGGACTTCCTCCCCTGTATCTGTGGTCTCCACTGTGTCCCTGCTGCGCTGCTCCCGGGACCCTTCAACGTCCATGGCGCTAGGGTGGGACCGAGCCGCCCTGCACATGCTCGAGTTCTTAATCATGACTCTTCCTCACTACATCCATGAGAGCTATCTTCAAGGCAGCTATGTAGAGGGGCTCAAAGTCCACCCCTACAATGACACACATTATCCAACTAGGTCCAAGGCCTTATGTACTCCAACAAGGTCACACCTCTTAACAGGACCACTACCTTGGCCAAGCATATTCAAACCACAACCAATGCCACCTGTGGTACTTCTGAAGAATCAGTCCATAAGCAGTGTTCCCTGATGGTCTCTGATTCATTACTTGCTCAAGGGTCCCATCTTTATTGCTTGCTTAAGATCCTTCTGGAACATGCTGTGAAGCTCCTAAACAGTGGCAATTTGGCAATTTTAGTTTCTTTAAAAAAATACAGAAATATTATAAGTTAATGTTTTCATTTTACTCCCAGGTGCCTGATACATTGCTGTGTCTGATTCTCTACAAGAACTATTTTTATCATCATGCTCTAGCAGGGATATAATGTTGTCAGGTATAGATTTTTTCTGTGACTTTTTAATATTTTTAATTCTGGTGGATTTTCAGAGGGTATAATTATTGTAGGGTTCTGAGGAGCAGGGTGGGTTGATGTTTGATTTCTGTTTATTGCTGTTCATTGTGGATGTTTGAAGTTGATTCAGTATTCAGGAGCAAAGAAGAACGAAGAAATTAAACATGCTAATGACAGACAAGTTGGCAAAAAGTGACTGATGCCCCTAATCAGTATGCTGTAGTCTTAAATAAGGTCCAGTTCTTTCCCCTGTATTGTCTTTAGCACTCCTATCTGATATTACAGGATTAAAAGGATAGATAACCTGTGGGAAAGGGTAGAAAGACTGGAAAAAAAAGAAGAAATCACAAAATAGCAAGCATCATCTACACTTCTGGCCTTTTTTCTCTGGTGAAGTATCCTAGAATCAAGCACAGCTACACTGTCTCCATACATGAAGCTTAGCACATCATGGATTCTGGTGTCTTTTCCCAATGAGATCTCTACAATTGTCCCTGCTAGTCTCATTCACAATGTGACAGGACTAGACATGGAACAGAGGTCCAGCACTGACTATCTCTTGTGAATTTCTCCCAGAAAAAAGAAACCAGTACTATCTGCATACTATAATGTGAAACTCTATATGCCAACTGAATTCCAGCTCTTCTCATAGAGCTCTGCCAAGACTCTCATGCACATAGTCACTAAATAAGGTCACATCATGCAATGCCTATACCTACTTTTCACTATGTAGAGTACACAGACCCAAGTTTTGTTATGTCACCTCAACATACCCATGGTAGTGTTTTATGACAGATCATGTATCATTGAAATGATGAGTTTTGTACACTTAGGCCCAAAAGAGCTCTTCCCATCCTTTGAATTCTGGCTCAGTATCTTGGTTTATGTGTATTTTCTGGTGAGTTTCCTCATTAGTGAACCTGCATGTGCTGTTTCCATATTAAGAGGATTTGCTGAATATTTTCAAATCATGCAAAGTGTTTACATTCCTACTAAGTCTGACCTTGCTTCACAGCACAATTCTCAACCCCATGACCTTGCTCATGTCTCAGAGAATCTGCACTAGAGTTTCTGTACTGTACTGTGGTACCATATCTCAAAACTGTTCTCAGCAGATTCCTATTCTTTTCTTTGTCTAGTCTTCCACTGGAAACCTTTCCAGACTCTCATTGATTATGTCCAGGCCTTGCTCCAACCACCCAAGTGCTATACTAGATTTTCCTGGTGAGTTCTCCAGTGAACAAACTAACTTAATGAACCAGGAAACTCTCTATGCAGCCCAGCTCTTTTCCTTACTCTCCAGGTCTTCATCCATCACAATATTGCATTAACTCCCATGGACATTTCCTGTCTTGTTGTTCTAGTAACTCTTGTTGATTGTTGTTCTTCATGATAGAAAAATACATTTACCATCTTCATAGAAAGTGAACTGTATGTAGATGCATAGATTAAAGATTGGCTAGGGCTTGTGAGTCTACCCTGATACTTACTTGTCAGAGCTTTTCAAACACTCTCAAGCTTTGATCAGGACATGCTGGATCTGCCATAGTTTTCCCAGGTAATTTATGTTAGAGCTAAGCCCACTTGTGCCACATACACTCTCCAAGATCTAGTTTTGTGTGCACTGATCACACATTTGGATTTCCAGATAATGCTTCCCTGAACTTGAATTCCAGTGTCAACCTTATACCCCTTCACTAGATGTCTACCTCATAGTGCACAGATCCCATAAGAGCTCTGCTGTGTGAGCTCCACTGAACAGTGCACTTTATCATCATTCCCATATTCCTTGAACTACATTTATAAACACAATTTTTTCAATCACTTCACCTGGACAATTCCAGTTACAGGACTAAGTTGAACTGTGCTGTAAACCACCCAATGATGCTATAGTGTGCATTCTGACAGTCAACAAAGCCTCATTAAGTATAGATAACATTGGTAGTATCTATATCAGGTTTTCATGGTCCTTCTGAGAACTAGACATTCTTGTGCCATCTTCACAATTCCTAAAACTTGGTGAGAACAGAATAGGCTTCCTAATCTCACCAAGCCTTCATTAATACTTGTCCATTGGTTCTGTGGGCCCTGTTCTTATTGTGTCTGGGAGCCCTGTGATTCTTGTACTTCTTTTCCCTGCTGCACAGGATTCCCTAAGCTCTACCTATTATTTGGCTATGAGATTCTGGATCGGCTTCCATCAGTTGCTAGATTAAATCACTTTGGTCTCTCTTATGATGATGATGTTAGTCTATTGTTCTGGAATACACTTCAGGCATGATGACTTCTCGTTCTAAGGTTGTGTGGATGAATCTCTGTCTCAAAACCTTCACTCAAAACCAAGGTGGTCACACAAATGGCTTATTAATTCTCTGCATCCCTAAATGCTAGAATTTTTTAAAGCATTCTTTATTCTCCTACATTTTCTGGAATTCCTGTTGTACTGCTGCTGCACATATGGCTCTATTTCTAAAGGGTAGGCTATGAACCAAATAAAACATTTACAGACCAGCACCAACTGAAGAAGATTTGGTACTCTCTGTTGTGAGTTGACTGACTTTAAATCAAACAATTAAGGAAATGACATAGAGACTGCCCATATTCGAACATGGCAGATTCTGTTTTAAACTTCAGGTTCATTGTTTCCAAATTACATTGCTTTGGTTCAATTTTGACTGATCATAATCTCTTAATCATCAGTTAGACTTTCAACAGAGATCTCAAAATGAAACATGCTGTGTAGATCAGCTCAGGGCCAACACCCTGGGAACCTGAATGTTGCTTCTGAAGTCACATTCATTTGCACTAGACTCTATGGTGAGTCACTCTGTAGCCAATGGCGATTGCATTCCCCTATCCAAGATGGCAGGCTCTAGAAATTGGTACATTGGTAATATACACAAAAACACCAACAGCCTCTTTTCTATAGTAAGGATACATCATTGTCTTCCTGTACCATTCTAATCTCTTCTGTTATTCACTCACAATTTCCAAATATTTCTTTCAGAATTTCACCCTGATGTTGGCCTGAATGTGATACGGAATCAGAAACAAGAGGAATGGCAAGTTTTGTATGAATGGACAAGAGTTGGGAAACACACTCATCTTGAAGATTTAGAATTTTACTGAATGTAGAATTTCAGATTCCTGAAGATTCTCTATGCATGCCTTGGTGATGTACTTGAATATCCTGCATGCTGTCTCTGCATATTACCATTTCAAGATAGAGAAGGAACCCTTTTTAAATAGATTAGTTTGAGTAGCCTTTGGACAGCCACAAGCCTGTGACATGTGCCTCAGTTATATTCAGATCCATCCGGGATACTTCAGTCAATATTTTTAGCTTTAGACCACAAGGCCTGTTCAGTTCTTAAACATTTACTGTCCTAGTTCTCTGAATGTGAGATATTTATTCTTTCTAAAATTGTTCCTGTTAGTTTTGTTAAATTTTGTAATAATTTAGTAGCATTTGTGAGTTTTCAACTTTTCGCAGTGTATTGGGAATAACCAAGCAGGTACAAGGGAAATCATGTATAAAATGAAAATCACATTTTCTTGCTTTTTGTTTCTCTGCTCACTTTATTCCTGTAGCTCATTGTTACTTGTGTACTTAGTCCATTGGTGGAAGGTTCTCAAAGTATAACTATGGTTAAGAAGCAAAATTTCATTTGTTTATAATTTTTGTCTAAGTATATGATAGTATTGTTTAAAGTATGAAGCACAAACAATGAAGTGAGAATTCTTTGTCATACAAATATTTCTCAGAAGCCATGCAAGTAAATATTTTCTTTATACTTTGGCATTTTGTCTGAGACACTAAAGGAATTCCATGTGGACCAATAGAGTTCAAGAAAAAGAAGACTGAGTTTGTATAGTGAAAATTTTCTCTCTCATTTTAACAATAAATTCATGTGTGTTTATCATAGATATATGATATACAACAGTCTTCCTGAGTGATGTCTGCTTGGCTACAAATGACATATGTTGTCTTGTGTGTAAATGCTAGATTTTAAATTTCTATATGTGTTTTTCAATACAATTACCACAAAATTCAAGCAGCTAGTAAGAATCAAGATGGAATGATTATCCAAGGAAGCTGAAGGACAGTGTAGTGTCGTAGTGAGAAAAACAGGAATGTACATCATTACAGGAATGGGAGAGAACCGTAGAGACAGGAATATGAAAATGCACACACATACTGACCCACACCACATACACACACACACACACACACACACACACAGAGAGAGACTCACTATAGTCTGTTTGAATATCTTAGTGGGAATCTCTAATGTGGAAGCTTCTTAAATATATATATATATATATATATATATATATATGAAAAATATCTACATAGAGTCCTTGTGTAGTGGGAGAAATAATTCCCTAATAGGACATTTTATGTCACCAATATACCTCCTGTGTCAGGAATAGGTTACATCATTTTTAATTAGTAGCCAAATGGTTTCATACACTAACTCCCACCAACAATACAAACCATTATTTTCTATTTCCATGGTATTAGTAACTGCACAATATGATGTTTTTGAACCAGTGCCTAAGGTATTACTATTTATGGTATGGAACATTGAGAAAATGGAGCTGATATACAAATATGTCATTCACACCTAATAAGTAAACTTCATGGTACTTGAAGTTACATCTTATGAGAGTAGGATCCTAATCATTGAGGTTGATCTGCACCAAAACCTCAGAATTAAAACAGTGGACTGCCAGGAGATATACTATTATAACAGTGTCTCAAATGTTGTGTGACTAACCTCAACCATATCTTGGTTGGATTTAAGGCCCACTCCATGAGAGAGAGCTGATAGAAGACAATCCTGAAGTTCAAAAGACCCTGAGATTTTATAGGTCATGGAACACCACCTACTATTACTCTGCTAAAGGATCATTGAAACAAAATGATTGACACCCAAGGAAATACTGCTATACACATAGATTAGTACTCCACTCTACAAACATGACAGAAACATATTTCTGCAATAGATGATAATTAATACAGCATCACACAAATACCCCATGTGTAGAATGTGAGAGACATTGATGTATTAAATTCTGAATGGAATGCCTTCATCAATATCCCTCTTTGAGGCTTGGGGATCTATAAAGATGAATGGGGAAGGCTAGAAACCAGAGATCATGCGTGAGTTATGAAATAGTGTCTTTCAAACACAATAGGTGTGATACCATATAAGGTCTCAGGACATCTTTGACAGTACTCACAGTCTTATACTTGATGAAACCAGACAATATGCCAATATGTAAAAGGGTAAAGCACACAGAGAGTAGTTTCTCAATAAGATATTTGCAATTGATATTTGCTGTGCAAAAAAAATTTAGTTTTGTACAATGTCATTAAACTGCGAGTGTATACCACACTCATTGGCATGTTCCATGATCAGGAATTGGAGATCAACACAGAACTGACACCCTGTGTTTCTCCTGTATCATTTTTCTTTCTAGAACCTGTATACTTTATGTTTTTTGTACATACACATACACACAAAGACAAATAGAAAAACATAAACAGGCACACATTCAGAAGTTGGGTGAGTAGATATGTGGGGAGCAATGGAAATGGGAAAGTTGTTGTTGAGTGAAATCTTCATTAAAGTTGTTGTATTAGTAAATATTTATTGGTCCGAGCACAGAGCAGATCTCAGGCATCAGCTCTGTTCTCATCATCACAAAACCCAGAGGAAGAGGGCCTAGCCCAGGAGCTTTAACTTGGGCAGCATCTCAGATAAGGAGACAGTAACAACCGCCCCCCCCCAAACAGGGGATAACTGGGACCCACCGGGACCCAGGAATTCACTCCTGGCCTGGAGCGCAGGTTCCTTCCAGTCTGGGCCTGAGCACTCAGCAGATCCTGGGAGACAGCTCTCCACCCAATATCATAGAACCCAGAGGAAGATGGGCTCCAAGGAGCTCTAACCCAAGCATTAAAGCAGTATCTTAGGCAAGGGGGCAGCAACACTTGCCCCAAACAGGGAGCAACCAGGACCCTTTGGGACCCAGGAATTAACTCCTGGCCCTGAGCACCGGTTCCTTCTGGATATAAATTGAACACAAACTATATTACAATTTTGCAATTGTTAAAGTACAAGATAGACCTAATACCCAGTCCATCATCTTTTTTTTTTAACTAAATAGAACCTCTGCTGTCTCTCTTAACTAAAAGACTTAGTTCTGAACCAGGCTTTGGTCCTGTATTTAGAATGAATGCCATCTGAAATCCATCCTCTGAAAGTAAATAGCCTGGGTTGGCTGTAAGACTATAAGTCTTCATCCCCATCAGAAATCCAGAATGACTGAGTTAACTGAAGATATGGGAAGCACAAAGCATGACTCCTAACACTTAGTCAATTTATACAGACCGCTGAACACCTGGACAGTCCCTTACATCAAAATGTTGGAGCATCTGGTCTTGAGCCTTCTGGCCCAGGATCATCTGACAGACCTAGTAATGTACAATTTTTAAGGGCTGATTACTCTGTCTTAGCAGATATAATCAATCGGCTATTCCACACGTGTGTCCTTTTTCTGGACAGTATTTTGTCTATAAATGAAAAGAGGCAATTCTTGCCTAGTGGCTGTCTCACCACAACTGGATAACTCCAAAGATGCTCAGTTTCTTCTTAGAATCCAAGATGGGGAAACTGTCAGAAGCAGACAGGTCTCGAATAAAATGGATGATTATACAGGAATGCTTGTAACATCAATTCTGTGGAATTCTGAGGTTTTTGAAAACCAAATATCTATGTAAAGCAATCTGGACTGTTGTCTATTAACTCCTTTCTGCTATTTCTAATGAAAATCCAGAAAACATTCTAATAGTTAACTCAGAGCCATGCAATTGCTATAGACCCTTAACTCACAGGATAACCATCTCAAATCAGTTTTTAAAAAAGTTAAAAAAAGGACTGGGTCTAAGCCTTCTATTTCTAAATGAGTTATATAGGCACAATTCACGTATTAGAGTAACAATATTAATGCCACTTTGATATCAATAAAATCTCATACCGGTGAAAACCTTAAATTTATACTTAATGAATTCTGTACCAATGTAATAGATTATAACTGCAACTTTTTGTCAGTTATAGAGATTTCTACCAATGTAAGATATACCTATGTAATGTTTTACTTAAGAGTAAATTTGCTAACTGATCCCTTTTTGTCTATTTCTATGATTTCTATGATATTACTATATCCTCCTTTGCTTTCCTCCCTCCTATTTACCTAAGAAGGAAAAATAGATAAGAGGACAAGAAAGGTAGAAATCCCTGAGTTGAAGTTCTCTAGTTCCCTCCCTGTCCAAAGTTACATTTGCAAAATATCCTTTAAGTGACAACATATGTATAATTTCCAAACTAACCAGAGCCATCCACCCCAACATAAGGAACTGGGAAGATGATCTCATTGTGTCTGCTTCCAGCTGAATTGTGACAAAGAATTCCCATCTGGGGGACCAAAAGGAAATAGGAAATTGACTTAGTCAAAGGAGAGCTAGCGGGCATCATTTGCCTTGCAGTCATTATGTGCTGAGAAAGTTCATTGTTTAGCTAACATTGTGACTGTGACAGTCAGATAGGCTGGACAGGCAAGCTAGCTGTTCTGGAAAATGTTCTGGAAGGAAGCCTTTAAAAGACGTAACTTCAACATAGTTGCAGAAGAATCAAGCATGAACCTGGAGTAGTAGGTCCCAGAGTCTCAGCATCCCCAAGTATGAATCTTTTTATTGCAGTCTTTCATTACTGTAAACCCTAATAAAAATCAAAGCAGCCATTAAAAGCCTCCCAACCAAAGAATGCCCAGTGCTGGGTGATTTTAGATCAGAAATCTGCCACACTATAAGAAAAAATTAGTGTACCAGCACTCCTCAATTTATTCCAAATGGTGGAAACATAAGGAACACTAATTCATTTTATGAGGCCACAATGAGTCTGATAACTAACCCATACAAAGTCTCAGTAAAGAAGGAAAACTTCACATTAACTTTGCTTATAAACATAGACACAAAAATACTCAGTAAAATTCTGAAAATAAAGTTTAGTAACACAGAGCTAATACCAACTGAGCTATCACCACATTCCAGGTTGAACTGTCTTGCAGATATTGGATAGGTTTTCCTCATTCTGGTGACTAGAAAGTTGTCTACCAGTATGTATCCTATCTCCTTTATTGTTGCAATAAAATGATATAAACACCAACAATTCTATTAAGTACAGGTCTATATTACCTTTAACTTTTGCATACCAGACAGAAGCCTACAGGCTCGAACTGACCCAGATTCTACAGAGAAACACTGTTTCTCAGGTTTCTACCTATTGGTCTCTATTCTTCCTTTTTTATACAATTCATTTAACTTTGACTAAGGATGATAACACCACTTCTAAGTTGAGCTCATCCATACTAATTATTAATCAGGAAAATGTTCCACAATCAGACTTACAGACCAATTAGATCAAGACAATTTCTTCTTTTATGGTTCTCTCTTTCCAGATGACCCTATTTTATGTCATGTTGACAAATACTAATCCAGTTAATTGATCGCTTATCAAGGACAGAAAGCTAGTAATAGAATAAGTTGGAAATGACACATGATGATAAGATGAACCAATGAGATCATTTCACATGTTTGCTTTTGCAACAAGTGTGACCCATCCAAACATCATTTGCCATAAATGACTTTCCTAAGAACCCACATGTTTCCTCTATATATGCTCCTTTATGTTAAAGAATTTTCTTTTTCTCTAACATGAATGATCTGTACTCAATAGAAAAAAATATAATAACTTTCACTTTTTAAATAAATAACTTATGTACAATATTGTCAAAAACAGTGTAACAAAACAACTTTAAATTTCTATCAATATATAATAATTAAATATAACCTTTAATTAATATACAGTAATTCAAACAGAATTTAAATTTCTATTATTGTACAGAATTTCATACAAACTGATTTTAATTTTCAATTGACATAAATAATCAAAACAAATCAAGTTCTTTTAATATAGATAATATTAAAAAACCTTAAATTGCTACTAATATACAAGAATTCAAAAAAATGAATTTAAATTTCTACTGATATATAATAGAGATCAAAACAATGAATGTCTAATAATATGCAATAAAACATAAAAAGTTTAAATTTAAATCAATATACAATATTTAATAGCCATTATAGTACTATTAATATATTATAATTTAAACAAAATGACCTTAAATTTCTATCAATCTTCAATAATTAAAGAAAAACACAAAATTCCTATAAATATACAGTACTTAAACATAAACATTAAATTTCTATTAAAATATAATAATTTAAACAAAATGACTTTATATATATCTATTAGTATACAATGCTAAAAAACGTTGTAAATTTCCATTAATAGGAAGTAAAACAACAAATAGTAATTAAAAAACACTAAAGTTTTATTAATATATTATAATTCAAAAAAAATGACTTTAAATTTCTATCAATATAAAATTATTAAGCAAAAACATAAAATTTCTATAAGCATCCTATATCTAAAAAATACTTATGATTCTATTAGTATACAATAATTCAAATAGAATAACTTTAAATTTCTATTAATATGAAATAATTAAACAAAAACATAACATTTGTATAAATATATAATACTTCAACAAAAACCTTAAATTTCTATCAGTATGCAATAATTTAAAGAAAAGACTTTAAATTTCTGTTAAAAAAGATAATTCAAACAAAATGACTTTAAATTTCTACGAATAAAAAGTATTTTAAAATGCTACATGTTTTATTAATACACAATAAAACAAATCGACTTTAATTGTCCCCTAAAATAATAATAAACCAATAAAATTCTTTTAAAATGATATAATTCAAAATAAATGATTTTAAATTTTTATCGTGATACAATAATTAAAAAACAGAATTTCTATAAGTATACAACAATCAAAGTAAACCCTTAAATTTCAATTACTATATAACACGTGAAACAAAATGACATTAAATTTCTATCAATATATAATAATTAATCAAAAACATAACATTCCTATAAATACACAATACTTAAACATAAACCTTTAATTTCTATTAATATACAATAATTTAAACAAAATGACTTTATAAATATCTATTAATAAATAATATTAAACAAAAGCTGTAAATTTCTATTAATATGCAATAAAAAGTTTAAATTTCAGGCAATAAACAGTAATTAAAAAATACTAAATTTTTATCAATATACTATAATTCAAGCGAATTGATTTTAAATTTCTATCACTATATAATAATTAAACAATAACATAAAATTACTATAAATATATAATACTTAAACCTAAAATATCTATTAATACATGATAGTTCAAATAAAATGACTTTATAAGTATCTATTAATAAACAATGTTAAAGAAATTTATAAATTTTTATTAATATGCAATAAAACAAAATAAATTAAAATTTCTCACAGTAAACAGTAGTTAAAAAATACTAAACTTTTATTAATATACTATAATTCAAATAAAATTAATTTATATTGCTATTAACATAAAGAAATTAAACAAAAACATAAAAATTCTATAAATATAATTCAACAAAACCCTTAAACCTCTATTAATATACCATAATTTAAACAAAATTACTATAAATTTCTGTAAATATGCAATATTAAAGAAAAGCTATAATTTTTATTATTACACAGTAAAAAAATCAACGCTAATTTTCTCATACGATAATAATAAAACCAATAAAATTATTTTAACATTGTAAACTTCAAGAAAATTATTTTAAATTTCTATCAATGTACAAAAATAGAAAAACAAAATTTTTATAAATATGCAATAATTATGTAAACAATTAAATTTCAATTAATATACAATAATTCAAACAAAATGAACTGATAAATATCTATTAATATTTAATATTAAACAATAGTTGAAAATTTTTGTTAAAATGCAATAAAACAAAACAAATTAAAATTTCAGGCAATAAATAATAACTAAAACACTAAAATTTTATTAATGTACTATAAGCAAAAAAATTCTTTAAATTTACAATTCATCAGAAAACCTTAAATTTCTATTAATATAAAATAATTTAAACAAAATGAAGTTTAATTTTCCATGAATATGCAATATTAAAAAAGCTATTATTGTTATTATTACACAGTAAAACAACAACTTTATTTTTCTCATACAATAATAATAAAACCAATAAAACTCTTTTAATTTAGTATAATTAAGGAAAATGATTTTAAATTTCTATCAGCGTATAATAATTAAAAAACAAAATTTCTATACATTTAGAATAATTGAAGTAAACTCAAATTTTGATTAATAAATTATACTTCAAACAAAATGATTTTAAATTTCTATCAATAAACAATAAAGCAAAACACTAAATTCCTATAAATTTATAAAACTTAAACATAAACCTTAAATTTCTGTTAAAATATAATAATTTATATAAAATGAGTTTATAAATATCTATTAATATACAATGCCAAAGAAAAGCTGTAAATTTCTATTAATATGCAATAAAACAACAAATTTAAATTTCAGGCAATATACAGTAATTAAAAAACACTAAATTTTTATTAATATACTATAATTCAAATAAAATGACTTTAAATTTCTTTCAACATACAAGAATTTTACAAAAACATAAAATTCCTCTAAGTAAAAAATGTTTAAACAAAAACCTTAAGCTTCTATTAATATACAATAATTCAAATAAAATGACTAAATTTCTATTGATACGAAATAGTTAAACAAAAATATAAAATTTCTGTAAATAAACAATACTATAACAAAATCCTTAAAACTCTATTAATATAAAATATCTTAAACAAAATTACTTTAAAATTGTATGAATATGCAATATTAAACAAAAGCTTTAAATTTTATTAATACACAATAAAAAAACCAACTTTGATTTTCTCATACAATAACAATAAAACCAATAAATTTCTTTTAACATGGTACAATTCAAAAAATGATTTTAAATTTCCATCAATATATAATAATTAAAAAATAAAATTTCTATAAAAATACAATAATTAAATTAACCCTTAAATATTGATTAATATATAATACTTCAAAAAATGACTGTAAATGTCTGTCAGTATACAATAATTAAACAAAAATATAAAATTCTTATAAATATAGAGTACTTAAACATAAACCTTAAATTTCTATTAATACACAATAATTTAAAGAAAATGACTTTATAAATATCGATTAATATATAATATTAAACAAGAGCTGTATATTTCTACTAATAATGCAATAAAACAAAACAAATTAAAGTTTTAGGCAATAAACAGTCATTAAAAGAAAATAAATTCGTATGAATATACTATAATTCAATTAAACTGACTTTAAATTACTATCAATATATAATAATTAGACAAAATCATAAAATTCCTATAAATATACAATACTTAAACCTTAAATTTCTATTAATACACAATAATTCAAACAAAATGAATTTGTAAATATCTATCAATATACAATGTTAAACAAAAGTTGTAAATTTCTATTAATATGCAATAAAACAAAACAAATTAAAATTTTAGGCAATAAACAGTAATTAAAAAACACTAAAGTTTTATTAATATACTGTAATTTAAAGATGTATTAATATTTCTATTAATATAGTTATTAAACAGAAATATAAAATTTCTATAAATATACAATACTTGAACAAAAACCTTACATTTCTATTAATAAACAAAAATTTAAACTAAATGACTCTAAATTTCTGTGAATATGCAATATTATATAAAGCTATAAGTTTATTATTACACAGTAAAACAAATCAACTTTTATTTTCTCATACAATAATAATAAAACCAATAAAATTCTTTTAACATAATATAACTAAAGAAAATGGTTTTAAATTTCTATCAATGTACAATAATAAAAAGAACACAATTCCTATAAATATACAATAACTAAAGTAAACTGTTTAATTTCAATTAATAAATTTTACTTCTAACAAAATAACTTTAAATTTCTATCACTATACAGTAATTAAAGAAAATCATTAAATACCTATAAGTACATAAACATTAAATTTATATTAAAACACAATAATTTAAACAAAATGACTTTATAAATATCTATTAATATACAATGCTAAAAAAAAGCTGTAGATATCTATTAATATGCAATAAAACAACCAATTTAAATTTCAGGCAATAAAGAGTAATTAAAAAACACTAAATTTTATTAATAAACTATAATTAATATAAGATGGCTGTAAATTTCTATCAATATACAATAAACAATCAAAAACATAAAATTTCTATATGTATACAGTATTTAAACAAAAACCTTAAGTTTCTATTAATCTACAATAATTCAAATAAAAAGAGTTTAAATTTCTATTAATTATGAAATAATTAAAAGAACATAAAATGTATATAAATATACAATACTTCAAAACCTTAAATTTCTATTAAAACACAATAATCTAAACAAAATGAATTTATAAATATCTATTAATATATAATATTAAACAAGAGCTGTAAATTTCTATTAATACACAATAAAACAAATCAAATTTAAATTTCAGGCAATAAATAGTAATTTAAAACACTACATTCTTATTACTATACTATAATTCAAATAAATTGACTTTAAATTTCTATGAATATACAAGAATGAAACAAAACATATAATTTTTGTAAGTATACAATACTTAAACAAAAACCTTGAGTTTCTATTAATATATAATAATTTAAACAATATGATTTTTAAATTTCTATTAATAAACAAGAATTTAAACAAAATGACTTTAAATTTCTATGAATATGCAATATTAAACAAAAGATATAAGTTTTATTAATACACAATAAAACCAATAAGTATTAATTTTCTCATACAATAATAATAAAACAAATAAAATTCTTTTAACATAGTATAATTCAAATTATTTTAAATTTCTATCAATATACAGTAATTAAAAATCGAAATTTCAATGAATATACAATAATTAAAGTAAACCCTTAAATTTTGATTAATATGTAATACTTCAAACAAAATGAATTTAAATTTCTATTAATACTCAAAAATGAAACAAAAAGACTTTAAATTTGTTAGCATACAATATTATAAAAATCAATAAATTTTCTTTACTATGCAATAAAACAAAACACCTTTAAATATCTATCATTATACAATAATTAAGCAAAGCCATAAAAGACCTATTAATATACAGTACTTAAGCAAAAATATTAAATTTATATTAACATACAATAATTCAAAAAGACTTTAAATTTCTATTAATGTACAGTAATTCAAACTAATGAATTTAAAATTCTATTAACATTCAACAATTCTAACAACATGAATGTTCATATCTATTAATACACATTTAAAACATAGATTTCTATTAATAACAATAATTCAAATAAAACAAATATAAACATCTTTCAATATACAGTAATGAATGTAACACTAAATTTTTCTTAATATTCAATAATTCAAGCAAAACATCCTTAAATTTTTATTAGTATACAATAATTAAACAAAACAAAGTTAATTTTCTATAAATATGGAATTATTCAAAGAAAATGACATTAAATTTTTATTAATATCCAATAGTTAAACAAAAACCAAATTTTCTATTAATGTACAGTAAACAAAAACATTAAATTTCTATCAGGATTCAACAATTAATTAAAAAATGTACATTTTTCTTAATATATGATATTTCAAAATAACAATTTTAAAGTTCTACCACTATACATTAATTAAAAATCCTTAAATTTCTGTTACTATATTTAATTAATCAAAAAACCTTATATTTATATCAATATACCATAGTTAAGCAAAATAAACTACCACCCTAGATAATAACAAACATAGCAAATCAAGCCACCTAAATCACTCACTACATATATTTATAAATTTTTTTCCTACTGAATTGGGGCAAAGAATTACAGTTTTTAGTTTCCAAGGAAAACGATGGTTAGTCTGAATAAAAGGTAACTGTCGCATCTATTGTCCAGTTTCTGTGTTTATCCAGTCTCTGTGGGATGAATCATTATGGCTAGACCATTTGAAGATAATTTGCCTGCAAACTTTGGATAAATCAGTAACTGAGACTGTCTTTCAATTACCTGGACTATTCTCTTTGTGAAGACATTCCTATCTCAGCTGAGAAGACAATTCATTGGTTAGATATAATCTTTATAAGTTTTGTTGGAAAATATATTTTTTCATTTCTGGTAGATATATAAACATAACCACATCTTATCACCACATTAAAACAATTGCTGGTTTCCATTTTAATGTCAACATATTCTTATAGTACAGAGGTTGGTTTATTTCCTCTATGGTTTTGATAACCGTATGTCTCTCATATTTTTTTTCACTAAAATTAAGAAAATTAAGTGTTCACAAAACATTATCTAGTATATTCCAGAGGGTATTATTCTCCCTTTTAGTTTAGTAAGCATTCCCTTTAATGTATAATTGGCTCTTTCTATAACTGCTTGTTCTGTGGGATTGTGTGTTTTAGGAAAACATGCTTTATGTTATAACATGCAAAGAATTGTGTCATTTTATGGGGTGCATATATGGAAACATTATCAACTTTTATTTTTTCAGATTACTCCCTAATTGCCATCATTTCCAATAAAGAAGTTATTACACAATCAGACTTTCAGAACTCAAAAGCAGGTGCCCAAGGAAACCCTGAGTTTGTGTAAATGGTATGGGGTATAATCCATTGTTTTCCAAAGTGTGAAAGACCATTTGTGTGTTGTAAAGCCAGACATACAGGCCCCTGTCACTGTATTTTGAGTTGTATTTATACTCCCTGGAAAAAGCACATGTACTCCAATGGTTCTTTCCTCAGAAGTGCACCATGTGAATCTATCTTATCAAAACTCAATGTGAGCCTGTATCAGCTGTAGTAATCCAGTTATAGTTCCACAAGTGTAAGCACAATTGGTCATGTCTAGCAAAGGTTGTGGAGATGATACTTGGGAACAAGATGATACATGACCAAGGTTCAATCGTTCTTTTGTGTGAAAGACTGAACATTGCCCTCAGTGTCCTCTCCTATTCATATGTCTCCTGCAGGTCACATAGAACCTGTTCTGGTCTTCCCTCTTTAGTATTCCCCAAAACAACTCTTCTGTGTGCTCACCTCCAGATCATGGTTCTCTAGCCTCATTTGCTTGACTACCCATTATGACACAGATTGCCTGATGTTGAGACTCTCAGAATGTTTTTTTTTGATTCTATTAACCTTATAATCTTGCATTATTTTTCATCAGAATTATATCATGTTGAACATGTTGCCACGTTCCTCTACTAGATATGATAGACCCTCACCAAGACAGGTTGTTTTATATTAATGTGACACAATCTAGAGTCAACTGTCAACCTTCTCCCATGAAATCGTCTGTAAAAAGCAGTTTGAGAGCTAACTGGAGTAATGATTGTCAGAGTAGTATGGAACACACTACGGGTGTTACCAAGGTGTAGGAGTTAGTTCTCTGTTGTAGACGAAGGGAAGACAAGTTACCTGTTGAGTATGAAGCATTATGTAGTATTCCTTAGTGGTACCTGCATTTGTTCTTGCCTCTAGATTTCTTACTTGATTCCTGATCTGTGTACTCACAGTAATGAACAATGAAGGTTCTGCCCTGATTGTGATGGTAAGGTTTCCCAGAATGAAGCCCCACAGTTCCTCACTGTTTAGGGGACACACACCTCAGTAATGGTTCACTGTTGGTGAACTCTCCAGAAGTTTCCCTTCCTGTGGCATCTTCACTCTGCCAGGATACTTCTGCTCACACAGATTCAGTATTATCTCTTTTGAATTCCTGGAGAACAAAAATATCCATTGCATCCACGTACTCTGGACACACATTTGTAGAAATATCTTTGGCTGAACAGTTTCACTAAATCTCTTCTGTCCACACCATGGTATAGAAGAGATCATGGAGCTTTAGCATCTAACATCTTTCATTGTTTTTCTAGATCCTGCTTCATTTTCTGTTTCTACTTTTTCTGTCCCATTTATGATTGACCTGGTGCACAAACTGTACCCATGATGAGATCTACAGAGATTAGACTTCTACGTCCCTCCTTACTCTTCCATGCTTGGCTACCTTTATCCATCAGGGTATCCAATTTCCTGGTGAGTACAGTAAGTAGTGAGTCCACAATAATAGTCTACATTGGTGGATGCTTATCTAAGCATTTTCAGATTACACATGAGTTTCCTATGTTGGCATATCTGAACTGTGCCCTCGACTGTCATCTCCTATTCCTGGGCATCCTCATGGTCACAAAGCAGCTGCACTGGACATCCCTGTTTAGAATTCCCAAATAAAACCTCAATTCTGCTATGTCCATCATCCCAGACATTGCTTCTCCAGAACTATCTGCTGGATCTCCATTTATGACAAATATTCCATGGCTTTGAGGTTATCAGAATGTTTGGAGTCTCTTACTACTAGAATCTTGTGTCTTTTTTTTTTATCAGATTCTGTACCATGTGAACCATGCTGCCACATTCTTCTTCCATGTGTGATAGAGCTTCACAATGATGGCCTGTCTTTTGGTAACATGACACAATATAGAATGACTTGAGAAGAAGGAACCTCAATTTATACCACTTGTCTATAAAATGATTTGTACAAAAGACTTTTCACAGGTTCTTGACTAATGATTCTTAAGGTAGTTTTGAGGACTCTCTGAGTGGTGTTACCTTTCAAAAGTAGCTCTTTGTTGTACAAGTGCCAACCTGAGGAACCTGTTGCGGGCAAAGCATTATGTAGTATTCCTTATGGTTATGTGCTTTTATTTTTGCCTATAAGTTTCTTCCTTGATTCATAAAATTTGTTATTGCAGAGATGAAATGTGCTTAATATGATAAGGTTTTCCTGAATTAAGCACAAGTGCTCTATTTCCAACAAGTGCATATATATTTATTTCATACATTTTCTCTTATTGGTGTGCTCCCATGAACCTTCCTTTCTAGTGCCACCATCAATATTCATGGTAACACACATTTTGAAATCCCTCTTGAATTCCTGGAGAACCAAGATATCCTTTCTACCCCAACATGCTAAAGCCTAATTGTGGATGTGGATTGCTCCCAATATTGTTACCTGAGTAGCTTTCATGAATCGCTCCCATCCATACCATGTACACATTCCCAGGCCTGTGTTCTATTATGCAGCTTTTGCATCTAAGTCCTTCATTTGGTTCTCTTGCCCCCAGCTTCCTGTGCCCTCTCTATATTTCAGTCTAGTTTTTATGGACATTTTGTGTACCAGGTTTGCAAGAAGAGATCTACAAGCCTTTGACTGCCAGTGCCTTCTTTACACTTTTGAGTTTTGCTTCAGGGACCCAGCATTGTACTCAATTTCCTGGTGAGTTTTTGCAGTAGTTTGTCCACAGACTTTCTTACTGGAAGAAGTTCTAGCTAAGTATGTGCACATTACACATGGGGCTCCTTTGTGGGCAAGTTTGAAAGTGTCCCTCCAGTGAGATCTCCTATTACCAGCTCTCTCCAGGTCCTAGAGCACCTGCACTGCATTTCTATGTTTATTATTGAATAATACTCGAAAACTTCTGCTCTGGGCATTCTTTCTGACCATGCATATGCTTCATTTGGTTGTCATCATAGTCTTTATTCGAAGTGTAGTTCCTTTGTGTCAAGTCTGTAACTCCTGTAACATGAGAGGTACCCCAGATTTATTTGACTATATTTCCCATGACTAAGACTGATTGAGACAATTTTATACTCTAAAGTCTAGCTCTCTTTTCATGGGTCTACTACCTGGGCCTTACCTGTTGAGTTCCAATGATTCAAGACCATCATTGCATGGTTGTCTAATGTGAAGTAGCCCCTACACCAAATTTTCATAGAAGGTTCTGCAAGAACCAAAAGTACAAGTCTGGGCTATTTTTCAAGCCAATGCCTTGTATGCAGTCTGATTTTCATGTTCAAGTCCTCAGATTAACACAGGTAACATTTTTCTATGACAGAAACACTAAGAAGTACTCTCCTGCACTATAGACAAAGTCTAGGCTTAGATCTTGATGTTCTGAAGAAAGAATGGCTTTTCTTACAGGAATTCTTTTTGAGCTTGGATACCACTCACTACCAGCCTTAACTCGGATCATAAATCTTCTGTAAAGCTTCCCAAGCCAGTTCACCAAGAAACAAGCAAATTTTCACGTCTCAACTGCTCATGTTCTTTATCTGGAATCACAGGTTGCATAACCGTTTTGCTGATCACAAGACCTGGAAGCAAACCCTCCAGCTTCAGGCCATGCTTCAAGTGCTCCAATGTTCAGCTTCAGATGGTCAAAGCCTACAAAATTTTACCTTGTGACATCCAGGGCAACCTTACCACTGTCCTTATTGTCCTCAATCTACCTCTTCTGTAGAATTCCTACCTTTGCAATTTCTGTTCCCTACTGCCTAAATACAGATTGTCTGTGTCATCCCTCTACTGCCTCATGCAGTTCTGAATGAACACATATATTGTTGTATTTGCCCTATGAGCTTCAAGAAATTGTGGAACAACTTTTCTCATCCTCTCAGACCTAGCTCAGTCAACAATTGCTGAATCCTCTCCAATCAGTTGCCAGATGATATTCTGTTTTTGCATTGTTCTAGTATTGGTTTGAAGTCTGTGTGCTCTAATTCTTATGTGCCCACAAAATCTGTACACTGCCAGGCATAGCTATGTCCATGAAACTTAGGCAGACATTCTTGGTGAACTCCCCAAGCCAAGCATAACTGTGACATTTCCAATGTCCAGTGACTATACCTGAATACACACAGAGCAATTTCAGGTAAGCCCAACAATCTTCCAAGACTGCTCTAAGAGGATATAAGGACACACACAGGACTTTGTCATTTTTCAGGTTGGACCTTGGTAACTGTAAGACTGTGAAGTTATTATTTGGTCTCCTTGGTAGAGCACTGGTTTTGAGATAGCCGGACACCCAACAGGTGTCCATAGCTGGTGTATTGACAGCACATATCTCACCACGACCCCAGTTTCGAGGCTTCTGAAATTTGGTCTATGATCTCCATTTTATCTGCATCTTGCAGTCACAAAGTGCTACAGGTAGAGTGTATGATTATAGGCTTAATCCTCGAAAGATTCCTATATTAATAAGTTACCTAAAGGCCAGAGGGTGTAGCTAAATTAAGTGACCCTCCTCTTTTCCCTCTCCCTATTTAAGTCAGGCTAGCACTGACTTAAATGGGGGGTGCACATCTAGACCACCTACCACACACCAGGAACAATAGAACTCCTGAAACTGCTTTGGACTTTCTCCTGTTATTGGGGCGTGCCACCCTGGAAAACTTCCCTGTGTTTCTGCCTCGGGACCTGCAGGTAGCCACTCCTATGAAAAATTTATTTTCCACATAAGAGACTAGACATTGGAAATTTGCTTTAAGAATGTAATTTAATGCTGTAGCAAATGGGAAGCAATGGGAAAGTGCAAAACCTGTCGGCAGTTCTACAGCTGGTAGAGAGTCCTTGAAACACAACAACTCTGATAAAGAAAAAAGCTTAATTTGGGTTGGCTTTAAGTTGAAACATTTAGTCCACTTCCTCATGGCAAGAAGGGAGAAGCTCTGTGGGCAGAAGTGATGCTTGAAAGGTAGGTGTCAGGTTTATTTGAGTCCTCAGGCAGGAGCAGGGAATTATGAGCCAAGGTAGGCATTGTTTGAGCATGTGAGACCTCAAAGTCTACCTCAAAATGATCCAATTTCTCAAACAATTCCACACCTCCTCCAAGAATGACATCCCTTCTAACTGCCAAATCCTAGCTACCTAGAATTCAAGTCTATGAGCCTACACAGACCAACCTTTTTCATACCACCATAGCTGGCTTTCAATGTTGAATTCCGGAGATACAATCTTCCCTACACCATGTGTACCCTCCAAGCCTGGCTGCCTATGCACATGCCTCCCATCAGATGTGGCACATGGACTGATTATAATCTAACTAGACTGAGCTGTTCATATTGTCCAGGGATTAAATCTCCTGGTCACGCATCAGCTGTGGTGACATTCATTCACTGGTCATGTCTGGAACCATGCCTACCTGGGCCATTGCTACTCTGCCAACTCATAACTCTGTGGGCACACTAAATGCATTGGTTTGAGCATGTGAGATCTCAATGTCAACGTCAAAATGATGATCCACTTTCTCCAACAAGTCCACATCACCTCCAAGAATGACACCCTTTCTAACAGTGCCAAATCCTAGCTACATAGAAATTAAGTCTATGAGACTACTAGGGCCAACCTTTTTCACACCACCATAGTTGGCTTGTGCCAGCTATGTTTGATTGTCCTCCAAACCTCTGCTGCCAATTGCAAAGCCATATTCTTGGCATTGCTCTGGTGACATAAAATCTTTACTGGACTTACTTACTGAGGGACTACAGAAATATCCTTCCCAGGGTATCTATACTCATAGAACTAATTCCTGAGTCAACCATTATTCAGCACATCCTGTTAAGGAATTGTGTATATTATTTTCTCCCAGAAAAATTAATCATCTTCCAGGTGTATCTGTTGTCACAGATGCTTGTCCTGGCTAGTACCCCAACACCATGTATATCTGTTCATCTCTGCCATCCAGTACCTAAATCTGCCAGCAGAGATCAGACTTCATTTTCACCAGAACACCCTTAAGAATATTAGCTGCTAACTTCATCCTCACATTCCCATACATAGTCTCCTGCTTATGATCTCTTTTACTGGAATTCTTTGTTGATTCCTTTAAAACAAAGCCCATGTGTACAGTATAATCAGAGGGTAATTCCTTAACCTGCACCAACTATAACTTGTTTTCCTCTTGATCCTCTACAAAGAAGCCAACCTGGACCTTCTGTATACTCTCCAGTCCTAGGTTGGATGAATGCACCTGGAAAGGATCTCCCAGATCATTTTCCTCCAGTGCTTTCTACAGACATCAAGAGTACTCCATAGTCATAATGCACAGCTGTATTTCCTGTTAATCATACCATAATGTAATCATACAGTCTAATTTAGAACATTTCAAGACTCCCCTGGTCATTGTTCAGCAGTAGTGCTTTCCCCATGGGGAGAGTACCCAGAGATAGTTCCACCTGGTCAATCTCACTATCAAGTGTACCTCTTGATGTGCTGATCTTGCAGCAGCTTTACTGGTGACATTCTCTGGAAGACTTCCCTGAATAATGTCAACCCAATGTTCCCAAGGCTCCAAGGCTAGGACTTGCCATGCCATTCCTGCATGAGATTATTTATTTATTTATTTATTTATTTATTTATTTATTTATTTATTCACATACTGTATTTATTAGCTGCTTCCTTTATTCACATTTCAAATGTTATCCCCTTCTTTGGCTTTTGCCTCAGAATCCTGCTATGCCATTCCCCTCACCCTGCTTCTATGAGGGTGTTCCCCCATACCCATTCCAGCATGCTAGCGCTGGCATTCCCCTATACTAGGAATGAAGCTTTCACAGTATCAAGGGACTCTTCTCACATTGATGCCTGAAAAGACCACTCTCAGCTATATATCTGGATAGATTTATGAGTCTCTCCTTGTGAAGTGTTTTGTTGGTGGTATATTCCCTTAAACTGTGGGGTTTCTGGTTGGTTAATATTTTTCTTCTTCCTTTGTGGTGGCAAATAATTTCAGCTCCTCCAGTCCTTTTTTTGTATACCCTGTGATAGGTCCAATGGTTGGCTGTGGGCATCTTCCTCTGTATTTGTAAGGTTTTGTCAGAGCTTCTCAGTGTACAGGTATATCAGGCTCCTGTCATCATTTACTTCTAGGCATCCTCAATAGTGTCTGGGATGGGTGACTGCATACGCAAGAAATCACCAGGGGGCCAGGTCCTTATGTGACCTTTCCTTAGGTCCCTGCTCCACACTTTGTCTCCAAATTTCCTCCTGTTAGTATTTTGTTCACCCTAATAAGAAGGTCTGAAGCATCCACAATTTGGTCTTTCTTCTTCTTTAGCTTCATGTGATCTGTGAATTGTATCATGGTTATTTCGTGCCTTGGGGTAATATCCACTTAACAGGGAGTGAATACTATGTGTCCTCTTTTAAGATTGGTATACCTCACTCAGGATTATATTTCCTAGTTCCAGGCTTTTGCCTAAGAATTTCATGAAATCATTGCTTTCAATATCTGATTTGTATTACATTGTGTAAATATACCAAATTTTCTGTATCCATTCCTCCATTAAATGATACCTGTGTTCTTTCAAGCTTCTGACTATTATAAATAAGGCTGCTATGAACATAGTACAACATGTGTCCTTATTATATATTGAGGCAATTTGTGCATATGCCCAGGTGTGGTATAGCTGGCTTCTCAGGTAATACAATGTCCATTTTTCTGAGGACCTACCAGACCGATTGCTAGAGTGGGTGCACCAGCTTGCAGACCCACCAATGATGGAGGAGTGTTCCTCTTTCTCCACATCCTTACCAGCATCTGCTGTCACCTATGTTTTTTATCTTAACCATTCTGACTGTGTGAGGTGGAATCTCAGGGTTGCTTTGATTTTCATTTCCCTGATGACTAAGGATGTTAAACATTTCTTAAGATGCTTCTTGGCCTTTCAATACTCCCCAATGAGAATTTTTTTGATTAGCTCTGCACTCAATTTGTTGATAGGGCTGTTTGATTCTCTGGAGTTGAGCTTCTTGGGTTCTTTTTATGTATTGAATATTAGCCCTCTATCAGCTGTAGGATTGGTATATGTTTTTCTCAAACTGTTGTATACTGTTGTGTCCTATTGTCAGTTTCCATTGCCTTACAAAAGGTTTGCATTTTCATGAAGTCCAATTTTCCAATTCTTAACCTTAGAACATAAGCCATTGGTGTTCTCTTCAAGAACTTTTCTCCTGTGTCCATGTGTTCAATTCACTTTCCCACTTTCAATTCTACTAGCTTCACTGTATCTGGTTTTATGTGGAGATCCTAAATCCACTTGGACTTGAACTTCTGACAAGGAAATAAGAATGCATTGATTTGCATTCTCGTAAATGATAACTTCCAGTTGATCCAGCATCATTTGTTTATAATACTGTCTTTTTTCCACTGGATGGTTTTAGATGCTTTGTCAAAGATCAAGTGACCATAGTTGTGTGGTTTCATTTCTGGGTCTTCAGTTCTATTCCATTTATCTACCTGCCTGTCTTTGTACCAATACCATACAGTTTTATTTTTATCACTGTTGCTTGGTAATACAGCTTGAGGTCAGGCATGGTGATTCCCCCAGAAGTTCATTAATTGTTGAGAATAGTTTTTGTGATCCTGGGTTTTTTGTTATTCTAACTCAATTTGAGAATTGCTCTTTCTGACACTATGAAGATTGGAGTATTTTGATAGGGATTGCATTGAATCTGTGGATTGCTTTCAACAAGATTGCCATTTTTAATATATTAATCCTGCCAATCCATGAGTATTTGTGGTCTTTTCAACTACTGAGATCTTCTTCAATTTTCTTCTTCAGAGATTTGAAATTCTTGTCATACAGATCTTTCACTTCCTTGAGTAGAGTGACATAAATTTTTTTATGTTATTTGGGACTATTGTGAAAGGTACTGTTTCCATTATTTCTTTCTCAACCTATTTGTCCTTTTAGTATAGGAAGGCTACTCATTTGTTTCAGTTAATTTTATATCCACCTACATTGCTGAGGTTGTTTATCAATTTAGATGTACATTGGTAGAAATTTTGGTGTGACTCAATTATACTATTATATGATCTGCAAATAATGATATTTTGACTTCTTCCTTTTCAATTTTTTCCCTATGACCTCCTCTTGTTGTCTAGTTGCTTAGGCTAGGAATGAGAGTACTGTATTGAATACATAGGGAGAGAGTGGGCAGACTTTTGTAGTCCCTGACTTTAGTGGGATTGCTTCAAGTTTCTCTCCAGTAAGTTTGATGTTGGCTACAAGTTTGCTGTATATTGCAATTACTATGTTTAGGTATGAGCCTTGAATTCCTGATTTTTCCAAGACTTCTACCATGAATGGGTGTTGACTTTTTTCAAGTGCTTTCTCAGAATCTAATGAGATGATCATGTTTTGTTTTTGTAGTTTGAGTTTGTTTATATAGTGGATTGTGTTTATGAATTTTCATATATTGAACCATCCCTGCATTCCTGAAATGATGCCTCCTTGATCATGTTGCATCATTATTTTAATTGTTGTTATATTATATATAAGAGAATTTTAGTGAGTATTTTTGCATCCATATTCATAAGGGAAATGGGTCCAAGTACCCTTCCTTTGTTGGGTCTTTGTGTGGTTTAGGTATAAGCATAATTGTGGCTTACAGAAATAATTGAGCAGTGCTCCTTCACTTTCTATTTTTTGAAATAGTTGAAGAATATTTGTAGTATATCTTCTTTGAATGTCTGATAAAATTCTGCACTAAAACTATCTGGTCCTTGGCTTTTTTGTTATGAAAGTTTTAATGACTGCCTCTATTTCTTAGCAGTTATGGGACTATTTAGACAGTTTAAGTGATGCTGATATAAACTTGGTCCCTAGTATCTCTCTGGAAAATTGTCCATTTCATCTAGATTTTCCAGTTTATTGAGTATAGGATTTGTACTAGGATTTGCCAATATCTTGAATTTCCCCAGTTTCTGTTTTTATGCCTCCCTTTTCATTCTGATTTTATTAATTTGGATACTGTCTCTGTGATCTTTGTTTAGTCTGCCTAAGAGTTTATCTATCTTGTTGGTTTTCACAAAGAACGTGGTCCTGGTTCCATTGATGTTTTGCATAGCTCTGTTTGTTTCTACCTGGTTGATTTCATCCCTGATTTGGTATATTTGCTTGTTTTTGTTCTAGAGGTTTCAGATGTGCTGTCAAGCTGCTAGTGGATGATATCTCCACTTTTTTTTTTTTTGGAGATACTGAGGGCTTTGAGTTTTCTTCCTAGCATTGCTTCCATTGTGTCCCATAAGTTTTGTTATGTTGTGCTTTCACTTTCATTCATTGAATTCTAAAATGTCATTAATTTATTTCTTTATTTCTTCCTTGACCAAGATATCATTTCATAGAGTATTATTCTGCTTCCATGTGTATGTGAGCTTTCCACTGTATTTGTTGTTATTGAAGACCAGCCTTAGTCCCTGGCAATCGATAATTATCCATAATGTTCTGCATACCTATGGGATTATTTCAATATTCTTGTATCTGTTGAGGCCTGTTTTGTGAGTAATTATGTGATCAATTTTGGAGAAGATACCATGAGGTCCTGAGAAGAAGATAAATCCTTTTGTATTAAGATGAAATGCTCTACAAATATTTGAGAATTTTATTTGGTCTATAAGTTCTGTTAGTTTCCCTGTGTCTCTGTTTATTTTCTGTTTCTGTGATTTGTGCATTGACGAGAGTGGAGTTTTGAAGTCTCCCACTATTATTGTGTGAGGTGCATTGTGAGTTTAAGCTTTTATGTATGTGGGTGGCCTTCTATTTGGAGCATAGGTGTTGAGTGTTGAGACTTCTTCTTGGTCCAGCTTCCTTTCAAGTGTCCTTCTTTGAGTTTTGATTTGATAATTTTTGATTGAATAGCAATTTTATTCGATATTAGAATGGCTACTCCAGCCTGGTTCTTGGGACAAAATGCTTGAAAATTTTTTTCTAGGCTTTTTCTCTGAGATAGTGTCTGTCCTTGTCACTGAGGTATATTTCCTGTAGGCAGCAAAATGCTGGGTACTGTTTTCATATCCAGTCTGTAAGTTTATGTCATTTTAGTGGGGAATTGAGTCCACAGATGTTGAAAGATATTACAGAAAATTGATTGTTACTTCCTGTTATTATGGTTCTTCTGAGAAGGAGTTATGTTTGTGTGGTTATCTTTTTTGGGATGTTGAAAATGTATTTTCTTGCTTTATCTAGGGAGGAGTTTCCCTCCTGTGTTGGAGTTTTACATTTATTATCCTTCATAGTTCTGGATTTGTGGACAGATATTGTTTAAATTCATTTTTGTCATGGAATATCTTGCTTTCTCTATCAATTGTAATTGAATGTTTTGGTGGATATAGTAGCCTGGGCTGCCATTTGTGTTCTCTTAAGGGCTGTATGACAACGACACAGAATCTTCTTTCATTTGGCTAATAGTGAGAAGTCTGGAAAAATTCTCATAGGCCTGCTTTTATATGTTACTTTACCTTTTTCCCGTTCTGCTTTTAGTATTCTTTCTTTGTTTTGTGCATTTTGTGCTTTGACTATTATGTGACAGAAGGAATTTCTTTTCTGGTCCATTCTATTTGGAGCTCTGTAGGCTTCTCTTATGTTCATGTGCGTCTCTTTCTTTAGGTTAGGGGATTTTCTTCTATAATTGTGTTGACGATATTTACTGGCTCTTTAACTTGGGAAAATTCACTCTCTTCTATACCTATTATCCTTAGGTATCTTCTTCTTCTTGTGTCTCTGGATTTCTTGGATATTTTGGATTAGGATATTTTTGCATTTTGCACTTTGTTTGACTCTTGTGTCAGTGTTTTCTAAGGTATTTTTTGCACCTGAGATTCTTTCTTCTATCTCATGCATTCTTTCCTTATGCTAGCATCTATGACTCCTAATCTCTTTCCTAGGTTATCTGTCTCTAGGATTGTCTCACATTGTGGTTTCTTCATTGTTTCTCTTTCCATTTTTAGATTCTGGATGGTTTTTTTAAAGTCCTTCCTCTGTTTGATTGTGTTTTCCTGCACTTCTTTATGTCATTCTTTTGTGTTTCTTATTTCAGGGCTTCTACCTGTTTACCTGTGTTCCCCTATATTTTTTAAGGGATTTATTTATTTCCTTCTTAAAGTCCTTTTTATCATCATCATGAGAAGTGAGTTTAAATCTTAATCTTGCTTTTCTAAATTTCTGTTGCTTATATTTCACTGATTGTGTCTCACTCTCTGCTTATCTCTAGTCCTACCTGCCCTTGCTGTCTATGAAATTTGCCAGTCCCTCCTGAGATGCTGTTTCTGTCAGAACTCCTCAAAGTCCAGCTGCCTCTGTGATCCTGTGATTCTAGGTTCCTGTGATCCTGAGATTCTGAGTGTGTAAAAGCTGCCTCTGGGGTCCTGAAATGCTTGTGTAACCAAGAACCTATGATCTTGTATTCTGGGCATGTTAGAGCACATGAAAGTGGAGATTCCTCTTCTTGTGTGGGACTGGGTGTGTAGCTTGTGCCCAAGGTCTCCTCAGGGCACTCCTCAGACTTGAAGGAACCTTTGCCACTGATTGGGCAGGGGTTTCTGCTTCCTGGATCACTCAGGAGACAGTTACTCCAGGTGTTGGGGCCAATGTTGAAGCCTCCTCATCTATGATCCTGAGCATGTTAGAGCAACTGAGAGTCAAAGCTGTTCTGGATGTTGCCAGACTTGGTGTAGAGGTAGCATCCAAGGTCTACCTCTGCATGGTACATGGTCTACTCATGGTACCCACTGAGACCAGAAAGACTTTTTTCTTATTGGTTCTTTTATTTATTTACATTTCAAATGTTATCGCCTTCCAACTTTCCCCTCCACAAGCCCTTATTCCCTACTCCCTCACCCTGCTACTATGCATGTCCTCCCTCAACCACCCACCCACTTCAGGCTCAGTACACTTTTGTTCCCCTATCTTGAGCCATCATGCCTCCACAGAACCAAGTGACTCCCCTCCCAGTGATGCCAGATAAGGCAGTCTTCTTCTACATATACAGCTATAGCCATGGGTCCCTCCATGTGTACTCTCTGGTTGGTGGTTTAGATCCTGGGAGCTTTTGATGTGTATGGTTTGCTGATAGTGATGTATTTCCTAAGGAGTTGCAACCCCCTTTAGCTCCTAATGTGCTTGCCTCAACTCCTCCATTGAGGCCACAAAGTTCAGTCCAATGTTTAGCTTTCTACATCCACATGTGATTTCCTACTGTCTGTGAGTTGTATCATGGATATTCTGACCTTCTTTTGGCTAACATGCACTTATTAGTGAGTCCATACCATGTGTTCTTCTGTAATTGGATTACCTCACTGAGGATGATATTTTTTGGTTCCATCCTTTTGCCTGTACATTTTAAGAAATCATCATTTTTAATAACTGAGTAGTACTCCATTGTGTGAATGTACAACATTTTCTGTATCCATTTCTCTATTGAGGGACAACTCAGTTGTTTCCAGGTTATGGCCATTATAAATAAGGCTGCTATGAACATACTGGAGCATATGTCCTTGTTTTTTGTTGGAGCATTTTCTGGGTATATGCCCAGGAGTTGTATAGATGGGTCCAAGGTAGTACTATGTCCAGTTTTCTGAGGAACTGCTAGACTGATATCCAGAGTGTTTATACCATCTTGCCATCTCTCCAGCAACGAAGGAATGTTCCTCTTTCTCCTCATCCTAGACAGCATCTTCTGTCACCTGAGTTTTTGATCTTAGTTATTCTGACTCGTACAAGGTGGAATCTTAGTGTTGTTTTGGTATTATTTGAGCATGTAGTCCACAATGGAGGAGTTAGAGAAAGCACTGAAGGTGTTTGCAACAGAGAACAACAATATCAAAGAGTCATAATACACAGAGCACCCAGGAACTAAATCACCAAGCATATGAAGAGACCCCATGGCTCTAGCTGCATATGTAGCATAGGATGAAGTGGTAGACCATCACTGGGAGAAGAGGCCCTTGGTCCTTTGGTGGCTTGATGCCCCAGTGTAGGGGAATGCAAGGTCTGGAAAGCTGCAGTGGGTATATGGATGAATACCCTCATAGAAGCAGGGTGAACAGGATGGGATAAGAGGTTTCCTGGGATGACAGCCAGGAAGTGGGATAACATTTGAAATATAAATAATGAAAATATTCAATTCCAAAAAGAGGACATCACTGCTAGATTCTTGTCTTCAATCACAGTGTGACATCAGCAATAGTATAATGCTTTGGTGTCTGTGCATGGGATAGATCCCAGTGTGTCGATTTCCGGGTGGAATTTTATTTAGTCTCTACTCCAATTTATGTTTCCATCTTACATTTAGACAGGAAAAAAATCTGAGCTAAAAAGTTTGACATGGGTGTGTAACTCCTTCCTTCAACTGCGGTGCATATCTACATAGTGGAGGTGGCCTCTTCAGATTGTGTCTCCACACATTTGGACATTTATATTAATGTCATCCCCAGTGAGCACAGGGACTCTTACACCTCTGTTGTCTGGGTCTTTCTACTGGTTCCAAATGTTCATCACGCCACCCAGCTACATATTTGTATTCGTTCTCCTGTCCCTCTATTCTTATTTCCTGTCTTTACAATGCCTGATTCTTCCCCCCATTTTATCCTCTCCCTGTGCTTTTCCAACAAGTTCCCTCCTCCCTCTTCCACACATGATTGTTTTGTTTTCCTTTGTAAGTGGGATTAAAAGATCCATTCTTTGGTATTCCTTCTTATTAAGCTTCCTTTGATCTGTGAGTTGTATCAGGGGTATTCTGAGGTTTTTAAATATTATCTACTTATCAGTGAGTACACACCAAGTATATCTTTTTCTATCTGGGTTATAGCACTTAGGATGTTTTCTAGTTCCATCCATTTGCTTGCAGATTTTGTGATGTCCTCATTTTTAACAGCTGTGTAATATTATATTGTGAAAATGTGCCATATTTTATCTATCCACTTTTCCATTAGGTGACTTATGGGTTGTTTCTAGCTCCTGGCTCTCATCCACTAGGCTGCTTTGAACATAGAAGAGCATTTTGTCCTTTTGATACAGTGCATCATCTTTTGGATATATTTCCAGGAACAGTATAGCTGTGTCTTCAGGTAGAACAATTTCCAATTTTCTGAGGAACAACCAGATGGATTTCCATTGTGGATGTAACAGCTTTCAATCCCCAGTACAAATGAAAGAGTGTTCTCTTCTCTTTCTAAATATTCTCGACAATATCTGCAGTCTCTTGAGTTTTTCTTTTTTCTTTTTTTTATCTTAGCCATTCTGATTGATGTAGAATGAAATCCAAGGATAATTTTGAGTTTTATTGTTCTGATGACTAAGGATGTTGAACATTTCTTTAAGTGCTTCTCAGCCACTTGATGTTCCTCAGTTGAGAATTCTGTTTACCTCAGTAGCCCGTGTTTTAATTTGGTTATTTGGTTCTCTGAAATCTAACTTGTTTTTTTCTTTATATGTTTTTGATATTAGCCCAATATTACATTTACTAAAATTTTTTTCCCAATCTGTAGGCTGCCATTTTATCATATTTACAGTGTCATTTAGTTACAGAAGCTTTTCTGTTTCAGGAGGTCACATTTTTTCAACTGTTAATCTTAGAGCCGAGCCACTGTATTTTTGTTGAGGAAATTTTTGACTGTGCTTATGTGTTTAAGGCTATTTCCCATTGTCTCTTCTATTAGATTCAGTTTATTTGGTTTTATGTGAAGGCCATTGATGCAGTTGAAACTAATCTTTGTATAAGGAGATAAAAATTGATCACTTTTAACTTTCCTATGTGTAGACTACCAAGTAGATCCACATCAATTGTTGAAGAGGATTTCTTTTTTCCAGTGTATGCTTCTGGATTCTTTGTCAAAGATCAACTGACCATAATTGTGTTGGTTTATTTCAGGGTCTTCAACTCTATTCCATTCATCAATTTTTCTGTCTCTGTCTCTTTACCAAATCAATCTGGTTTTAATCACTATTGCTGTGTAGTGCATCTTGAAGTCAGGGATGGTGATTTCCACAGAAGTTCTTTCATTTTTGACAATTGGTTTCACTATCCTGCTATTTTTGGTTATTCCATATGAAGTTGAGCATTGCTCTTTCTATCTTTGTGAAGAATTGAGAGGGAATTTTAATAAGATTACATTGAATCTGTAGATTGTTTTTGTTAAGATGGCTACTTTTACTGTGTTAATCCTATGAATCCATGTGTATGTGAGCCCTTTCCATCTTCTCAGGTCTTCTTTGACTTCCTTCTCAGGGATTTGAAGCTCTTGTCATACAGATCTTTCACTTGCTTGGTTAGAGTTAAACCAAGACATTTTGTATCATTTGTGAATTTTGTGATGGCTGTTCTTTCCCGAATTTCTCTCTCAACCCAGTTATTCTTTGTATAGATGAAAGCTAATTATTCATTTGAGGTTCTTTTGTATCCAGTAGCTTTTTCTGAAATTATAAGCTGTAAGAATTCTCAAGTAGAATTTCTGTGGTCACCTATGTATCCCATCATATCATCTGCAAATAGTGATACCTTGAATTTTTCCTTTCCAGTCTGTATCCTTTGACTTTCTTTTCTTGTCTAATAACTGTAGCTATAACTTCGAGTACTATATTGATTAAATAGTGAGAGAGTGGGCAACCTTGCCTTGTCCCTTAATTCACCATGATTGATTCAAGTTTTGCTCCACTTAGTTTAATGTTGGCAGTTAATGAATTGTATATTTCTTTTATTATGTTATGATAGGTGCCTTAAGTTCCTTATCTTTCCAGGCATTTAGCATGAAGGAATCTTGTATGTTCTAAAATGATTTTTCAGCTTCTAATAATATGATCTTGTGAATTTTTTTGTGTTTGTTATTCAGGGTATTTCTTTAATGGATTTCCATATATTGTACCATGCCTATATTCCTGGGATGAAGCCTACTAGATTGTGGTGAATGATTTCTTTGATGTGTTCTTGGCTTCAGTTTGCGAGAATTTTTTTTTAATTTATTGGCTATTTTCAAATTTACGTTTCAAATGTTATCCCTCTTCCCAGTTTCCTTTCTAAAAAAACACTGTCCTACCGTCGATCCTTCTGCTTCTATGAGGATGCTCCCCCCACCAAGTTCTGCATCACAGCCTTATCATTCTTTGCAGCTGGCACATCAAGCTTTCAAAGGACAAAGGGCCGTCCCTCCCACTGATGACAGATAAGGCAATTCCTTGCCACACATACAGATAGTACTGTGGGTCCCTCCATGTGTCTTCTTTATTGGTGGTTAAGTACCCTGTAGCTCCTTGGTGTCTGGTTGGTTGATATCATTGTTCTTCCTTTGGGGTTGGCAAGAATATTTTTGAATATTTTTGCATCAATATTCATAAGACAAATTCTTCTGAATTTTTTTCCTTTGGTTATTTTGTGGTTGTCAGGGTATCTGTGTCTTCATAGAATGAATTAGGTAGTGGTGCTTCTTTTCTATTTTATTGAATAGTTTGACTATTGTTGGTAATAACTCTCCTTTGAAGGTCTGTCAGCTGCAACCCTATCTATGTTAGACCTCGTGTTATTCAGGCTGTCTTTGTGTGTGGGAGGTGGACTGAAGCACCCTATCTACCCTGGGAAGAGTTACAGATTGAAAGGAAGATGTCAAGAAAAATATTTTGAAGAAACTCATTGAAGAACCATTTCTTAGAACATACCTATTAAGATAAAAGTAGCTCATTGAACACAATATATTTTGAACCAGAAAAATAGTCACGTAACCACATAATTATTACAATACTATGGCTATTTTACTATCTGTTCTAAATGAGATTCAAGCCTAACTTTTTGGGCTTTGTTTCCCTTTTTAGCTTTTTTGGTTCATTGGAGAGTAGCCTTGGTATTGTACTTTATGGCTAGTATCCACTTAAAATGAGGATATATCATCATTGTCCATTTGGCTCTGGATTACCTCACTCAGAATGATATTTTCTAGTTCCATCCATTTATCTGCAAAATTCATGATGTCCTTTTAAATAATTATTGCTTTTATTCATTTTTTTTAAATTGACTCTTTGACCCTCTCCTGATCTGCCCTCCCACAGTTCCTCATCTCATATTTTTTTTCCTGAATGACTCCACGAAGATGCCCTCAGACAGGCCAACTGACTCCCCGGTGTTGCGAGCATCATTAGGGTTAGGCTTATCTTCTCCCACTAGTGACAGACCACACAGTCCTCTGGTGTATATATGTCTGGGGCTTTGGGCCACCTTGCACATGCTGCCTGGTTGATGGCTCAATGTCTGAGATATCTAATGGGTCTGGGTTAATTACAACTACTGGTCTTCCTATGGAGTCACCCTACTCCTCAGGTTGTTTTATTCTTTCCCTAACTCAACCCCAGTGTTCTCCAACTTCAGTACCATGGTTGGGTGAAAGTATCAGTATCTCTCTCAGTCACCTATTTGCTTGGCCTCTCGGAGGACAGCCATGCAAGGCTCCTGCATGTAAGAATACCATAGCATCAGTAATAGTCATTCATCCATGTGAGCCTGTCACGGGATCGCTGATTCTCAGAGATTGATAATAATTTGTTTTTTCATAACATAAATGTGTTAATAGTGCACTTAAAAATAGTTGGGATTATAACTAAATTTCCAAGTTTGTAATCATGTTAAGTGTGTTAAGACTATTTATAGATTAAAAGTATACAGGACATATATTTCCTCTTAAAATCTGAAATCAAGGACAAAAATATTAAAGTAATATCTGGGAGAAATTTTCATTTTTCTCAGTCATGAGTTTCTTTTTTTCCTGGTACTGGCTCTGTAGACCAGACACGCTGTAAATTCACATAAATACACCTGCTTCAGTCTCCTGAGTGCTGGCCCTAAAGGTGTATGCTACCACACATGATTAAATGTTTCTTAAGTGTGGTGAATGAGAGATAAAGATCCTTCAGTTCTACCTGAAATCTATTATTTATTAAAAATATCTGAAACAGAGTCTGGGGAAAGTAGAGTACTTGTCTAGCATGCAGAATGTCCTGAACATAATTTTCAGTGGCACATGATCCAGTCTAGTGGCCTACATGTCTAATCTCAGAACTCTGGAGGTCAAGGCAGGCAGAATAGTTTAAGCATATCAGTTTTTAAAAATTACCTTATTTTATGTATATAGATACTTTGCCTTCCGGTATGCATATGCAGCATGTTTATGCCCTGGAACTAGAATTGCAGACTGTTGACAGCCACCATATGGATGCTAAGAATTGAATCCACTTTGTTTGGAAGAGTAGGATTGTAGTTCATTTCATATGTATTCAAGGTGACATCCAGGAATAGTCACTACAGCACCCAAAATCAAAATCCTCCAATGTCTGGGCAATTACAGTCTGTCTCTATCTAATTTACATCTATGTTTAAGGGCAAGGTGATACCAACATCTCCAATAAACACAATACCTTTTAAAGTGAAACATATTATTTCTCTCTATTTAATTACATAATTGTTTTATTTTAGGTTTTAAATATTTTTCTTCTTATATCCCTCAAAAATTACAGTAACGGTTTGATGCATACCTTCAAAATTCACTCAGTTCTACAAACATATCAAAAATCAAAAGGACAATAAATATTCTGGTCTCTTATGTCTTTACACTGGTCCATTGCTCATAATCACTTTTTTAGTTTGGTACCTATGGAAACATCAGAATTTTTAGCGTCATGTCTCTGAACTTTTCAGTCATTAAGGTTTGGTCTCCTTAGAAAAGACAGAGGCAAGTATTTGTTTCTATCAGGTTTCTGTTATCTAATGTATTTCAGTTTCACAGGAATCAGAAGGAAACTGTCCACTGATATATGATTATACTTTTGTTCACATGCTTTCTGATGGAATTAGGAGTCAGATTCTGATAAGTCTCACATAGGATGTTTGTTAAAGATATTGGTAAAGAGGATGTAGAGAGTGCCTGGGGTGGGTGAATGGTAGGGGTTGAGAGGAAATCCTTGGTTGTTTATAGGGACTGTGGCTTATGCACAGGGGTCATGCAACCAATGTTACAATGGGAATGTATCAAATCTTGGCAGTTGATGATGACTTGTCTTGTTTTTGTATTGACTGATAGTTCCATCATTATTACTAGGTGGGGCTGACAGTGGAAGGTGTCTTATGCTAATATTTTCTATGTGAGTAAATCTTTCTGAAAATCATACCTACTGGAAACACAAATTGTGAGTGCTGTAAAGAGTCCACTGTATTTTACATTCTTAACTCTTTCTGAAAATGATTATACAAATTATTCCTTGGGTGGTTTCTCATTATAAAATGTGGATACTAACTCTATGGGTTTCCTTGGAAGGTCAATGATTGCAAGAATTGCTAATATATATCAAATGTGTTTCTTTCTTTGTTTTCATATCATAAACTCCGAAGGCCTTGGTCATGTGTTCAGATACTGCTGAAAAGAAGTAGCAGACAAAAGTACAGGTGAACTGCAAGTTGGAGAAACACGACAAACACAAAGTGAGACACAGTTGTTGCATAATTTCTGATGAATATAGGTGAAGGTTCTGACAAATGTCACATAAGAGGTTTATTAAAAGGGAGGGGTGGTGGAATGCAGAGATTGACCGGGGGGGGGAGTGGAAGAAGAGGTGGGAGTGTGGATAGTACTGGTCAAACATATCCTGTAATATGTATTGATATTTTGGACAAGCAGGGGACCTATTCTACAACTGCATACGAAGGCCAGCATCTGGATGAAGATTTCACTCAACACATTTTACTGAATAGATTCCCTGAATCACTCCTTCCCTCACCATACAGAAAAATTCATACCTAGGACTATCATTCAGCTTCTATATTTAAATTATTCAATTGTTTGTCTAGTCCCCAGTTTCCAGTCATCTTTACACTTACAATCCTTTGTCTCATGGACAGGACAGTTATCTGGTATACATGTTGAAATATAAATAACTTTGCCATCCCAAACAAAGCTAACCCTTTACTTGACTCCAGCAACTATCCCTACACTCAATTTGAAGATGTGTTCCCCAAATAGTGTGTTCACAATTTTATTATTTATGAGAAGAAGGGTAGGTATATGTATACACACACACACACAAACACACACACACACACACACACACACACACATATGTATATACAAATTGGGCCGTGAGCTATGAGAAAAGGCTGGATGCCTGGTATGAGCTTTAGAACCCTGGCACCATGGTTTGGATAAAACCACTGGAACAGAAGGCTATTTGAGCTCTTCTTAGGCCTCTGGCTGTCTCAACTTCAGCCCTCCACAGTCTCTTTCACAGAGAAGCCCATGACCATTGATCATGTAGGAGTAGAACCATCATGCAGATGAGGCATTCCCAAGCTCTCAGACCAAGCCAATAGGGGTTACCTGCTGCTAGACATTAACCCACCCTAAAACTGTATATATGGGCAAAACTCAGAAGTAAAGGTGTGCTAGATTGTTCCTGTTGTCTGAGAGCTTCTGTTGTGGTCCCTCCCCTCTTCACGGGCCAGTCGGTGTCTTACTGGGGCACTTCAAAGAGGTCTAACACTTTTCAAAGAGATGTAGCACTCTTTGCTTCCCTGCCACAGCTGAGAAGCTGAGATGCAGTTGGTGGTAGGGGCAACAGTGGACTCTCCCTGTCTGCTCTCCATCCTTCCCAGACCGTCCGTGGACAGAGGAAGCCAGGCAGCCGCCATTCACACTCTGTCCTCAGCCAGGTCAGAGATCCTCATGGGACCTATCTGTAAGCGGGGACACACACACACAAATATATATATATATTACAAATTGGTTTCCTATGTTTACAATTCTTAAACTTGCCCTTTAGTTCCACCTCTTATTCAGAGGACACAACCAGGTTACATATCACTAGCACTGGGCTTCGCAACTTGGTACTCACAGATACAATTCCAGTTTTGCTCTGTTCATAGTTCTAGACCACAATTTTCCAGAAACATTTGCAGGACATCCAGCTCTGAATAAGTTTGTCTGTCCTTGAGGATCTTAAACTGTTTTTCAGGATCCTATTAGCACTATAATCTTTCATCATTTTTTATCTGATTCAGTACCATGTAGACAATGCTGCCACATTTTTCTACCAGGTGTGATAGAGACTCATCATGATGGTTTGTGTGGTGTTACCTTGACACAATCTAGAGTCTTCTGAGAAGAAGGAACACTAACTGGGAACCTTCCTCCCCAAAATGATCTATATAGAAATATATTGACCATTCCCATGAGTAGGGAGTCATACAGAAGTGTGGAGCCCTCTGTGGTTGTTGCCAAACTTTGGGAATTGTTTCTTGGTTTTACAAGGGAAGTCAAAGTGCCTATGGATTCCCAAGAGTTGTGTAGTATTTGTGAGTACTATCTTCTTCAGTTCTTGCTTCTAGATTTCTTCCTTGATTACTGACTTCTGTTCTCTTACTGACAAACAGTGAAGCTCCTGCCTTCTATGATAAATTTTCCCAGAATTAAGACCAACTATGTTGCTCACAATGTGTGGTAACTCACAGCATAGATATTGTTTTTTGTTGGTGAGGTCTCCAGAAGCCTCCTTCAGTGTGCCAGGGTAATTCTGGTCAGACTCCTACTGCACAATTTTCTTGAATTGCTGGAGAATGAACATACCTATCCCACCTCCGACCCTGATGCTAATACCTAACTCTTGATGCAGAGTTCTCTCAACACCTTCCATTGCCGAGTATCTCTCATGTTCATATCATGCAAAAAACCACAGGCCTGTAGATTGTGCATCTAACTTCTTCAGGTGGTCTGCTAGACCCCAAATTTTTTTGTGAATTCTAAACTCCCAGTCCTTTCATGATGATGATGCTCATACTTTGTTTACAGGGAAGATCTACAGACCTGTCCACTGCCTTGCTCATCCTTCCATGCTTGTCTTCAGGCAAAAAAACTCTGCAGGTAACTTCCTGGTGAGTTCCCTCCACTACTGAGTCCTAAAGTATAGTTCCAATGGCATGAAACCTATCTAAGTATGTCCAGATTTCACATGGGCTTCCTTTGTTTTCAAGGCTGAATTGTGCCCTCCAATCCCTCCTTCTATTACTAGGCCTTCCCAAGATCATAGAGAACTTGGACATCCGTTATTATTATTCCCAAACACCCGAACAGTTTTCCTTCATACATTCTTTAGACATTGCTCCTCTAGACAGATGTGCTGTACATTGAGTTTGACACATATTGCCTGGCTTTGAACCTCTCAGAGTGTTTCTCAAGATTCTATGAACCTTGAAATATTGCATTATTTTTTTCATTAGAATCAGTACCTTATGGACCATGCTACCACATTCTTCTATGTGGAGTGTGTGAGCCTCACCATGATGGTCTGTGTTATACTAATGTGAGATAATGTAGATTCATCTGATTCCAGTGCCTTCTTCACTATTTATGCTTGGCTTCAGGCACTCAGCATTGATTATACACAATTTTCTAGTGAGCTCCCCCAGAAATTAGGCCACAAACATAATCTTAATGGAAGAAGTTCTACCTAAGTATGTGCAGGTTATACATGGCGGCACTTTGTGGTCAAGTATGAAACTAGCTCTCCAAAGACATCTTTTATAACCAGCTCGACCCCAGGTCCTTGAGCACCTGCATTGTATTTCTGTTTATTATGATCTAATACTAGTCAAACTCTGTTCTGTGTATTCTTCCTAACCATGCATGTGGTTCACCTTTTTGTTGTCATAATTTTTGATGAAATTATATTCCCTTTGTGTCCAGTCTCTTAATTCCTGTCACAAAAGTGCTACACTAGTTTCCTTATGGATTTCAACCAAAACTGAGCCTGACTGGGACAATTTTATACTCTAAACTCTAGCTCTGTTTTCACAGGTCTACTACACTGGCCTTACCTACTGAGCTCCACTGATTCAGGACCATCATTGATTGGTTGTCTACTCTCAAGTAGCCCCCACACTAACTTTTCATGGCAGGTTTTGCAAGAACAAAGACCACATGTCAGGGTTATTTTTCTAACCAATGCCATGTAAGCATTCTGATTTTCCTTTTCAGTTCCTCTGATTCTTAACTGCTATATACATCTGGTCACACCCATGCCTACATCCTATTCTGCAGCACAGGCAAAGCTTTTCTCTGATAATTATATGAAAATTGGTGTAATTTACAAATTCTAGGGTTAGATTTGGATGATCTGATGAACGATTGGCTTTACTCAGAGGCATTCTCCTAGACAATTGGTACCACTCACTAACAGCTCTAACTTAAGTCATATGTCTCCTGTAGTGATTTATTAATTCAGATCTCCCAGAAACAAACACATTGGCTCCTTCTCAACCATTCATGTTCTTTATCTGTGTTTGAAGTTGCATAGAAGTTCACAGGAACTGGAAACTCATCTTCCAGCTTCAGATGCTCCAACATCGAATTTCAGATGGTCAAAGCCTGCAAGAGACTTACCATGTGAAATCCAGAGTAACTTTACCACCATCCTCATAATTCACAATCTACTACTTGTATGGAATTCCTACACTTGTGATTTCTGTTCCATACTTACTGAATACAGATCGTCTGTTGCATCTCTCTAATTTTACATGTACTTCTGAATAAACTCCTTTCTTTCCATATTTGCCCTATGAGCATCAAGAAATTATGGGACAACCTTCCACATACTCCCACACCTAGCTCAGTCAAGCAGTAGCTGAAGCACCTCTCATCAGATGCCAGATGATATCCTGGCTTTACCTACTTATCTTTTACTAATGTTCCATTACAGTCTCATAACTATAATCCCAGATATTCCTCTGGTCACTAAGCTATTGTAGTAATTTTCACGATGTTATTGCAAAACGAAGCCTATGTACTCTATCTCAACTTGTCACCTTCTAGCTCTTTGTGCATAGCTCTAGTATTAGATGGAATTCTGGGAGCTCTATGTCCTCTGTGCCAGCACAATCTGTACACTGCCAGGCATAAGTATTTCCCTGTAACTTCTGAGGAATTTCCTGGTGAGCTCCTTGAGCCAAGCATAACTGTGCCTCCTCCAATCCTGTGTGAATATCTCTGGTTGCACAAAGAATAGTTTCAGGTATGCCTGAGGAACTACCAAGAATGCTCCAGTTACACAGAAAGGCACACACAGGACCTTCTTATTTTTGAGGCTTGACCTTGGTATGCAGTCCTAGGAACACAACATTTTCCACATAAGGGACTAGATATTGGGAATTTAAATTGGAATGTAAATTAGTGCTTTAACAAGTGAGAGCCAATTGTAAAGGACAAAACATGTCAGCAACTATAGAGGTGTTACAGAGCAATTGAACAATAGCAATCCTTTTGAAGAAAAGTCTTTAATTGGGGCTGCTAATCTTCAGGAATTTAGTCAGTTTTCTCATAGCAAGAAGAGAGGTACTGTGTGGGCAGATGGGAGGCTTGAGAAGTACATGAGAATATTAATCTGCATCCTCATGCAGACGCAGGAGATTATGAGCCACAATAGGCATAGCTTGAACATGTGAGACCTCAAAGTCTACCTCAAAATGATACACATTCTCCAACAAGTCCACTCCTCCTCCAAGAATGACACCACTCCTAATAGTGCCAATCTATGGTTACCTAGATTTCAAGTTTATGAACCAATCTTATTCACACCACCATAGATACCTTTCCCTGTTGAATTTTCCCTTCACCATGTGAACCCTCCAAATCCGGCTGACTATGCACAGACCTCACATCCAATCTGAAGCATTGACTGATACTAACCTAACTAGACATAGCTTTTTACATTGCCAAATGATTAATCTCATGGTAACTCAGCAACTGCAGTAGCATTAATTCCCTGGTCATGTCTGTTACTCTGACAAACTTGGTCATTGCTACATTGCTATGTTACAACTCTCTAGATACAGAAAATGCATGGTTTTTGATGCTGATTCTCCAAAGAACTTCTACCAAATCCATGGCTATATTCCTTGATCTATCTCTGGTAACACAGTATCTTTACTAGACTGTCTTGTTGAGGAGTTTCAGAACAACTCTTCTCCAGAGTATCTGCTCTAAGAGAACTATTTCCTGAGTCACCTATAATTCAGGACATTGGACTAATGAGTTGGGAATATTATTTTCCCTCTGAGCATCTCCTACTCTTTCAGGTTTAGTTGTGATCACAGTGTACCTTTGTCTGGCAATAGCCCGAGCACCTCATAAACATGTAAATTTCTACCATCCAGTGCCTAGGTCTGCCAGCATAGATCAAAATTCTTTTCTACTAAGATAAATGTTAGAAATTTGTCTGCTACCACAATCCTCATACTCCCAAACTTTGTGTCCTGTCTATGAACTCTTGCAGAGAAATTATTTGTTGATTCCCTAAAAACTAAGCCAGCCAGTATACTATTTATATTAGAAGAGTAAGCTCAATCTTGCACCAACTGGACCTTCTTTTCCTCTTGATCTTCCAACTCAAACCCCACCAGGACCTTCTGTACACTCTTCAGACCTTTCTTGGTAACCATATCTGGGAAGGATCACCCATGTAATTTTCCTCCACTGTCTACTACAGACATCAAAACTACTTCTGCATTATCAGAATTCACCCAAGTTTTCCCTGATAACCATTGAAGAATGTGATCCTTCAGCCTCATTTACAATATTCCAAAGGCCCTCTGGTCATTGTTCTGTAGAACAGGTTTTTCCTGGGGGAGCTTCCTAAAATAATTCTGCCTGGCCTATCTCATCATCAGGTGTACTTCTTGATGTTTTGACTTGTGACAGATTTATCTGGTAACATTCTTTGTCAGACTTCGATGAAGGTTAGGACTGGATATCCCATTTCTTCATGAGATTTCACTTAGCATTACTGAAAACCCAGCTTACTTTGTTCATGCCCACACTTGCATGTCTATCTCTGTTTTATTAGTAGTACAAAATTTGAAAGATAATTTTTCCAGTGGTGGCATGCTACCTTAATTCCCACAACACCATGTCTACATACTGTCCTTCACTTTTTGATATGTATACCACTGTTTTGTTTCTCTAGAACAAAGCATTCAATCTTCTTCTGTGCACTGCCCACACCTTTGTGTGAGTGTAAAGGTCATATAATGTCTTTGTCTGCTGTGATAGCCAAGACTTGAATAAGAAAGACTGTCTTTATGTAAACTGACATTTCAACAGAAAACCATCATCACATTTTTTAGTACAGACATATAAGTAGTCATATTTCTGGTTGATGGTGTTGGATGTCTTAGCTATGAATAGTGCAGAATGTTATCTTGGACTTTGGAGCTATGCTGTACACTTTGGATGCTTTTGCATACTGTGGGATGTCTCTGGTATAATGCAGCAAGAATCTTCTATTCCTGTAATTGTAAATACCACAAATGCAAGGGTATTTGAATATGCACTATGATCCAAATATTATGTATGTGAGAGCACTGCTCAACACAAAAGATTTTCTTGTTTCATGAGACAGTTCATACACATGCCAAGATGCTCAGTAGCACTCATCTTCACTCTGGGAGACATTTCAAAATTCCCAAACATGTAATTTGTACTATATCACACACCAGCCATTCTCTCTCTAAGTTGATGTCAACTCCTCATACAAAATAAATATTTGCCAACCTCAGATGATCCAGAGTTTGTAACAGTTTAAAGATGATTCAAAAATTCAGTCTCAGCTGGGTTGTGGCGGCACACGCCTTTAATCCCAGCACTTGGGAGGCAGAGGCAGGCAGATTTCTGAGTTAGAAAGTTCGAGGCTAGCCTGGTCTACGGAGTGAGCTCCAGGACAGCCAGAACTACACAGAGAAACCCTGTCTCAAGAAACCAAAAAAAAAAAAAATTCAGTCTCTTTGGTACTCTGAAAAGCTTTTCTACTGTGACAAACTGAACAAAGTTAAACAGCTTACATACTCTTCATAAAAAAGCTACAGAGAATAAGTGTGACCATCAGAAAATGGAGGAATAGTCAAACTCCAAGGAGAGATCAGCTTGAAAGAAGACCTAAATCTGTGAGGGCAAACTCTGAATTCAACAACTCTGGATCTGTCATCTAGCAATATGATACAGTCATTTTCATTTCGAAGGGCTTACAGAGAGCTAACATTCCTGCTGTGTTGGCTGGAGACTGAAGTGTATATTATGGAATTTTCGTACCACAAACTTGTAACTTTCTATACCAGTCATAAGACATCCTGGACTCTACAGCCTCCTAGCTAAACAGGAACAGCATAAACTTATTTCATAGCTCAATGAGGGACCCTCTCTAGACCTTCTTGTTGTATATCTACTCCTCACTCTCCAACTAGGATCAAGGCCTTATATACTCCAACAAGGTCACACCTCTTAACAGGGCCACTCTTTTGGCCAAGCATATTCAAACCACAACCAATGCCACATGTGGTACTTCTGAAGAATCAGACCATAAGCAGTGTTCTCTCATGTTTTCTGCTTCATTACTTGCTCAAGAGTCCTACTTTTATTCCTGGCTTAAGGACCTTCTGGATCATGCTGAGAAGCTCCTATACAGTGGCAATTTGGGAATTTTGGTTTCTTTAAAAAATACAGAAATATTATAAGTTAATGTTTTCATTTTACTCCAAGCACATTGTTGCTTCTGATTTTCTACAAAAACTGTGTTTTGCATCATGTTCTAGCAGGGATATAATGCTGTCAGCGATAGATTGTTTCTGTGATTTTTTAATGTTTTTAATGTTTTTAACTATAGTGGTTTTTACAGAGGGTATAATAATTGTAGGGCTCTGAGAAGCAGGGTGGGTTGTTGTTTGATTTCTGTTTATTGCTCTTCATTGTGGTTGTCTGAAGTTGGTTCAGTAATCAGGAGTAAAGAAGAAAGAAGAAATTAAACATCCTAATGGCAAACAAGTTGCCAAAATGAGATTGATGCCCCTAATCAGTATGTAGTAGTCTTAATTAAGGTCCATTTCTTTCCCCTGTATCCTCTTTTGTTCTCCTATCTAATGTTATGGGATTAAAAGGATAGATAACCTGTGGGAAATGGTGGAAATTGTGGAAAAAAGAAACCACAAAGTAGCAAACATCATCTACACTCCTGGCCTTTTTTCTCTGGTGATGTATCCCAGAATCAAGCCCAACCACACTGTCTCCGTACATGAAGTTTAGCACACCATGGATGCTGGCGTCTTTTCACAATGAGATCTCTAGAAATGTCCCTGCTAGTCTCATTCACAATGTGACAGGACTTCACGTGGAACACAGATACAGCATTGACTATCTCTTGTGAATTTCTCCCAGAAACAAGAAACAAGTACTGTCTGCACACTGTAATGTGTAACTCTGGATGCAAACTGAATTCCAGCACTTCTCATAGAGCTCTGCCAAGACACCCATGCATGTAGTCCCTCAATAATATCCCATCTTGCAATGCCTATACCTACTTTTCACTATGTAGCATCCACAGACCAAGGTTATGCTATGTCACCTCAACCTATCCGTTCTATTGTTGTATCAAAGATCCTGTACCATTGGAATGATGAGTTTTGTGGACTTAGGTCCACAAAGTCTCTTCCCATCCTGTGAGTTCTGGTTCAGTACATTGGTATATGTGTATTTTCTAGTGAGTTTCCTCATTAGTGAACCTGCATATGCTGTTTCCATATGAAGAGGATTTGCTGAATATTTCCAAATACGCAAAGTGTTTACTTTCCTATTAACTTTGACCTTGCTTCACAGCACAATCCTCAACCCCATGGCCTTGCTTATGTTTCACAGAATCTGCACTGGAGTTTGTGTACTGTACTGTGATACCATATCTCACAACTGCTCTCAGCAGATTCCTATTCTTTCCTTTGTCTAGTCTTCTACTGGAAACCTTTCCTGCCACTGTCACTGATTATGTCCAGGCCTTGCTCCAGTCACCGAAGTGTTTGAGTCCTCTAGTGAACAAACTAACTTAATGAACAAGGAAACATTCTATGCACCCTAGCTCTTTCTCCTTACTCTCCAGGTCTTCATCTACCAGAATATTCCATTAACTCCCATGGACATTTCCTGTCTTGATGCTCCAGTAACACTTGTTCATTCTAGCTCTTCCTGATACAAAAATACATTTACCATCTTCATAGGCAATTACCTGTGTCTGGATGCATAGATTAAAGATTGGCTGTGGCTTGTGAGACTCCCTTGAAACTTACTTCTCAGAGGCTTTCAAACACTCCCAACCTTAGATCAGGACATGCTGGATCTTCCATAGTATTCCCAGGTGATTTATGCTAGAGTGAAGTCCACTTGTGCCACATGCACACTCAAAGATCTAGTTTTGTGTGCACTGATCTTCAAATGCTTGCTACTCCCATGTCTTTAGGCCACCATCAAGAAGTTCTGGTCATAGATATGTAGACTGAACCAGAATCAAAACTACTATCCATAGTATCCCTTCAAAAGGATAATATTTATGGGCAGAAGCCTCCAAGTTTATGACTCTTATGAAAATTAATAAATTTTAACCTGTTGAATTTGCAAGGCCTTTAAAAATGTGTCAAGGGTAATATTTCTCGAAATGTGTTCTACAGTCCATGACTTGCACCAAATGTGAATAGCTATTCAGAGAAACAAAGATCCTGACATCAAAAATAATTTGGAGATATAAATTAGCTGGGGAGTGCTTGCTCAGCACATGTTGGGTCCCAAGTCCAGTCTACCAAAATAAGAGCTAAGAGGTTAAATAATGTTATAGTTCTGTTTTCAGCAAGAGTTCTCAGGATATTTACTTACAATATATGCTTTGAATTTTCTGGAGATATGGTAAACAATTTTTCCCAGCTAAAGTTACAAAATAATGCCTTTGTAAAGTGTCAGGCAGAAGTTGAGTTTCAAAGAATTGTCTTGTCTACAGGTCTAATTCAACTTAGCCAATTTACAAAGGTGACAGCAGAAATTCAAGAAGTGACAAGTCTTATCAAAGCTCATCTCAAATACTCACGTTATTAAAGGTGAAAGGGGGTGGTTCCAGAGTCTCTCAGCAAGGGTGTTGTCCAGTGCAAGGTTATATCAAATGCAGCTCCAGGATCTTCCCCTGGATATTCCCTGGGATCTTGTTAGAAACTTGATGTTAAGCTCATTCCCCACATTGTCAATCTAGATTCTGCATTTGAATCAGCTTACTGGGACATTGGATGCCACATTCAAGCAAGACAAAGGTGGCATCAGTTATTTATTTCCAGTGTTCTGTTGTCTAGGCATAGACTGGGAACCTCTTCATGAGATTTGGGGTATTCTATTTAGTCCTTATTTAAGCAGAGAACTCGTCTGGATTTAGAAGCTTTCTTAGGGGTGAGCAAAGAATAAGACATAGCTCTCTCCTAACTTGTCCCTACCTAAGCTACCAGGAATGCATGCTATGAACAGACACATCTGTATCCCACAGATGTGCTACATACCATTGGAAATACCTTCGATTGTTCCCTGAATCAGGAAGTGTTCAACAGAGAAATATACAGATACATTTAGAGGAATTGATTTGTACAGTTGTGTAGTTGGCATGTTTGAAATTTGTTGAGCAGGGGGCTAGCTGGGAACCCAGATGTGAATTGATCCTTTAGTTCTGAGGCAGACTTTCTTCTTCCTCAGAGAACTCAGGGCTTACTTTTAAAGTCTTAAGTGGATCAGTTAAGAATAGCCAAACTGCTAAGGAGACTATTCCTTTTACAATGTCAACCACTTCCAGATACTAACAAAACCATAACCATATCACACTAATGTTTGATGGGCTCATTGGGCACCATGACATGACTAAGTTGAGACATAGACCTGACCCTCACACTCATGTCAACATTACAGTAACCCTACAACTAGCTCCATTTTACTGTTAATGAAATTGAGATGCTCAGAGGGTAAGAAATCCACCCAAGGACAGAGATTAGCCAGTGACAAAAGCAGAACTGAGATATAGATAGCAGAGATTCAAGTGGTTCTTGCTACTTGGCCAGGCTATATCTACAGGTGACATGGCCACTGATAGCCTAACATTCAAGAGTGGTCACACCTGGAATCTGGTTCTGGACTTAGGGACTAGTACATTTCCCCATGCCAATGTCTTCCACTGGCAGAAGATGCTTCCTAAAGTCAGCACAGACTTGACATTTATTTGGACAGAAATTCTTTCTGCTCAAGGAAACATTACATGTTGCCCAGGCATGTGTGCTCAATCTTGTTGGACGGATGAGGTAGTCTCATTGCAAGTTTGAGAAGTGAAGTCTCCGGACCCCTACACTCCTAGACTGCCCATGCACCATCTGAACATCTTTAATACTGGACTCCTTCCCAAATACGTGCCCAGGTAGACCCTAACCCAGGGCTGTGGGATACTGATTTCTAAAGCATCTTCCATACTGACAGCTAGGTTAATCTATAAGGAGCTACACTTTCATGGGGTTCTAATCTTAGATGAGATCAGGATGAGAAGTGATAATGTGGCTGACACCTTGGGCCTGACACGAGACTCTCAAGAGAAACTGTAGTATGGTGACATACTGGAAGATATTGCTAACATCAAGTTTAGAAAGAAAATCTGGCCTAGGCAAGTCAGTTTGGGTAGACTAGCACTGGAAGTCTCAGAAAGATAGGATGAGAAGTCTGGGTTCTTGTTCTTGTACTTGACCCACTGGGCTTCCATAAGATGGCTCCTTAGAGTATACATAGGTCTCTGCAGAGTAGCAAACATTTTTCCATAATTTATTTATTTATTTTTCTATAAATTCTATAAATGCAGTCATGTGGCAATTCTTAGAATAATTGTTGGTTGCATACTAAACATTAGAAGTGGAATAGGGACCAAGATCAAATTTATTGCTGTTTTTCTGATGCTTGCAGTAGAGCAGGGAGCAGAGACTAGAAACAAAAACCTCCAAGAGTAAAGTATGAAAGAAGGAAAGTTTCTGAAGGGGAGGGAAACCACATATAAAACTGTGGTAAGGACAAGATGAAGGAGGGACATTTGAGTATAGATGTCTTATTTCTCAACTATGGGCTTCCTATCTCTCTGATATTGCCCCATTATTTCTCCCCCTATTCTTATCTACTATCAACTGCATTGTTGACTTTTTTTTCAATCATTCACCCAGAGAACTTAACCAATGAACCAGATTCTACACTGGCTTACTTCAGTGAAATTAGGCAACAAAATTGAGGCCCTTGGCAATTTAGAGAGAAGGCCATACCACAGACATCTAGAGAAGCTAACCAACCCTACTTGGCTTTCTTATCTCCCTGCTAGATACATGCTTCTCCTGATGATCCCCAGCATGTCCTAAGACATGTCCTAGCACATAGTAGGTACACTAAGCATCCCTGACTTCCAGTTACAGTATTGGTGATTGCTATAGACAGACAGATGAGGTTATAATAAACACATGGAGTTTGTATCTGCTGTCCACACCAGGGAGCCAAGACAGGAGTTCTGTTCAGCATGTGGCTAAACCCTAATTCTATTTCCAAAGAAACCATGAACTCAAGATGCGATTTCTGCTTGTGGCATGTGTATAGGACAACATTGCTGGATAGCAGTGAAAGTGAGACCTAGCTTCCAGGATGAGCTTCAAACACCGTGGTAGATATAAGACAAGAACTAGAAAGCCGGATTTCCAGTTCCTTGCAGGCTTTTTTCGGGGTATGAATGGGACTCCTTCTTGCCTTGCATACCATTAGATTTCCTAATACAGTTTCTGAGTAAATGGAGCTGAGGTATGGCCTGAGTGGTTGGCATTCTAGCAAGCTTGTGGGGGTTATTCTTGGTCCAGGGACCATGTGTGGGTCTCCTCCTGACCCACAGTATTTGTCCTAGCTTAGGTTTTACATCATCTTGTGTTTCCAGTCTCTCTGAAGCTCCTGCTATCCAGTTCTGCTATGAATGCTTTACTTCCATCTTTTGCTCAAACTTCATCTTATACCTTATTTGTATTTGCATCTGTTTGGTGAGAAGTTGTTTCTTTAGCCCATTACCCATCATTCTCTTTTTCATTTTTCTCATCATTTTTGAGCTCCTAGATAAGCAGAAAAGGGTAAGGCAATACCCAGCTCCCTAACTGGTGTTTGTGGTGACCCTAATTAGGAAAAGGCAGATGCAAAAGTAGAATCATTACCACTGCCCCCCTCATTGTTGGAAGGCCCACGTAACTCTACCCCAATATGTTTCCATTCCCTAGTCTCAATTCCCTAATCACTTTGCCAGAGTAAATAATTGCTGGTGTGTGGTCACCCAAGGTCATGACCAATGGAGGAATGTAATTAGTACCATCATTTCCGACCATCTTGGGATCCACCTTGCAGCTGATACTTGTTTCTCTGACCCCTTGCATTGATGCTCATGTCTCCTGGCCCCTTCCCCTTCCCAGCCTAAAAAATTTGGGCTGGAATAGAGTTGCTCATAGACAGATAAGCAAGCCTGCCTTTCTTTGCTTCTTTCTCTATGGGTATGATTGGTTAGAGTACCACACTGCATAGATGTAGTAGTTCCTCACCTGGCATGCAGTGCTCCAGGTATGTGGCTGTTCTCCAGGGACCATTTCAGGGAGGATCTGAGATTAGAAACTACCTCTGCCAAGCCTTTTTAAGCATTCCCCTCTCTCCCCCGACCCATCATGGCTAACCTTGGAATTTTTCTGTGTCAGAATATTTTACTTCCTTTCCTTCTTCCTGATATATACTTGGTAGAGGTGGGCCTGCTTCAAGCTCCCTGTGTGAGAAAGGCCTGAAGAAACTTGAAAAGTGTCCTAGATGGTGGGATGTAGGCCTTTCATTCCTTGCTCTTCCATCTCTTCATGCTGGTCAGATTCTTCTTGCTGAACACACAGTGCCAGAATGTCTTTGCTGTGGAAGATGATGACAGATAAACACGTTCAAGTTCTTTTGGAAATGGTCCTGTGGTCAGAGCAGGGGAGGGAAAGCATCCTTTTGCCTTCATTCTGACTCCCATGGAGAAGCTGGATTCAAGCTAAAAATAAAACTGAGAGAAAAGACTGAGACCCTCTTGAGTGTCCTCCCAGTGTTCCCTTCTGGAATGGGAGGGACATGGTGGGAAAGGAAGTGTGATGTCATGCTTTGGTTTCTGATGCTTTGAGTTTCCTTATAGAAGGAACGTGCAGACCTGCAGACCAAGGATAAAGGAAACAACAGTTGTGTTAATTTACGAAAGAGGGAGATCATTGGCTGCATCTCCAGGAAAGTACTTCCAACCAATGCATGCAACTGTACAGATCGGCTTCTGTAGTGTTTGACATGCTCAGTTTGTTCCAAGCTGCCTTGTGGAAGCCTGAAGTGTGGGAGCCTGGTTATGCTCAATCACATGACGTCTCACTGGGCCTGTGGACCAACCACTTGCTTTCTTCTCCTAGACAGACTCTCCACAGGCAGAGACATTTTGTTACCTTCTCAGTCCACCAGACATATCAAAGCACAGCCAGCAATTAAAAAAAAAAAGCATGTCTCCCCACACCCACTCCCTTATCAAAAGAAAACAAGGCAAGAAGGTCTAAGAGTCCACATGGGAATAGACTTTTCTGTTTTTAAATATTTATTTTCACATTTCCCCCCCTGTGTATTATTTAGCTCCTTGATTTTTTCTGGGTATTGCATCCATCATTCCTGTTATTTTCTGCTTCTCAAATGCCTTCTGAGTTGCTCAGCATATGGGTTCTTGTCGGTGAAAGTGCTGAGTAGTTAGTGGATACTGCCATAGCTGCCTGTGCTAAGGCAAGGAACAGCACAGGAGTGTAGCAGAGACAGACAGAGAGAGAGAGAGAGAGAGAGAGACAGAGACAGAGACAGAGACACAGAGACACAGAGAGAGAGAGAGAGACAGAGAGACAGAGAGATATAGAGACAGAGAGACAGAGAGAGACAGAGACACACACAGGGAGAGAGAGAGATGTCAGTGGTTCAGTACAGGGACATCAACAAAAATGCAGGGGGAGAATCTAGCTGGCCCAGAGTCACTCACCAGCCAAGGACGCCTGAGGCCTCAGCTGTAAAGAGTGAGCATGACCCGGAGAGAGCAGGGCTGACTGGATCTATTCTCTCCGTTTCCTATGAGACACAGTCTCCTGTAAGGTAGAAGAGTCCATCTCAGTTTTTAAATGAGCACGTAGCTCATTTACAGTAGCAAGTAGGATCTTTGAATTCATGCATTCCACACCTCACAGGTTAAGTCACAAAAGGGAAGGTGATCTAAA
>NW_021604779.1:4943-14468 GCF_004785775.1 Grammomys surdaster | reverse complement strand
GGGGAGGAATATTCTCCACCCTTTGGAAACCATGTGGTATGGAGTCCTAGGAAAGAAGGAGAGGCTGGGGCTTTGTTGTTGTCTCTCAGTTTTAGGAAGACAAACACTAGGAAATGACAACCAGGAACAAAAAAGCCACATGCTTCCAGACCTATGTTCCAGCCCCATCCCTTTAACAACTTCCTGTGTGAGCCTGAACTCACTCAGCTTCTGTGGCTAGTTTACTCATCTGTATGTGAAGGGATCCAAATGACAGCCATCTCCCTTCCTGAATGGGAGAAGGATCTGAGAGATGACAAGCTGGAGTAAATACTCAAAGAGGGAAGCAGAATGGAGAGGATGATGTCTTATTAGAGCCAAGAACATTGTCAGAAAACTTTGCCCTGTATCCAGGCCTTGGAAGAACCTCACCTGTGGTTCTGGATGAAGACCTTAAGGAGCTTGACAGATGTAGGCAGTCATATGCAACAGGAGGGCCCAGTGAGAGGTCCAGCTGCCTCTTTACTCCTTTGTGGGGCCAGACTTTCTCCCCTGGTGTCCCTGAAATGAGCTGTTGGTCTCTCCCTGCTTTGGAGCCCTTTGGATGGCGACACTTGCTTTGTTGCACTGACTTGAATTTAGAACCTCTTATTTGGGGTATTCTGGCTGCACTGTCCCACATCATCAGAACCCAAGTCCCAAACCACATGAATCTGAGCAAGAGACCAGAAACCTAGAAAACTACAGAAAGGGACACCAGTTAATGGCACATCAGGAATGAGAAGAGACATAGGCATCAAATCCACACTCAAAGAGACTCAAAGATAAGGCCAAGGTTGTACCTGATGCAGGGACTGTCAGTGTAGTCAGCTGGCTAACTTTGACCTTGTTGGAAAAATGGTATTCAAAGCCTGATCTTTGATAAGTCAGTGGCTTGATACCCATATAATTGAATTCAGCTTAAATTACTAACCTAAATATCTATTAATTGTTTATGTCCTCAGTACCTTACTCAAGCCCCATGGAAGATTTATAAGAAATAAAGGCACAATCTCTGCTTTTGATGAATTCACCAGTTAGTTACAGAGAATAAACATTTGTATAAGCTGAAGAGCTTCAGGGCTGGTTGTAGACAAAGAACATACAGAATTCAATCTGCAACTGAGAGCTCTTTGCCAAATCCTATCTGTGATTTCTGGTTTGTAGGAAATAATAGGACCCCAGTCCCATCAGTCTCTCCAGTAAGTCCTCAGAGTCTGACCAGTAATTATTTTGTCCAGGGAATAAGCAGTAACTAAGTGAAATTGCACCTAAGAAGAGGGTTGTGTTTTAGGTCAGAGATTGCTTTTTTTTAAAATATCAAAGAATATGGATTACCTCAACTCACCTCTACCATACCTATCCTTCTGTGCCTCCTTCTTCACCTAAGTTGATACCATAGCTGGGTATCTTTCTCATTAACAATGGAAAAAACTAGGTGAAATGTGTACTTATGTATGTAGCATAATGCAGCTTTTGTGATGTAAAGATTTTACTACAGTGAATGCAAGCTATCAATTTACAACCTGATCCAGTATTCCTAAAAACCTAATAGTCTTCCTCAACAGGTCAGCATCCATTAGAGATGGAAGCTCAGACAGGAAAATGTAGCCGTATTTGGTGCTTAGATAGCCATGTACTTACCAGAATCAGAAATGAAAAGCTGGGAGGAAGGACTCCTGTGTGTTTTGGTTCTTATACTTAGAAGGGAGGCCCTCCTTCCTGAGATGAGCCTTCTGGTGTGATGGGTTAGAGATTATGGCCCCTCTGTCCCAGTTCTCTTGCCACTAAGCCATTATGATCTTTCATAGACCTTTGGAACCATTTTTTGCTCCAGAGTAACCTCGTCTTGGGTTCCAAAGGAACCCAAGTTATGCCAAACATCAATACTTGGGAGATCAAAACTCACAAGCTCCCACCTCCTAGGAAAAGGAATTTTGGGGGGACCTCTTTCCCAGCTATTGTGCACTTTGAAGGAGGAGTATAGCCATCATTTATTTGCATAATAGAAATGGAGTCCAAGGGCCATTGTGACTTGGCCCTTGAGATCAGGAAATGAAGGGATAAACCCAACCAACTGTCTCTGGGTGACATGCTGTTTCATTCTGGGCTCTAGTTAGAGCCTGTTGAGTCAGCTCAAGATCTCCAAGGGGGAATCATCCAGGAATATCAGTCAAGCAGTGGAGCAGGGCCAGGAAAATCAGTGCTGAATTGGAGATGCCAGCGTGAGGGTCGGGGGGGAGAGAAGACTGGAATGAGAACATTTGTTTGCAATTCTAATATAACAAAGCAACAGATCACTGGGCAAAGAAGCTAATGAAAATGTGCATTATGGATGTGAGTGGGTGGGGAGGTGTGGAGGTAGGAAGCCCAGGCTCCCACTTACAAGGCAATTCTAAGGTGTTTGCTTGCATCTATGGCCCAAGGCAAACGGCCCAAAGGGCTCTTACACTGCAGTCCTAGGCTGAAATCACAAATTTCCCTTACACAGGTCAAGCAGTCTCTACCATTTCCTTTTGTGTAAAGTAGAACCAATAAGAGTAAAACAGAGAACTACGGGACTTTATGAGTTTATAGTAAGTGAACACTAGCAGCTGAAAAGGTGACTTTGGGGACATGAAAACAGTTACTCTAGTATAAGCACATTTAAAACCTATATAACTGTATCTGGTCCTTGAAGTTAGTTGCCTTACCCTTTACTTCTAAGGGGGAATATGAACCCCAAGAGTTGGAGAAGTTACAATCTGATTTCAGGTACCATCTAGGCTAATGTAAAGCTTCATCTATTTTCCTCCCTTCATCCCTCAGATGAAACCCACAGCTCCACCCTTTCCTGCCTCTCCTTCATTTTTCCTAGCATGGAGACTTAGGAAGATGCTTATTGGCCAGGATGTAGATTTTCACACAGAGCCTGATGGTAACAGTGCCTGGGATGCACACAAGAGGCATTATAGTAATGCTTGTTGTTGTTATGTATCTTCTGTTGATGGATGTATAGTACAGTCCCTGGTCTGTGCATGATACACGGTATTAGTACATACCTGACTGTGGTGCTAAAGTCCATTTGATACTGTCTTGGTCTCTGCACACAGGGAGCATGCCGTGGACCCCACCTTCTTCCATGTAAGCTGCTGTACCCTTGTTCACATGGTGTAGAGTTGACCTGTGCCTACCAGAGCAACACTAGTTCAGCCTGCATGGCCAAGTAGACCATTCCCTTCTCCAAGAAAGACTTGTGAACATTTGTTATCTACTCATGTCTTTGCTTTTACCACCATGTCCTGTGAGCATGAGTGGCCCTGTCGGGTATATCAAGTATTGAACTCTCGGAGAAAGGGCACTGGAAGAAGCCAGCAGCATCCCAGGAAACCCTAGAGATTGCTCCCCACCACTATGCTTCTCTTATTCTTCCTGATTGGTGGTTACTCTTACATTGGTCATTACTCGGCTTACCATGATCCTTACTGTGTTACAGTAAGAAAAATAACTAAGACAGGTTTTTTTAACTGGTCTGGCCATGAGATCAAGAACATTTTGATAAAGTACATATTTCCCCTCCTTTTTCTTTTCTTTTTCTTTAAATACAATGTGGTAAAGTTTTAAAACCATTTTGTGTATGAAAAATGCTACCATCTACTCATACATCCACAGTCTATAAGGATGACCATGATTTGCTCAAAGGGTCCTCACTTCTGGTTCATACAATGGAGCTTTCTCTTATCTATACTATCTTCTATGGTAGTGGGCAAGCAAATATGTTTTATGAGACCCACCTTGGGCTTAATGAGTGGATACTAAGCTTGGACACATACTCAGCTGAGGCTAGGATAACACTGTATGGGCCCAAGAGAAAGAATCAGCTGGAGTGTGAATCCCTTCAGACACAACTGTCCATTTGTTTAGGAAATCACATAGAAGAAGCAGGAGGCCAGGTTGGGTACCAAACTGTGTGTTTCAGGGCACAGGTACTGAAGTATGTTGAGTGGAGATATCAGTAATGTAACCAGCACTAAGTTCTAGAAGATGGCTTTTAGTGGACTTAGTGTGCTGCCTCTCAGTAGACCAAGATATTAAAGCTGTTGCCTAGTTCCTTTGCCCTTCTAGAAAATCAGCTTAGCATACAGGCTTTATTGAGGTGGTCCGCAGAGTACTTGAATGTGGGAAGTGCAGAGGATACATGTAGCTGTAGTTACACAACACTTAATAGACACAACCTTAGTCAACTCCCCAGACAGCCTGACACAGACAGCCATGTGGTTCTTTCTCAAGATTTTTAATTTAATTTGAATGTGTATTGCTGAGGATTAAACCCAGAATCTTGCCCTTTCTAGGCAGGTGCTCTATGACCAAATTTATATACATAGACCTCACCATAGCTTAATGTCTGTGTGAACCAAGATGTGACATGAGGAGCTATCCTTTTGACATGGAAGCTAAAATCACCAATGATTAGAATGCACAAAATGCAGAATGTGGGCCTCATTGTCAGGCCGGGAGTCAGTTTCTGATCAGCACCAGCTGAATAGAAGGGTACTGCAGAGAAGCTGAAATGGTTTGCTCAATTTAGAAATTTGAAGAAGAGGATTGAGTATGGGGTAGAGAGAGTTTTAAAACCAAGGACTTTCAGAGTACAGGACAGAATATTGTGGAAGGCTGGAATTAAGATTGTGTGTTTTACCTCACATAAATGACCCTGACCTGCCTCAGTTTGTTATCAGAGGTATTTGAAGAAAAGGGGGAAATAAAGGTCTAGAGTGAGTACATGGAGGCATAGCTTCATTGCTGCTGATAGGTCCATGGCTCCCCTGTGCTCACAATGGGATCCTTCTGTTATTGTGCATCTTGGAATGGAGGTGCATATTTTTAAAAGGTTGCTATGTCAGAAACAGTTTCATTTGAAAGAGGTATCAGTTTCAGAAATGAAGGGGAACTGGAAAGATGTTGCATTGTTTGTCTTTCTCAGTTTCCTCTTCACTGTCCTAGGGCAGTGATGTTTTCTCTTCTCATCATAAAGAAGAGAAGCAGAGAACAGGTTAACTAGGGACATACATGAAGGCAGGCTGAGTCCAGGGACATGGGGCAACAGTGTCATGACCAGAAACAACAGCTAGTAGAGATGTTGGCGGAACATGCAGAGGGAAAGAGATGGTTGGCTGCCTGCATCTGTAAATCTAGAAGCTGCCAAGAGACGGAGATCATGGTTGTGAAGCTGTCAGGGTCGGGTTGTCTTATACTTGGAAGGAAGAGGGAATGAGCAGAGTGATGGTGCAATTGGGCCCTGAGAAGACGGTTCTATTGATTTAGACCTTCAGTAGTTTGATGTCTCCTTCTACAGGTTTGGGACTTTGCAACCACCAAACTGCAAGCAGTCCAGTAAAGAATAAGGTTCCCCCTCCCCCCAAAAAAATGAGATATAAGAAAAAAATAGACCCATTTATAGTTTCCATGTGATGTGTCCCTTTAAAAAGTTCATGTGCTGAAGGCTTTATCTCCATCCGATGATGCCATGGATAGGTGACTGGACCACCAGGGCTTGGCCTTCATTCCTGGCTTAATCTGGGGATGGGTTCATATCTTAATTGCATTATTTGAGTGATAGAGATGTAGGAAGTGGGGCCTGATGGGAGGAAGTGAGTCACTAGGAACATGTTCTCTGGTCTTATATTTTGTCCCTAATCACTTCCTGTCATTCTCTCTGTTGCCTGGATGCTGGGGGTAGGGGGGGATAAAAACGTCTATTTTATCATGCCCTTCCACCATGGCATTCTGTTGTACTATAGGCCCAGAAACAATGCAGCCAGTCAGTCAGCTGACCTTTGACCTCTGAAACTGTCAGCCAAAATAAACCTTTCCACCTCCAGGTGTTTTCCCATGTATCTTGTCATAGTCATGAAAGCTATGACTAACTCACTGCCAGTGGGATTAGCCTTTCCTGTCAAAACACAACCACAGTGAAGGGAAAGGCACAGGGCATCACAAAGCAACACCTTCCTGCTGGGCACAGCTTCCTGTTCCTCCAGAGACTTGACAAGATCTGGACCTGGGAAGAAAGAAAGTATGAAATGTGTCAGACAAATCTCTCTGGGAGGACCACTGGCCTGTGACTGCAGGGCACAGCTGGTCAGGCTTCTTTGCAGAAAAAAGCTAGTGAGACATTTAGAGATGTGTGACTACAGTGCAGGCCCAGCAAACACACCTGGCACTTTCTCTAGCGATTCTCAAGCTGTGGGTGGCAACCTCTTTGGGAGGTTGAATGACTCTTTCACAGGGTTCACCTAAGACCATTGTAAAACACAAATATTTACATTATGATTCATTACAGTAGCAAAATTACAGTTAATGAAGTAGCAAGAAAAATAATTCTATGGTCGGAGGTCACTACAACATGAGGAAGTGTGTTAAAGGGTCACAGCATTAGAAAGGTTGAGAACCAGTGCTCTAGAACCAGCAGGACAGCTGATGATCCCTACTTGTTACAACAGCCTATAGCTTTAAGTCTGTCATACTTTGGCAAGGTTTATCAAAAGAAGGCACACAGAAAATTCAGCAGGCTGGACATCACTTACTAGGGAAACTAGATTCCATGATTAACCACAATTTTTACATTCATCTGTGAGTCTGACCTCAGAAAGTCTAAAGCTGTTCTTGGTCATTATTCTATAACTTGTACTCCAGCCAGGGCCGGATCCATAGGACACACTTTGTAAGCAACCTTCTGGATGCTAGAGGGATAGAATGGCAAGAAAGTCCAACATCTAAAAGAGAAGAGGAGGAGAAGGAGGGGGGAGGAGGAGGAGGAGGAGAAGGAGGAGGAGGAGGAGAAGGAGGAGGGGAGGGAATGGGGAGGAGGAAGTGGAGGAAGAGGAAAAAGAAGAAGAGGGAGAAGGAGAAGAAGAAGAAGAAGAAGAAGAAGAAGAAGAAGAAGAAGAAGAAGAAGAAGAAGAAGAAGAAGAAGAAGAAGAAGGGGAAGAGGAAACATGCCTTGTGGGAAGCAGCAGGTTAGAATCTAGAAAGAGAATGTAGGTGGCAGGGAAAGTTGCCCATTTGAGAAAGTAAGCATCTTGAGGCATTCCCAGAAAGATGGGAGGAGGGAAGGACATATGTTTGGTCTTGGAAGAATAGGCTGGGGACTGGGATGTTCCCTCTCTCTTTGCAGGCCCCCTCTCCCTCCTGTATCTGCATGCTGACAGTCAATGTCATCTGCACCTGCAGCCTCAGCAGCTACTGTCCTCTGCAAACTCTGTAGCCCTAGGCCTCTAAATCCAGGCCAGTGACACTAAGCCCTCCCATTTGCTCCTGACAGACCTTTTACTCTGTCCTTTCCATGCTGGATTTGTCCTCTCTTTGGTCTCTCTGTCACCCAGGCAACGCTGAAGGACAAATGGTGGAAAGGCTGGAGCTCCTTTAAGGAAGAGTGAGCCTCGAACAGTAGGATGTCCTCTCACCTGTGATCCATTGAATGAGGAGTCCAGGAGCACGAGCATCTTCATGGGAAGCTTTGATGGTATGTCCCTTCATGGAGCATTGGCACTTCTTGTCCTGGATGGTGCCTTGACACACCTCTGTCCTTGCTATGTTGTGTCACCTTTGGAACGATCCTTCTCTGACACTCAGAATTTTCTGGTCTTGGGTAGACCATTCTTTTATAGACTCTCTGACTAGAGCCAAAGCAATAAAGAGTGTTACCTGACTGAATAAGTTTTTATACTGTGGTAGAGCCAGGATATTTTTATACAAATATGATATGCAATATAAAAGATAATGAAAAAAACTCTCAAAGAAGGGCTTTAAAAAGAATCTCAATCATTACTACCCTCAGAAAGCAGAGCTTCGTGAAACAAGCACATCGAAATGCCTTAGCCTACAACCTTGAGCCAAGCATGCAGTGAACTATATTTCCAAGCACAGTGTGCTCCCAGCTAGGAAATGGAAGCAGGAACTGTGAGACTTTTATTGTTATTCTCAACCTGATTTAATAATCATTTGTGGAAAACTGTACAAATCCAGAAGAGTTAACCATGACCTTGTCAGCTCCTAGCCCACCGTGAAGCTCAGTGTTCTGAAATACCGAAAATGGAAGCAAACAACTCAGCCAAGATCTTGCCCATGAGGCTACAATTCAAGTGATATGCAGCCTCCGGGGTCAGATACTAGCTGGAGGTGAGAGTGAAGCCCCATCGGGAAACTTGGGCTCTGCCTCTATTATAGATGAGCGTGTACTATGAAACTGAACCCATGCACATGGGTTATTCCTGGAAAGAACCAAGGCTCCAGCCAATATTGGTATTCTAGAGTTGAGGAAGATGGGTACGTCCTACTTGCAGGCTTGGTACATTTTCGTGTGCACACCAAGAACAAAGTTTTAACAAATTAGATGTGAGAATAGCGGTCAGCATACTTTGGGAAAAGAAGTTCATAGTGGTATTGAACTCTGCTTCTAGAAGCAAGTACTGTCCCTTGTGTCAGTCCCCTTTGCTCATTGCTCCGGGCTACCCCAAGTGTCTGCCCCAAACCCAGTAAATCCTGGTAAGGTTGCTACAAAAAGAGTCAGATACAGTTTTTAAAGAAAACATCCTACTTAGAGACAAAAATCCCACAGCAGCCTCTGTGCCCTGACCCCTGAGTAGTTAGCTTTTCCACAAAGAAGTACCCAGTAATCACTGTTCATGCTGAAATATTTGATTGATTCTGTAGAGGTTCATTGGAGGGCCTTTTACAAAGAAAACTGTGGAAAAACATTTGCCTGGCAGGTTTAGGAATGGGATGGAAGAGCAGAAAGAATTATGAGTACACACCCTTGGAATTGTTATCTTATTAAACCCATGTTCCATGAGCGCATAGTTTTTCCAATGCAGTTGGGTCTCTTGCCTCTGGACAATGAAATTGCTATCCTTTGCCACAGAATAAATTAACTGTCAGGCTCTTTTAAGCCATTTCAGGGTGGTGAGTTTAAAAACAGTAGCATATGCTTCAGCCAGCGGGGGATATGGAGTGAGAATTGTGCCCAAAGTTGTTTTTGTGTGTTGCTTGCTACATTGTGTTGGTCTCGAGTGATTGACATTTGTACTGAGAGGCAACAGCCTCCAAAGACTGAGAGCTGTCTCCCTTCAGGTGGCTTAAGGGATGTAACTTTAATGACGTGTATTCTCATGCAGCCCCTGGAAAAGTAAACTAAGGCTAAAACCCAGAAAGTCTGGTGTTTTATTGCAGGCTGACACTCAGTAGCCTCTTGGCTGCCTCACTTGTGGGCAGTTTGGAGTGTGCAGATGACCCTACTATGAAGATGAATATATATCTATGACAGCATGGTACAAAACCACACAAACAGGCCCATCTGTGTGCACACAGAGTAAGGTTTTCCAATTAGCCAGCCAAATACATTTATCCTAATCTCATAAGCCTTCAGAAGGAACTGTACTGCTCATTCAGTGTTAAGACATTTTCGAGGCCCAGGAACCAGTGTTTCTCACCTGGATAATCCCCAAGTCAGCAGGGCATAGAAGACCA
>NW_021604779.1:1609-4843 GCF_004785775.1 Grammomys surdaster | reverse complement strand
GAGAGAGAGAGAGAGAGAGAGAGCGCAGTTGCTTAGGGACTTAAAGAAAAAGGAAAAGAGAATACAAAGAGTTACTGAAACAAACTTTGGCTGGTTGCCTATCATGAAACTCTGACTTCACTTCAGAAATGGTACCTTCACTAGTGGTTTGCAAAGGGTTGGTTCTACAAGTGGTTTGAACAGCAGAAAATGCCTCTCACTCTGTCACCAACATTGTTAGCGAACATATCGCTTGAGGTGAATGGGAGGGTTTCCATGTGGATCTAAATATGTAAGAATGTGTATGTGCATAATACAAGTGTGTATCAATAGATGTGTATATACATATATATGTAGGATTCGTACATTTTTGAACATACATCTGTATTCATATGTTGATCTATAACATGAACAGCCAAAGTATATGTTTATATATTCTTAAAGTATGGTGGTCACACATTCTGAGAGGCCAGTTTGCATAGGATGAATGTCATCACTAGAGTTCCTGCAGGTGGCACTGGCAAGCATTGGCTGGTGTGGTTTCTAGGTAGGCCTGCTCCATCTGGGGGCCATGTGCTTGAAGTTCTAGCACCTGCCAGCTGCAAGCATCAAGGCAGCTGGATCTAGCTGAGACTGTTTTCTGCATCTCAATTTTCTCCAGGTCAGAGAAAAAAATGAGAATTTTAGTTCATGGATGGTACCAGAACTTGAATGAGCCAGAGGCCACTAGCATTCCTGCCAATAGTAAGGCATACTAGACATGGTATTAATCACAGGTTCATACTTGCTGCTTTGAATGGGGTTTAAAAGGACATGTTAGCTCATTTCAATGTTGACTGAAGAATTAGTATGGCTATATGATTCATATAAACCTGTAAAAGTCAAGTGGGCATAAGACTCTAAATTCTGTCTGTTAGAAAACAAAGGGGAATTGTGAATTCAAGACTGAGGCCAGCCTGTCTCAAAACTGTCTTAATGAATATGCCTCAAAACAACAACAAGCAAAACCAAGCAAGCTCACCAAGAAACCAAGACAAGTCTATCAGTGGCTACTGTGTAGAAGTGTCCACTTTACTGGGAACAGATCTTTTTACTTTGATATTTAGACAGTGGTAAAGACTCTTGAGCCTTACTTTATTTTTGATTGACAAACACTAATTGTATAATATCCTTATAGGACAGAAAGTGATGTTTCCATACATGTATAGACATTGTGGAATGATCACATCAGAAAAGTGAAATAGGCATCACTTCAAATATATATCATTTCTTTGATATTATAATGTTTGGAATTCTTTCTTTTAGCTCTTCACAAATTGGGAATGGCGGCTTATACATATAATCTCAGCCCTTAGAAGGCTGAGGTAGGGGAATTGTTATCAGTTATTGGGTGGTCTGGGCTACAAAGTGAAACTTTCTCTCTCTCCCCTTAAAAAAAGAAGAAATACACAGCATACTGTATTGCTGCTAACCACATTAACTATCTAGATACCTCCTTATAACCCAGATCCTGTGACTTTGAACCTGTTGACAAACCAACCACAGCATCTTCCCTGCTTCTACTAACTACCAAACTCAGATCTCTTGAAAGAACCATCAGACAAAGAACAAAACTGGGAAGATTTAAAGCATGTTTAAACCTCCGCAGAACTTTTTGGGTTTTTGCCAGATGTTGGACTAAAACCAGTCCAATTACTAGTTAGTGGCCAAAAATAATTTCACAGTCTAATATCAGAGTCCCTGCCTTAACACCACACTAGAAAATGCTTTTAAATAACTGCTAGACTAATGTTGAGATGATGTAGTTAGAGCAATCATCCTACACAAAGATTTCAACAAGCAGTTGAGGAGCTAGTGGCTCCTTGGCAAACTGGGCAATGCAACAATAGGTTTGTGGCAAATAATGAATTACTTTCTATACATATAACCTCATTCCTTTTTGGCTAAGCCATTTTAAATCATGGTGGTGGGAGTGGACTGAAAAATTATAATCAAGCAGATGAATATTTATCAGCTCTTACTATGCCAGATACTTCTTAATGGATTGTCATGAACACCACCCTGTGAGCATTAATTAATATCATTTCCATCACGTAGATAAAGATAAAGCCCCAGGTGGTCACATACTTTAAGGTTGGTATTGTGCCCAGGATCTGTGGTCACAAGCATCCTTTAACCCAAATTCACAAATGCACTTTGATCCTGGGATGCACAAACCTACACCAAACTGTTTGGCTGAGATGCATATCAGGTGCACAAAGATACCTCTGCAAAAGAAGGTCCACAGTTTAGAACTAACTTCTTCTCTGGATACCAGCTTCATCCTTGGAGCACAGGCAGAGTGAATGCAGCTCTAGTCACATCTAGGCCCTCCTCCCTCCCTTGTTCATGGTGCTCATCTTGTCTTCTATTGATGTGAAGAGTCCCAGCTTCAGTTTATCAGGCTGCTCTTTCTGATGCATGTGCCTTCTGCCTGTTGCACAGGGCAGCAGTCGTGAATATAGCATTTGTGTAACCATGTTACTGTGACCATATTCTCTGGCCATTTTCTTTGTCTCTAGTGTGTGAAGTTAGAAGCCTGGGGTTAATGTGTGAGGGTAGAATAAGGGAGAGTTCTGTGACAATTAGATATTGAAGAGACCAACTAGGGCTCAGTGGGCTAAGGGTTTGTGGGGCGTGGAATACAGGCCTAGATTTTGTTACCTCAGATGCCAACTCTGTCATTGGAGATTCTGAATTTTGCATAATCACGTGTAGAGCCTCCCCAACTCTCACACATACACCCACACACCACCAGTTACTGCTGTTTCACTTGTGAGAATGCACATTCATGTATACACACACTCACACACAGGCATGTAATTACACAAGTACTTACACATGCATACACACATATGCATGCATACATGTGCTCAGGGTTAGAGGAGAGGGAGGGAGAGAAGTCATATCCTCTCCTGCTAGATTTCTGTACCATAGCAGTTAATTTTAACAGTCCCCTTAATGGATTCATCACAGGATCATGAGAAATAAAGGAACCCACAAATATCTGGACCCTTCAGGATCTTTCTGCTTCATATCTTGACCACTGAACTTCCAGGGTATCTCCCCAAACTGTAGAGTAGATGCTTTGCATTAGTTGGTGGCTCACTGAAACAGTCTCTCTTCACTATAGGGCCAGCACATAACTATCTTCATTTGAGGATTTCTGGCACAAATGAAAGGGGAGCCTGCAAAGATGCTCTTGGGTATGCTTTT
>NW_021604779.1:0-1599 GCF_004785775.1 Grammomys surdaster | reverse complement strand
GGTGAAGTAATTATTCCAGACAGCTGCACGGTGTTCACGCCATAGCCTTACCTCATCAGCCCCCCATTTTTCACCGAGCTGTTTAAAATATAAACCAGACTCCTTGTCCCCGGTAGACAGACTCCCTTCAGAGCAGGCCAGAGTGCAATATGTCATATGTCATCTGATTTGCAATGTGTTGGGGCAATTGCCAGATGGGCACAAGACAAAGGAAGGGTAGCTATGAGCACTGGAGAGAAGTGAGCTTATTTTTTCTGGGGACAGAATCCCCAAACTGACACCTGACCCAGCATGTAACTTTGAGAAGTTTCTTGCCTCTAGGATCCATCTGTAGAGTAGAGAAACCTGTAAGTTGTCAGTCATTTTCCAGAGGCATCTGGGGGAAGCCCCTGTGCTCTACAGCCTTTGGGTCAGCAGTGACTGTAGAGAATGTTACAGTTGCTCTCGCCAACCCAAAGGCTGGCTCAAAAATGGTCAGAAGCTGCTCCTCTGTTCTTTCTGCTGGCTACTAACTGTGGCCCTCACCTCCCAGAAGCTAGCCTTTGACTTTAGAATAAAGTTTTGCAAAAGAAAGAAATGCTTAGTAAATGTGCCCAACATGGCCACACCCACAGGCTGGCTGACATTCATGTGGTTGCTCAGGGCTCACCATCACAAAAGACAAGTGTCCCTTGACATAGGTCACCCCAGTATATGTTGACAGTGACATCTATACTAATGTGAGGCTTCACCTTGGATTTCTACTTTCTACCATGGGACGAATACTCCCCTGCCTTTCCCATCCTCCACAAACATCCTCTTAATAACCTTCCCTCTCCTTGATGCCCTGTTCTCCGTGAAGGAGACTGGGGTAGTGGGAGGGTGGTGGTGGTCCTACAGTGTGTCTCAGGAGATCCGTTTCTCCCTCTTGGATAGAGCAAGGCCAGGTAGGGGCCATCACCCAGGCTGGGTGAAGGCTGTATCCATAGAGCTGATTGAAGCAGGCTGCAGTTAGAGTAACTGTAATAAGGAGCAGTTGACATGGAAACAGGCTCTTGATGTTGTCCAGATTTCAGAATCTCTCCCCTCACCCCTCCTGAATTATTTTCCTTCCTTCCTTGTTTTTCTCCTGGGGGTATGGGTCTACACTGAGCAGGAGTTGAGGGCCAGCAGCAAGCATCTGCAAATCTTAGGGAGACTTCAATGGGAAGATGGTGACCTTCCCAATAAGGAGGTGGTCCTGCATGGCCTAGGATCCTGAGGTAACATACATGTACTTCCTGTATGCATCCCAAAGATAAGGGATGCTGTGTCCAGACTGCAGAAGATGGCCTCAAAAAGTGCTGTTTATGAGCTGCATAGGAGAAAATAAAGCAGACTAGGAACCAAGAGCTTAAGTCTATGTCCTACCAAGAGGAGCCCACGAACTGAGAAGCTGCCTGGAGGTTTTTGAACTACTATGTTTGAATTTTTCATTATGATATAAAGATCTTCATAGGAACTTGATTGCCACCCTCATCCCAGTTTTTCATCCATACAAATGACTGATTCTCAACTCTTTTCTACCTTCATTAGTCAAGGTCATGTCAGTTCACATAGCTGAAAGTGGTCAGAACAAAG
>NW_021604778.1:18905-34869 GCF_004785775.1 Grammomys surdaster | reverse complement strand
TTTATCATCAGAAACCTGAAAAAGCTCAGTTCTGGAAAGGGTGGTCTCTTTATGCACACATGCAACTTTTAAAAAGAAGAAAGGCAAGACTAAGAAAGCTGAGATCTGATCACCAAAAATCAGGATAACAGAAGCAACCAATAATGAATATTGAACACTAAAGTTCATAAGAGATGAAATACCAGAATTAAATTTTAGTTTTAAATACCACATTACAAAAGAAAACTATTTTTAAAAACAAAAAGTCCTGAAGGAAAGGGAAAAGTGAAAAGTGTTATGTAAACCATCAAATGATACCCCTGTTTGTTCCTGACAAACTTCAATCACATGTTCTGCTTCCATCCCCAGTTCCTTTAGAGTATGAGTATGAACAATTCTATGCCCTTAAAAGAGAAATCTGATTGAATTAATCAGAACCCTCTGCCTTTGAAAGCACAATTCTTTGAATTTCTTAAGATACAGTATCAAAAAATGGAGCAGAGACTGAAGGAATGGCCAACCAGTGACTAGTCAAACTTGGGATCCATCTCATGGGTGGACAGCAATCCCTGACTATTACTTATGCTACGTTGTGCTTGCAAACAGGAGCCTAGCGTGGCTATCCTCTGAGAGACTCTACCCAACAGATGCAGATGCAGATACTCACAGCCAAGCATTGGACGGAGATTGGGGACCAGGTTGGTCCAAGGCTTCAGACATATATGTGGCAGAGGACTGTTTTGTGTGGCCTCAGCAGGAGAGGATGAGTCTAATCCTGTAGAAACTTGAAGCCTCAGCATGGAGAAATTGTAGTATATATTTTTTTACAGGCACTTTAATAGCCATTCAACCCCCCCTCTAGCCCCTCACCCACCAGAGGTAGTGGAAAAGAAGGGTGGTTAGTATATAGGGGAAGTGGATCTGTTTAGACATAGTTCTTTGGGGTAATTCCAATCTTTGTTGTTCTCAGTCCAGTCCACTAGTAAACACCAACTATGAATCAGTGGCTTTATTTCAGTCTGATTGGCAGATGTCACACGTGTTTCAGCAATGGCAGCGCAGTCCAACCTGAGAAGCTTGCCAGTTGGGAAGCTTGCCAACTGGCCCAAGTTCAAGGAAGCAGCAAGAGGCCTCAGAAACCTCATGAGAGTTCTTTGGTGAGTTTCTCTCTGTGAAGTCACCATAAGTGAAGTTCAGCAACATAATGTAAGGCAAACCAGTATGTGTGTGTCATCAACAAATAGCCAGGCAGAGCAAGGCAACCAATTCTTGAGCTCTCACAGTCTATGGGGTCGTATTTACATTCCTTCTAAACATCATGTGTCCTTTCACATGTTTGCTATAGCAAACATCCTTTCACCTGTGCGCTGCAGCAAAAAAAATAATAACAATTGCACATAACTGACTTTCCAGAGAAACCAGAAGTTTCCACTTCAGGAGTTATGGGTGGGGAGTACCCTATCAGAAGCTAAGAGGAGGGGGTAAGGGTAGAAGAACTCTGCAAAGAGGGATTAGGAGAAGGCAACATTTAGGATGTAAATAAATAAAATAATTAATTAAAAAACAACCAGGATGTCCCACAACAGAAGAATAAATAAAGAAAATGTGGTTTATTTACACAATGTAATACTACTTGGCTATTAAGAATGAGGACAGCCTGGCAGTGGTGGCGCACACCTTTAATCCCAGCACTTGGGAGGCAGAGGCAGGTGGATTTCTGAGTTCGAGGCCGGCCTGGTCTACAGAGTGAGTTCCAGGACAGCCAGGGCTACACAGAGAAACCCTGTCTGGAAAAACCAAATAAAAATTAAAAAATTAAAAAAAAAATGAGAACAGCTTGAGTTTTGCAAATAGATGAAACTAGAAAATACCATCCTGAGTGAGGTAACTCAAAACCCAAAGGCCATGCATAGTATGTAGTCACTAATCAGTGGATATTAGCCAAAAATGTACAGAATACCCAGGATACAGTCCACAGAACTAATAAAGGTTAACAAGCAAAAGGTCCAAGTAAGGATGAATCAGTATCTCTAGGGAGGGAGAAGAAAGCAATTACAAGAAGGGAGGGAGGAAGGGGCCTGGGTGGGAAAGGGGACAGAAAGGGGAAGTGGGGAACATGATCAGGTATTGGGTGGGGGAAAAGGACTGAAGCACTAAGGGCCAACAGAAAGAATGGAAAGAAGGCAAATTGGGAGGTAGGAGGGGGGGCACCCTCCAGAATGTACCAGAAACCTGGAAGGTGATGAATTCTCAGGACCCAAGGGGAGGGACCTTAGATGAAATGTCCTACAGTGGGGCGAGGGAACTTATAGAGCTTGCCTCCAGCAGAAAGACAGGGCATCAAATGAGGGATGGGTTTGCCATCCCACAGTCAAAAACTTGAACCCATAATTTTTACTGTCTGAAAGAACTACAGGGACAAAAATGGAGAAGAGCCTGAGGTAAAGGAGGTCCAGTGACAGGCCCAAATGTCATCCAGCTCAAAGGGAGGCCCCAAGGACTGACACTATTACTGAGGCTATGGTGTGTTCACAAAAAGGGGCCTATCGTGATTGCCCTCTGGAACACCCAACAAGCAGCTGAAAGTCAGATGCAGATATTTACACCCAACCTATGGACACAGCTGCTGACTCCTGTGGTTGAATTAGGGAAAATCTGGAAGAAGCTGAGGAGGAGGGCAATCCTGTAAGAGGACCAGCAGTCTCAAGTAACCTAGAACCCCAAGATCTTAGACACTGGGCCACTGACCAGGCAGTATATACCAGCTGATATGAGGCTCCCAATACATATACAGCAGAGGATTTCCAGGTCTGGGTTCAGTTAGAAAAGATGCACCTAACCCTCAAGAGAATGGAGGACCCAGGGAGTGGAGAGGTCTGGTGGAGTGGGTGTAGGAGGGGAGGACATCCTCATGGAGATAGGAGAGGGGGCAGGGACCGGGGAGGAGGTATGAGATGTGGAACATTCAGAAGGTGGACCAGGAGGGGATTAAAATCTGGAGTGTAAAAAAAAAAAGATTAAATAAATGTTTTTAAAAAAGAAAAAGAAAAAAGATGTATTGTCATTTTCACTTTGAAATTTAAATCACTGCTATCCTGTCTAGTCACTTTGAGCTTCATGTATTCTCTTTTCTTCTTATCCCCGAAGTCTTCAGTTGAAGGTTTTGCTTCCTGCTCAGACATGGTGATGGTGGCTTCACCGGGAGGTCTCTGTATCACAGCAGCTTCCAGCAGACAGAGCCTCACTAGGAGGAAGAAAAATTTTAAATATTTTATAGTGTTTTCAATAATTTTAGAATTAATATTAACATTAATTAAATTGACATTATAAAATGTTGAAGATTTTATATGTTTTTATTTATTCTTTAATACAACATACCCCAATCACAGCTTCCTCTTCCTCCACTTCTCCCAGCTCCTTACCTTCCTTCTCTCCCAAATCAACTGCTCCTCTGTTTCCTTTCAGAACAGAGTAGGCCTCCCAGGGATATCAATGCAACATTCCTACAAATATTAATTTTGTGGCTAGTATGGATGAGATTGTTTCCATGATTTGTTTTTCATCATTGATATATAGGAAAGAAACAGATTTTTGAATGCTATCCCATCACAATTGCTGAAAATATTCATCAGTTCTTAAACAAGCTTGAGTCGTTTTGGGGGTCTCCTATGTATAAGATGATAATGTCTGTATAATGGGGATACTTTGACGTATTCGTTACTATTTATATCCCCTTACTTTCTTATCTTATCGCTATAAGTAGAGTTTCAAGCATTATATTAAATAAGAGTTAGAGAGAGTAGACATCCCTCTCTTCTAATGGATCTTGGTGGGAATGCTCTGAATTTTCTTCCATCTAGTATAATATTGGATTTAGGCTTATTATCTATGGCATTTATTGTTTTCTGTATGCTTCTCTTCCCTAGCCTACCTATGACTTCTATTATTTGTGATGTTGGACTTTGTCAAGTGCCTTTTCTTCATTTGTTCAGATGTCAAATGTAATTTCTGTCTTTGAATATTTTTATATGATTGGTAGATCACTTTTACTGATTTAGACCAGTCATTGTTGCAGCCTATGGGACTCATAGTTGGGCGTGACTGCTAATTATTTTTCTTCTCCAGAAAATTGCATAGCACCTTCAAGCACCATGAAAGGTAGGTAGTGAGGAGGAAGCTTCCAGGTCAGTACCAGCTTGATTTTGCCATGTTCTCTGATTCAAGCATTAGGTTTCTCTAGCAACAAGGACTTATTACAATGTTGTGGACTTCAGATGTGGAGAGTAACTAAGAGATTGGCTATAGGCTATAATTTGTGTGTGTGTGTGTGTGTGTGTGTTTATGTGTATATGTATGTATATATATATATATATATCACTAGGTATATCTGCCCACCATTTTGTGCAGATTTGTGCAGAACAATGAAAACTTGCTGTATTATAGTGATGTAATATAGACAAATAGGTGATTTCTTAATTCTTAATGATGATTCTATAATATTTCCTAAAATTATGTTAATAATTATTAAGATCTTTCATAATAGGATTGCTATTAAGTCCTTTCTGATGTCAAAACTGCAATGAGATGTCTGCAAGCCTTCAAATGTCATGATTTGATTGCTTCTGAGACAGCAAGCAGGCATCTACAACTTAGAGCACACTCCAAGAGTTTGTAAAACAATGAAACAAAGGTCATGAAAAGGTAACTAATGATCTATTATAGGTGCAAAGACAGAAGATAAGACATTGACTTTGTTTACCTATACAAAAATTTAATGATAACTTACATAACTAAGTTCTTTAACTCTCAATGAACTTGTTGAGCTAGTGATAGATAATGAATGTTTAGCCAGATAGTTACACTTAAAGGGTATGCATGTAAAAACGTTCTCACTTCTAAACTTCTTAGTCAATTTATGATTTGAATTTATTCTTGAACTTCTATTGAACTTTTGTGAAAAGGGGGGATGATTGGATAAACCATGTGATCTATTCTCTTACTAAACAGAACACAAATGGCTCAGGCTCTAAGATCAAGAATTGATACATGGGACTTCATGAAACTGAAAAGCTTCTGTAGGGCAAAAGACATAATCAAATAGAACAAGTCAGCAACCTACAGATTGGGAAAAATCTTCACTAACCCCCACATCAGATAGAGGGCTAATATCCAAAATATTCTAATTTTTAAACTTTGTATAATCTCTCCTTTTCTTTTAGTTAGCTTGTCTAAGGAACTGGCAATCTTGTTTGTCTTTCAGAGAACCACATCTTGTTTCATTGATTTTTTAAAACTTATTTTGTTTGTTTCTATGTAATTAATTTCTACCATCATTTGTTTTTAGTTCTTCTTAAGTAGTGCTTTAGGATTTGGTTTGTTTTTTGTTTTTCAAGCTTTTCCAAGGCCTTGAGACATAATATTATATGTCTCATTTATTAAATATGTTTTCCACTTTTCACTTTAAGATAGTGTGTATACTTGAAGGTAAGGTAAGTTTCTTTTAGACAATATAAATGTGGATTTTATTTCTTAATTCATTAAAGTAACTCATGTCTTTTGATTAGTGAGTCTAGGCCATTAATATTTAAAGTTATTATGGAAAGATGTCTGTTGATTCCTATCTCTTTTTCACTGTTGTGTTCTTAGTTCTGTCTTCTGTTTTAATTATTACAGCAGTTTTTTTTCTGTAGTTTTTTGATGACCATTTGATACGGCCAGGAGTGGATGTATTTGACTACTCAGGGACAAAAAACCCTGGTGGAGCCAGAGGGCAGTAGAAGGAGGTGGAGAAGAATGTACCTGATGTCTCAGATAAGTGGGATCCAGTTGACCTTCGGGGTGGAATGACTGCAGATTATAAACAGGGCAAGGTAACAAGATTGCAAAAGACAGTGTAAAATTTTTCCTTTCAATTTGTCCTCATTCACTGGTGACAGTTCAGCTTTGTAGGAAGTGTCTGGGTATGCAGTTTTATTTTCTCATCATTTAAAAACATGCCCATTCCTTGTTCTATTGTGCCGTTGATAGTTGATTGTCATCTGATTGCTTTTACATGATGAAACCTATTTTTTTGGTTTAAGAAAATTTAAAAGATTTTAATGAATATTGACTTTGCAACAACTTCAGCATTGTACTCCCTGTGTAAAACCTGGGCATATAAGCTCCTTTTCAGTAACATGAATTGATGGGACCAAGGCATGACCTCCAAGACAAGCTGTACTGAGGTACCAGAGTAGATGATTATTGGGCCCAAACACAACAAAAACTAGCTGTTGTGTAGTCATTTTCACTATTTTTCTAAAACAAGGCAGAATCTTGTTTCTGTGAAAGGACTCATGTATTGCAATTCTATATCTTCTTATATATGCTTTAAATACAAATATGGTAAAACAAACATGTTTCTATTAATCATAAAAGTTTTAAGTCTAAAAGCAATGCCATTAGCCAAATGTACCACTTAAGGACATGAATGTCAGAATATTTCTTTAAACTTAACACAAAAGATGATTTAACTTATCTAGCATTTGTACAAGTTTAATATCCTGATTACTGTTTCAGAAAGGGATAACATGACGTTTAGGTGTTACTATGTACTGGTTCTATGCATAGATAAAACTTTTATCAAGATGCAATTAGGAACTAGAAATTTGGAACCAAGAAGCATAGCTATTTAGTAGGGGAAAATGTCATCTTATGATAGTCATAGTGTATACCCTCAGAGGCCTCCAGTTTTACAAAACTGGGTTCATAGTAGGAAAATAAACTGAGTCAATTGTTTCTAGGCAACTAAAGAGACCACACCAAACAGAGTTCTGAAAATTCATGCTGGAATGCAGCTTCACCTTGGTGGGGATTCTGTATAACAGTGGCTCTCCTGAACTGCTCTGTGTTACAATCACAGCCCTGTACAGGTTGGTACTGATCAGCAATGGAATGCGAATCCTGGTCATCATAATAGATATCTACCTCCATAATCCCATGTACCTCTTGCATGCTATCTCTCATGGACCTTCTTCTCAACTCAGTTATTGGTTCCAAAACTGTCATGAACTTTCTACTCAAAGACAACACCATCACCTTTGATGGGTGTGCCCTTCAGATGTTCTTGGAACTGGCACTGGGTAGTGCAGAGGACCTCCTTCTGGCCTTCATGGCCTATGATAGGTATGTGGCCATTTGTCATCCATTGAACTACATGATCTTCATGAGGCCAAGCATCTGCTGGCTTATGGTGGCCATCTCCTGGATTCCAGCTTCTCTGAGTGCCCTAGGATATACTGTCTACAGTATGCAGTATCTCTTGTGCAAATCCCGGCAGATTACATTCTGTGAGATTCCTCCATTGCTGAACCTGAACTGTGCAGATACTTCAGATATGAACTCATGGTTTATTTGATGAGTATGACCTTACTCATTCCTCCTCTTGCTGTCATTCTGGCCCCCTACTCACTAATTCTGTTCACTGTGCTCAAAATGCCCTCAAATGAGAGCAGAAAGAAAGCCCTTATTACCTGATTTTCCCACCTGACTGTGGTTGGGATGTACTATGGGCCTCTCACAGTCATGTACATCCTGCCTAGTTCCTACCACCCTTCTTAAATGCTTTAACCTCCCTTCTAGCCCACCTCCCACAAGAGGTGGTGAAAAAGAAAGGTTATTTAGAAAAAAAGGAAGAAGTGGACCTTTTTAGAAATGACTCTTTGAAGCAAATCCTATGTGCATTGTCAGGAAATCAGCAGTTCAGTTAACAGGTCAGCAATACAGCTCAATCCACTCGCAAACACTTCACAGATATAGCAGCAGTCCAGTTCAGTAGTGTTGGGATAGCAACAGTGGTGGCATGACCCAGCAGAAACAGCTAGGTCTCAGCCAAATCAGCACAATTCAACAGGAGGAACCAGGATCATCAAGGATGCCAGGAAAAGTTCTTGGTTGTGCTTCTCTCAACAAGGGGAAGATCAGCAAAGACTCAAGACCAAGGGCGTTGTACAGCTAGCTCTACCAGCAAGCCCCTCTCACAGTCCATTGAGTCTTATTTATACATCACGTGTCCTCCATGGGTCTTACCTTAACTCGTGAGTCTGTCTTAGCAAAGCTTCACATGAGCATGCATCAGCTGACATAGCTCTGCCAATCTGTCTGAGTCTATGGAAGCCGCAAGAACCCAAGGAATCCCTTGAGAAGATTTTGGTGTGCTTCTCTCTATAACGTCATGACAAATGGAGCTCAACTACACAACATAAAGCAGACCAATACATGCATGACATTAGCAAAGAATCTTTCATTATGTGTCCTTTCGCGTGTTTGCTTTAGCAAAACATCCTTTTGCCTGTGTCTGCTTCAGAAAAACATTCCATCACATATCTCCTTTGCAAAATATCCTTTCACCTGTATCTACTTCAATAAAATACTCCTTCCCGTGTTTCCTACAGCAAAACACCATCTGACAAAACTGACTTTCCAAAGAACCCGGAAGTTTCCAATTCATTTCCCCATTCTTTCCTTTCCTTTTATATTCTTTTTTCATTTTGTTATCTCTAAAGTATTAAATGATGGACAGTTCAGAGTCTGTATCCTCCGTTACTAGAAACCCTCACGAGTAATCACCCTTGTAGATTCCAGGTAGGTACCACTGAACTAGATTCCCACATCACTGCCCCCTCAATACTCACTAATTCTAGCTATCTTTCCCCACACTCTTTCCCTCTGTTCCTTCTTCTGACAATCTGATCCCTCTTGGTTCCTTCTCCATCCATTCAGAGTCTACATGCAAAATCTATCCTATTTCCCCTCCCCAGAAAGATCCGTGCATCCCTCCTCTTTACCTAACATCAGTGGGTCTATGGATTATAGCTTTATTGTTTACTTAACAGCTAATATCCACTTGTGATGGCTACTCATGGTTGTCAGCTTGACTATATCTGGAATGAACTACAATCTAGAAATGGAGGGCACACCTGTGATCTAGATCTTGAGGCTGGAAGACACAGGTTTCTGACACAGATTTTGACATGAGGTGAAACATGCTTTTGATCCAGAGCTTGAGGCATAGTGGCCATGAAAAGATTAGGCCCAGGCAAGTTAGTACACTCCTGTAGTGTGTAATTATTAAAAAAAAACAATCCACACTAAATCCAGCTATGTTCTGGCATCAGCAGTCTTACCTGCCCCCATGTTTCCTGTGGCTAGGCCTCCAGGCTACCCTGATCTTCCCAGGCCTACTGCCTGCTGTGACTAGCTGGCAGGAAGCCAGATGCCACTCTCACAAATCCCTGTAACCCAGTAAAATAAGAACTTCAGAGGCTTGTAATTTACCAGTCAGATTTGTAACAGTAAATCTTCCATTCCCAAAATGCCCACACAAAACACTGAAAACCCAACTGATATAAATACAAGCCACACACCTAGATGGGGTAAATGTACCCTATATTATTCTATTGTCCTTCTATGATATCCACAGCTACCTGTGGCTCTTTAGGCCACATGGCTCTGGTTTGTCTTTTTCTCCTGTAGATTCCATCTTGTCTCCTCATATCTCTCTCTATCCCCCTCTCTGTCTCTCTGTCTGGTCTCTAAAACTTTCAGCTTTGCCTTCTTTTTCCACTGCTCAATCATAGTCTCTAGCTTTATCTGACTAATTAAGATTTCACTTGTCCCCACCTGCATGCAAACAGCAATCCACACACTCCCAGGAGACTAAGAGAGGCAGTTCTCCGAGTTCAAGGCCAGTCTGGTACAGAAAAAGTTCCAAATCTAGGCATGGTGGTACAAACTTTTAATCTGGGCCATACCTCTTGCTGGAGGCCTACATAAGGACAACGGAAGAAGGAAGATGAACTCTTCTTCACCCGCTTGGTCAGCATTTGCCAGCACACCTGTTGGAACCCACTTCTTCAGGATTCCACCTGAAACAACTAGCCTCTTAGGACTGAACACCTACTAGATTCTTGGACTTTCCATACACTGTTGCCCATTGATGGGTTAGCTGAACTGCAGACTATAAGTCATTACAATAAACTACCTTAATATATAGATACATTCCATAAGTTCTGTGGTTCTAGAGAACCCTGACTAATACACTACTTATAAGTGAGTACATACTATGTTTGTCTTTCTGGATCTGGATTACCTCACTCAGGATGATATTTTTGTAGTTTCATTCTTAATGGTATTCCATGGAGATCCCTTAAGGACCCAGGCTGATGCCATGTCAGGGGGTTACTCTCTGAAAAATGAATTGTGGGGGCCCCATTGCCCAGGACACCATCCACACAACGCATTGAATGTATAGAGGCTGAGTTGGTGCTTACATGGAGCCTTCACCCCAAATTCTAGTCTCTTTGGCATGGGAAGATTATCTTCAGGTTAAAGAAAAAGAAACCTGGATGTCAACCTAGCCACAAAATCCTGGACTTACAATCAGTCCTGCCTGCAAGATATGCTGGGGCAGTGGTGGTGCAGAACTTGTGGGAGTGGTCAATCAATGTCTGGTTTAATTTAAAGCCCACACCCTAAGAGCAAGCCCATGTTCTACACTGCTTGAATGTCCAGGAACAGGAAACTGGATAGCTTAGAGACCTAAGTTAGAACCAAACATAACTGGAAAACATGCTGCAGGGTCACATGGCACTTGGCTCCCTGAGCTATCATGTACCAGCATTGTTGCTTCAGTGACACTCGAATTGGCTGCAGTCATGACCCAGCAGATGACTCCTTGGGGGACTTTCTAGGGCCAAAAGAGCTGGATAATGCAGATCACAACAACCCTGCAGTTTTCTGATATGATACTGTCTGCATCTTGAGACAAGACCATCATTATGTGAAAGCTGACTAGGGATGAGAACAACTATGGCATACCACAGTGTACTCTGTGAGATCACTCCCTCTGTGTTAGTAGAGTTGATATCTCCTCTAACAGCCAGTTTGCCTTCTTAGGCTCCTGTGATAGAACACCGTGCCTCAGGGATCTCACTATTGGCACCACCACAAGATGAGTTGTAGGCCATACAAAGGATGTGCTGAGAATGGCCTTCTCTTTGGAAAACTGGTAGATTGTTTCTGGATCATGAGACAATACCGTAACGTTATAGAGTACTCTAGATATCTGCAAGTACACTATCCAGGATGAGAGTCATTCAGAATGGATGTCTGTATATACTTCTCCCCAAACAGCAGCAGTCCTATCATTGTCTCCTGGGATTGGACAAGCTGGTCAAGGTATGGAATTTGGCTAACTGCAAACTGAAGACCAACCACATTGGATACAATGTGATCACAACAATCTGATCACAGTCAGATCCACCCAAAAGTCTCTCCACACGAATCCCTCTGTGCTTTTGGAGGCAAGGATGACCAGGCTATGCTGTGGGATCTCAATGAAGGCAAGCATCTTTACATGCTAGGTATCATTGATACCTTGTGCTTCAGCCCCAGCTGCTACTAAGTCTGTGCTGCCACTGACCCTAGTGTCAAGGTCTGGGACTGGAGGGAGGGGGACAACATCATCATAGATGAACTGAAGCGAGAAATTAACCAGCACCAGAAGCAAGGCAGAACAACCCAGAGTACCTCTCTGGTATATTCAGCTAATAGCCAATTCTGTTTGCTAGCTATATAGACAATCTGGTGTGAATATGGTAGGTGACTACTGGTATTCATGAAAAGTTTATGACAGTTTTAAAAATAAAAATGGTTTTCTGGAAAAAAAACTCAGTGAAATGATTTCTAATGATGGTTTGCAATACTCATAGATTGGTGCCTTGTCCAATCCTTATCACAGAGGATTCTTCCAATAGCAGATGGGAGAGAATGCAGAGACCCATCAGCCAGACAGTAATGTGGAGAGATTCTAGTGTGGGTGGCGTGTTCTCGCCCGCGAGATAACACAGACACCAACGTTCTTCAGCAGATCTTTATTAGGATGTTATAGAGGAAAGACCCGCTGGGAAAAAGCCGGCTGATGGGAACCGGCTGGCGGAAAAGGCCCCGAGCCCCGGGAAGGCCCTGGTTAAATACCCCCTGGAGTGATGTGTACGTATCTGGTTGGTTAAATGCCCATAAACCCTATATGCCCTGGGAAGGGCTTGTGACTTCGCGCGCTTTCCCCTTACACAAAGACAGTAAATTACAGAACTTGTGAGAGCATCGGATTGCCAGAGATGTCTCTGCTTTCTACGGCTCTCTACATTCTAGCTTGGAGTTCTCTGTCAGGTCTCTTCACTTAAAGCTCAGGGAACTCTGCAAAAGAATGGAAGGAAGTATTGTAGGAGTCAGAGGAAATGGAGGATACCAGGAAAACATGGCACACTGAATCAGTATAAGCTGGAGTCTTTTGGGCTCACATTGACTTAAAGAGGAAGCTCCAGGGCTATAAGTGTTAGCAACCAGGACCTCTGTAAATATGTTATGGTTGTTAGCTTGACGGTGGGGTTCCTGTAACAATGCAGGGAGGTGTGCCTCTGACTCTTTTGCTCACTCTTGGGGATATTTTCCTCCTAACGGGTTGCCTTGTCCAGCCTTGGTATGAGGGCTTCTGCCTAGTCTTAATGTATCTTGTGTTGTTGTGTTTGCTGTTGCTTAGAGGCCTACTCCTTTTTGAAGGGAAACAGAGGAAAGAGAAATGGATCTTGGGGAGAGGGGAAGTGGGGAGGAATTAGGAAGAGTGGAAGGAGGAGAAACTGGTTGCAATGCATTATATAGAAACCAATCTATTTTCAATTTTAAAAAGATTTTAAAATGGATGAATAGCATATAATCTAAAAAGATTTACAGGAAATTCATCTCTTTACATATCTATTCTACTTTACAATAGTGATCATAATAATTCACTTTTAAAAAATACAATAAAGCGATTTAATATTTTGATGATTTTATTTATATAAAATCTATCATAGGTTAGCACAATTAACGAGGCTGTGATCTAAATAATGGTATTATTAGTGTTGTTACTGGAAACATCATGAGGTTTGACTTATCAGGCTTATAATAATCAACATTTCAAGAGATCAGGAAACTGAAGCACAAAAATAACTTCGTCCCTGAAGATCCAGACAAGATAAAGGAAATCTGATTGCAAAATCAAGGGCTATGGTTCCCCTTTACATTAATGTTTTAAAGGCTTCACTATGACAATAAGATTCGCCAAATTTTACTTGACAAACATGGTTTAATTATCATTCACATTTAAATTCAGCAAAATTCAAGTGCATTGCAAAAAGGAAAACATAGTTGATTTTTTATTAATTATTTATTTTTTCAACTTTTCATCAACTTTATCTAATTAATTTTAGTTATTCTATTACGTTTATCTTGCAAGATTTATTTTTTAAATGACCTAAGTAAAGATTAAAGGAATTTCTAAGCACTCTCATCAACAATAATAATGCTTTAATAAGGCAAAGTACCTTGGAGCTTCTATGAATTAAAGTTCCCATCTTTATTTTAAATCTCCTCATGCAAATGATGTAGTAAACTGAAGTCTACTTTAGGTAGAGAATAAATGGAATATTTTCTAATTGTTTTCCTGTGCTCATAGACACAAATTTATACCCACTCTAGGAAAGTACACTCCCTGTGATTATTTTGATGTGTCTAAATACATCTTTACATCTGTAAAAATGCATTTTTAAATAATGCAAACAATATACGCAATATATACAGATTTTTCTTGATATAATTGTTTTTCTAGTTCTCTTGCTTAACCCTAGATATTTTCTTCAGATTTCTTCATCATTTTTCTGAATATAATTACATAAATGTTGATTTCTTTTCAGTCTACTATGTCAACATAAATATTTCCATCTGTGGCACCCAGGTGAACATTGTCTTCAGATGGAAATGAAAATATAATCACATACACATACACACATATCTACACACATGCACACACACATACACACAAACACACGCATGCATCTACGCACACACACACCCTTTCTCCACCAACTTCATTCTTTCAAAGAAGTATAAACTATCTTCATTGCATCCTTCTCTCTATTAATAATTAAGAATGCACATTATGTGATGCTACAAGTTACTAGACACTTCTTAGGCCAAAATATACGCTATGTCTTACTGCTACATGAGTTTGAAATAGAAAGTGAATCCTAACTATATCTACTTGGTAATGTATTGGTATGATGCTCAGCTATAAAGTGAGCCTATGATATATTTCTTCAAAGCTTTTCATTCTCTATCCCCTTTTTTACTTGGGGCTTCTAAGACTACAGTGGTGTGTGCCATGTGAGTTCATATTATGGTTTCTACTCACAATAGTTGCATAGAAGAAAACAAAACATTAGCATGTATATATACATGTACATATGCATATATGTATATGCTCAGTCAGACTATAACATTAAAGAGGAAGTTGATGTCAAATTGTTGGAAGAAGAAATAATGAAAGTCACATCATGATCCCTTCCTAGCGAGTAGGGTATGCTGGCAGAATATATCTTCCCAGAACCCTTATTAAAGCCCCAGTGACCTCTTTATTCCTCAGGCTGTAGATTAGTGGGTTCAGGGCTGGGGTAACTATTGTATAAAACACAGAAATGATATTGTCTTGTCTGGGGCTATGAAAGGAACTGGGCAGTACATACATGAATGTGGCAGCCCCATAGAACATCCCAACTACAGTCAGGTGTGAAGAGCAGGTGAAAATGGCTTTCTTCCTGCCCTCATTTGAGGGCATATGGAGCACAGTGAACAAAATTAGTGTGTAGGAGGCCAGGATGACAGCAAGAGGAGGAATAAGGAAAGTCACACCCATCACATAAACCATGAGTTCATACATGGAGGTGTCTGCACAGGCCAGCTTCAGCAGTGGAGGGATCTCACATAGCAAGTGTCTGATCTTCCGGGATTTGCAATAAGAATACTGCATGGTGTAGGTGGTATATCCTAGGGCCATCAGAGATGCCAGGATCCATGATGTGGCCACCATGATCCAGCAGATGCTTTGCCTCATGAGGATCATGTAGTTCAGAGGGTGACAAATGGCCACATACCTGTCATAGGCCATGAAAGCCAAAAGAAGGTCTTCTGCACCACCCAGTGTCAGTGCCAGGAACATCTGGAGGGCACAACCCTCAAAGGAGATGGTGTTGTCCCTGACCAGAAAGTCTGTGACAGCCTTGGGAGTGACAACTGAGGTGAAGAGGAGATCCATGAGAGACAGCTGCCCAAGCAGGAAGTACATGGGTACATGAAGACGGGCATCCATAGTGATGACCAGGATCAGCAGTCCATTGCTTATCAGAGCCAATGTGTATAGGGCTGTGAATGTGGCACAGAGCAGTTCAGGAGAGCCACTGTCATCCAGAATCCCCACCAAGATGAAATCACTTCCCAAGGTGGAATTCCAGGGCTCCATTATATGTGATCCCTTTAGTTGCCTAGAAACAAATAGATTTTTAGTGGAAGTCTTTCTAAGGGAGTTCAAACCACTTTAGAATTGTTGCAGGTCACTGTGGAGTTGTCAGCAGGAATACTGCATAATGAGTTGAATTTTTCCTTCATTAGCTAAGTTAGCTGTCTGGTTTCTGAATATCAGAATGTTTTTATTCAATTTTGACACACCTGTAATATGGATTAAAATAATTTTGAGAATTGGAAATCATAATTTTTAATGTATCAATATAATACCCATAAGCAAATATCTATGTAAATAAATGTACGCATGTCTAGCTCTACATTCACAAATATATACACAGATATTGACATAAATACTGTTTCTGGTCAAAGTCTACTTGTGATTACTATTTGCATCATAAAGAAACTTTGAAATTTTATTCCATTGACCTGAGATCTTAATCTATTAGCTTTCTTTTACTCTTCAAATACCTCCTTCGACTGAACATACTGGTCATTGGGGATTGTGCATACTGCTCATTGATGGGGGGTGGCAAATTCTAAAGTGATGGACGTCAAAGGTGATTTTTGTCTTAAAGATAAATTGGTAAGACCAGGACAAAAGATATTTACT
>NW_021604778.1:0-18895 GCF_004785775.1 Grammomys surdaster | reverse complement strand
CACACAGTCAAAATGAACTCTGGTGCACCAGGAACTGTACTTGATCTAGGTTACTGCTCAGGTCTTACCTCAAAAACTCTGTCTGGAAGAGCATGTTTGCCTATTAGAAAGGAGAACGTCGACCATCAGTAGTACTTGTTGCTATCCCAGAGCACCGGAGTTTAGATCTCAGCACCCAAAATAGACAGCTCCAGACCCTGTAACTCTAATTCCAGGAGATCTAACACCCTCTTCTGGCCTCCACAAGGACCTGCACACATTAGCAGAAACACAGATATATGCATATAAATAAAAAGAAAAAAGTAAATCTTTAAAATATAAAAATAAACCAAAGGGCATAACCGAAGCCAACTCTGAACAGTGTTGCTGCTATATATAAGACTTCAGGTGCCTTTTTTTGAGACAGGGTCTTACTGTGTAGCCCTGGCCTAGAACTGACTTCGTCAACCTGACTGGCCTAAAACTTCCAGAGACATATATATATTCAATAGAAGATGTGAACAGAGAAATAAAGTGAGGTAGATAATTACCTACATTAATTGCATTTTCTGTGCCAGCTTCTACATAAAGTTTCAAAGAGGAGAAACAAATCCTGGGATGCATTCCAGATGCTCCCTCCCTGCCACTTTCTATTAGTCAAAACCTGCTTTTTCTTCTTTTCAGTTTATTGTCCTTTTCCTCTGCTTTCTAAAGAGAAACGATGGAGCATGCGCACTATGCCAGCAAGAGGGTGAATCCACTTTTAGATCAGCTTAGTGGTACGGGGACCTGACAGGAAGAGCTTCAGCAAGGGTGAGATAAACAGAGCCACCACCACACTTCGTGGAAATGGTCAAAAGAGCTTAAGCAGATTAAAGCTACAATTTTGGAAACACTTTGGCATAAGAATCTGTATCAGTGCTCAGTGTAGTCATTTTTTAAATTAATTTCAATTAGCTTCTCTGTATCACTTTCAGTGTCAAGAAGGCATGTGAAGAACTTCAAAATAACATTTGATAGTCCTGTTTCAGGGTCCTATTCATTCTGGGCCCACATCACACTCTAGAAGTCCAGGAAAATCCAGATAAAGCAAAAGTAATTTTATCAGAAGCCCAGTCTGAGGAGTTCTCATAACTTAGTTGTGACCAGAGGGTAGAATAACTTCAAGTGTTTACGAATGTAAGAACAATTGTTCTCTGAAGACAGAGACACTAGGTAATCTGAAACAGAACAGTGTGCTTTTGACACTGTTTCTCAAAGCTTTTGACCCATAGATATTGCCTAAATCAGAGACAGAGCCCTTACCTCCAACACTAAAAGGCAGAGATTCCAGACAACACCAAGTGCTGTGAGGTTCCTTCCAGAGCTGAAGAGGTTCAGTGTTAGATGTGTTTCTTGCAGCAGCTGTCATTAAGATTGTGAATTCTATGGTCCTGCAGTCACTATCACCACAGGTCCCTCCTCTCTGCGAAGGATATGGGTGCAAGCTGACATTTAATGGAGAATCCAGGGAGAGAGAGAATGAACCCCTCAACATGATTTGCAACTATCATCAAGAATAGAAGACATTTCTGAGCCCTGCAATAAGATATTGGCTTAGGAGAATATTCAATATCCATAGCTATTACTGAAATGCAAGTCAAAACTACATTGATATTTTATCTAGCTAACCTCAAATCATTATTCATCATATTATTGGTTGTCATCAATAAAACAAACATCAATTTTGATATATTTTAATCCATAAACTAATTTTATATCTCCTTTCCTGCAAGGGTCTGTGATATAAGTTAAGACCAGAAGAGATTAGGAGAAAGACAGATAGGCAGGACTGTTCAAAGTAGACCAACTACTGCCTAGCCTCATTGTCCCGTGGGCAGCAATGAACACTATCGTCCTGAGGGAGATTTGACTGTCTTCATCCCAACCAGCATGACCTTCCTGAAAATCCTGCCTGTGGAAAGTAGATTTAATGAATCCTCCCAGGTATAGTCCTTTAGTGCCTTGCCAGGCAATTCTGCAAACTTCTCCCTTTAAATTGGCACTGGGCTCTAAACACCTTCGGCCACACTTGGCTTTTCTTGGGAGCTCCCTGACTAAAGACACTGTCCTGGAAACTGTCATAAGCATCAAGAGATCACTGTATAGATTCTGTCTGTAACAAAGGTATCTTACTCTGTCTGTTTGGGCTCCATTCTCTACTTCCTTCTGTGATTCTTATGTGTGGACATTTATCAACTACAGGCAGGTAGCCAAGAAATCATCTGACATCAGGTCTTCCTTCAGGGATCTCTAGGCAGCATCAAAACTGGTTTATTGAAACTGCTTTTTTTTTTGTCTTTTTTTTGATATTTTATTTACATTTCAGATGTTATCCCTTTACCCCATTTTCTCCTCCACCGAGGTACCCCCTATGTCTTCCCCCCTCCTCCTGCTTCTATGAGGATGTGACCCCACCCTCAAATTCCCCCACATTCAGCATCCAGCTTTCATGGGACCAAGAATCTCCTCTCCCAACTATGCCCCACAAGGCCATCCTCTTCTACATATACAGCTGGAGCCATGGGTCCCTCCCTATGTGTTCCTAGGCTGGTGGTTTAGACCCTGGGAGCTCTGGTTGGTTGGTATTGTTGCTCTCCTCGTGGGGACTCAATACCTTTCAGCTCCTTCAGTCTTCTCTCTAACTCCTCCATTGGGAATCCCATGATCTGTTCAACGGTTAGCTGTGAGCATCTGCCTCTGAATATGTCAGACTCTGACAGACCTCTGAGGAGACAGATATATCAGGCTACTGTCAGCATGTGCTTCCTGACATCCACATCAGCATCTACCTTTGGTGACTGCACATGGGATTAATACCCAGGTGGAATAGTCTCCAGACGGCCCCTCCTTCAGTTTCTATCCCACACTTTGTCTCCATATTTGCTCCCATGAGTATTTTGTTATTTCTTCTAGGAAAGACTGAGGCACTGACACTTTGGTTTTCCTTCTTCATGAGCTTCATGTTGCCTATGAATTCTGTCTAGGGTATTGAGAGCTTTTGGGCTAATATCCAATTATCAGTGAGTACATACCATGTGTGTTCTTTTGTGATTGGATTACCTTACTCAGGATGATATTTTCTAGTTCCATCCATTTGCCTAAGAATTTCATGAATTCATTGTTTTTAATAGTTGAGTAGTACTCCATTGTGTAAATGTACCACATTTTTTGTATCCATTTCTCTGTTGAAGGATATCTGTGTTTTTTCCAGCTTCTCGCTATTATAAATAAGACTGCTATTTATGTACTAGAGCATATGTCCTTGTTATATGTTGGAGCATCTTCTGGGTATATGCCCAGGAGTGGTATAGGTAATGGTAATCCTATGTCCAATTGTCTGAGGAACAACCAGACTGATTTCCAGAGCGGCTGCACAATCTTGCAATCCCACCAACAATGGAGGAATATTCCTCTTTCTCCATATCCTCACCAATATCTACTATCACCTGAGTTTTTTATCTTAGCCATTCTGATTGGTGTGAGGTGGAATCTCAGGGTTGTTTTGATCTGCATTTCCCTGATGACTAAGGATGTTGAATATTTCTTTAGGTGCTTCCCAGCCATTCGAGTTTCCTCAGTTGAGAATTTTTTGTTTAGCTCTGTACCCCCATTTTTTAATAGGGTTATTTGGATGTCTGGAGTCTAATTTCTTGAGTTCATTTTATATATTGGATATAAGCCCGCTATCAGATATAGGATTGGTAAAGATCTTTTCCCAATCTGTTGGTTGCCGTTTTGTCCTATTGACAGTGTCCTTTGCCTTACAGAAACTTTGCAATTTTATGAGGTCTCATTTGTCAATTCTTGATCTTAGAGCGTAAGCCATTGGTGTTCTGTTCAGGAACTTTTACCCTGTGCCCAGGTATTCAAGGGTCTTCCCAACCTTCTCTTCTATTAGTTTCAGTGTATCTGGTTTTATGTGAAGGTCCTTTATACACTTGGACTTGAGCTTTGTACAAAAAGATAAGAATGGGTCAATTTTCATTCTTCTACATGTTGTCCTCCAGTTTAACCAGCACCATTTGTTGAAAATGCTGTCCTTTTTCCACTGGACAGTTTTAGCTCCTTTGTCAAAGATCAAGTGATCATAGGTGTGTGGATTCATTTCTGGGTCTTCAATTCTATTCCATTGATCTTCCTGCCTGTCTCTGTACCAATACCATGCAGTTTTTATCACTATTGCTCTGTAGCACAGCTTGATGTCAGGGAAAAGTGATTCCTCTAGAAGTTCTTTTATTGATGAGAATAGTTTTCATTATCCTGGGATTTGGTTATTCCAAATTAATTTGCAATTTGTTCTTTCTAACTCTGTGAGAATTGAGTTGGAATTTTTATGAGGATTGCACTGAATCTGTAGATTGCTTTCAGCAAAATGGCCATTTTTACTATATTAATCCTGCCAATCCATTAGCATGGGAGATATTTTCATCTTCTGAGTTCTTCTTTGATTTTTTTCTCCAGAAACTTGAAGTTCTTGTCATACATATCTTTCACTTGCTTGATTAGATTCACAGCAAGGTATTTTATATTATTTGTGACTATTGTGAAGGGTGTCATTTCCCTAATTTCTTTCTGAGCCTGTTCATCCTTTGAATAGATGATTTGTTTGAGTTGATTTTATATCCAGCCACTTTGCTGAAGTTTTTTTTATCAGGTTTAGAAGTTCTCTGGTGGAAGTTTTAGGGTCACTTAAATATACTATCATATCATCTGCAAATAGTAAAATTTTGACTTCTTTCTTTTCTATTTGTATCCCTTTGTCTTCCTTTTGTTGTCTAATTGCTCTGGCTAGGACTTCCAGTACTATTGAATAGGTAAGGAGAGAGTAGACAGCCTTTTCTAGTGCCTGTTTTAGTGGGATTGCTTCAAGTTTCTCTCCATTGAGTTTGATGTTGGCTACTGGCTTGCTGTATATTGCTTTTACTATGTTTAGGTATGGGCCTTGAATTCCTCATCTTTCCAAGACTTTTACGATGAAGGGATATTGAATTTTGTCAAATGCTTTCTCAGCATCTAGTGAGATGATCATGTGGGTTTTTTCTTTGAGTTTGTCTATATAGTGGAATAGATTGATGGATTTCTGAATATTGAACCATGTCTGCATTCCTGGGATAAAGCCTACTTGATCATGATGGATGATTGTTTTGAAGTGTTCTTGCATTCAGTTTGTGAGAATTTTATTGAGTATTTTTGCATTGATATTCATAAGGGAGATTGGTCTGAAGTTCTCTTTCTTTGTTGGGTCTTTGTGAGGTTTATGCATGAGCATGATTGTGGTTTCTTAGAAAAAAATGGGCAGTGTTCCTTCTGTTTCTATTTTGTGGAATAGTTTGAAGAGAATTGGTATTAGGTTTTCCTTAAAGGTCTGATAGTATTCTGCACTAAAAACCATCTGGTCCTGGGCTTTTTTTCTTTTTGAGGGAAGGAGACGTTTAATATCTGCTGCTATTTCTTTAGGGGTTATGGGACTGTTTAGATCGTTTTTTTGCTCCTGATTTAACTTTGGTACTCGATATCCGTCTAGAAAATTGTCCATTAACCACATTTTCCAGTTTTGTTGAGTATAAGCTTTTATAGTAGGATCTGATGATTTTTTGGATTTCCTTAGTTTCTGCTGTTATTTCTCCCTTTACAGTTCTAATTTTATTAATTTGGATATTGTCCCTGTGTCCTCTGGTTACTCTGGCTAAGGGTTTTCCTATCTTCTAGCTTCTGGTTTTGTTGATACTTTGTATAGTTCTTTTTGTTTCTACTTGGTTGATTTCAGCCCTGAGTTTGATTATTTGCTTCTCTTGTTGTTTCTGTTCTATTGTGCTTCATTTCTCTTCTTGTGCATGTACTCATGTGAGTATGCACCTGTGCAGTCTACAGCCACAGCTCCATTGCTGCCCAGCTAACACAGATACTTTCTTTAACCTTCACTGCTCTGAAACAAGCCATTCTCCTCCTCACCTTGTTCTTTCCTCATTCTCTTATTTCACTTTTCAGACACTTGTTTCTCTAGAAAACTCTGGAAAACAGTTACAGGAGAATCTATGGCTTTTTATTTTCAATTTAAGAACACTAAATGCAAGCATTCATTTGTTGATTACAAACATGACCACAAAACTTCAGTAGAAGAAATATAAAGACTGGTGGCTCTGTCTTTTTAAGACTGGAATATTCTTCCTCTTGATGATCATTTTTTTTTCTGTGATTATTAGATTCTGTCAATACCATGTCGACTCCATGCATGACATTTCTTTCTCCCCAAAACACCATCCAGGTTTATAACAGTCATTTAGCTCTGTCAGTCTTGGAGAGTTGGGTTTTTTGTTTGTTTTTTGGGGTTTTTTGTTTAGGTTTTTTGTTTGTTTGCTTGGTTGGGTTTTTTTTGGTGTGTGAGTAACGATTTTTTTCTTTTTGTGAAATTTACTTTTGTATATTTACTGGATTTTAAAATTATATAATATATTTTTATCATATTCTTTCTCTTCTCTCAACTCCTCCCAGATATTCAGACCCTCCAAAGTTTCCTACCTATTCAATTTCATGTTTTCTCTCTGCGCTGTTTTCCTATCTCTTTTACACACATACACACAACACCACCACCACTGCCAGAAGTAGCAGTAGCAGCAGCAGCAACAACAACAACAACAACAACAACTCCAAAATTAAAGCAACAAACAAATGAAAATAAAAGAACACACAAAAACATGGAGTCTGCTTAATGCTGGTATATTACTCCTGAGCACAGGGCTTCCCCTGAAGTATGATTGATATATCTAGGGTTACGTCATTGAAGAACGCTGATTATTATTTTGTTCTCCCAGCATGTATTGGTTGCAAATGACTTCTTGGTTAGGGTTGGAACTTTGTATGGACTTCCGATCCTCTGAGAAATTTTTTTCTAATTTAAACCTGTGCATCTCTTATGCTTGATGTCACAGTCTGTGAGTTCAGTGAGAGATACTGTGTGCATCCACCCTGATGTGCTTTTTGGATTCTCCTAATGCCCCTGGCGCTCACAATTTTTCTAGATCCTCTTCAGCCTAGAAAAACTATAGTTCTCAAGCCCACTCAGGTTTCCATGTATGAATAATTTACATATTTATTTACAGAAATTTGCTATGAATAACTTGGTTTTATCTGACAAACTTGTCCCATACTTCATTTAGAATAGATTTCAGCTGAAGATCTGCTCTTTTTCTCTCTTTGAGTTTCCTATTCACCTGCATCTGTATTCTAATAGCATACATAGGTTTCCTTCATTACAACTATCGATGGCTAATCTCTTCTAGGATTTAAATTTCATTGACTTCCTCAGAATTTTGCTCCTTTACAATAATTTCTGCCTGAAACTTTTTTCCATCATCCTTGACTATAATTATAAAATTCTAAATGTGTAACGGCCGTTTCTTTTGTAATGGCAGGTTCTGCTACTTTGTAAAGGCCGGCTGGTTCTGCTGCTCTGATCTGCAGGTCAGGGTCTAGCAAGAGAGAGAGTGGGGACTGAGGAAGGGCGAAAAAGGGGCGAGAGACGCAAAAGATAGATACAAGACAGAGTCCGGTAGAGTCTCTTCAAGTCTCTTCTTTATTCTCCTCACACCTTCAGTCTCCTCACTCCTCCCACACATAGAAAGGAAATCCTGGGTATTTATACCCTTTAGCACGTGACTTGCCCTCATGGACAAGCTCAACTGAAGGCACTATGTCACGTGCCTTGTAGCCATGGATACCAGGAGCACCTTGCAGCTGGGGGCACTAAACAGTGTAACAAGATGTTTATCAGAGTGTGCTGAGCTATTGCAGGCTGTTGAAAACAAGTCTCATGTCAGGGTATATAGCTCGAGATGGCTGTAAAGATGACAGCCACTTTCGGCTAAGAGTCGGCTCCCAATATAAATGTATTCTGATTTGCCCCAGCCTCAAAACTTACAACCTCATCCCTTTCAGTTATTGGCACAGTATTTTCAACCTCTAGGTTAGTAAAAGAAATACCACAAAATGCATTTTCATCCACTTTCTTCTTCACCAATTATCTATTCACATAACAATTCTTTTTTTCTCTTACTAATTATGTTTTTTGATTAATTATGCATAAATTTATAATTTTCTTAAAACCATCATACGCTGCCCTCTTTTATCTCACTCCTACCCTTAGGATTCCCCCAACAAGTCCTTTCTTCACATTCATGGCTTTTTGTTTTGTTAGTAATTGTGTTGGCTGAATAGGTATGGCTCTCATAGATTCATGTGTTTGAATGCTTGGCCATAGGGAGTGACACTATTAGGTATGGCCTTGTTGGTGTAGGTGTGGCCTTGTTAGAGGATGTGTGACACTGTAGAGGTAGGGCTTTGAGGTCTTAAATGCTTAAGTTATGGCCAGTGAAACACACCAGTCTCCTACTGCTGCCTCAGGATCAAGATGTACTATTAACACCATCTCCAGCATCATGCTGACCTATATTCTGCCATGCTTCCAACCATAATGACAATTGACTAAGCCTCTGAAACAATAAGTTAACTCCAATTAAATGTTTTTCCTTTGTAAGATCTGCAGCTGCCAAGCATGGGGTTGTGGGAGGGAATCTCTGTGAACTCTCAGAGTACACAAGATGGGGGAGACTCCCAGGAGTCAATGTGGGTGACCTTAGCCAAGATGCCTAACTGTTGGGATATGAAACCTGAAGAGGCCACCTCTTGTAGCCAGGCATGATCTCCAATAGAAGGATAAAGGCACCAATCCACCCACAAAATTTTCAACCTCAAATTTGTCCTGAAGGGGGAGATGCCAGAAGCCAGGACCCTCGCCCCTACCCTTACCCCCTACCTTTCCCCACCTGCACAATGTCCTCTGAAGCTTGGCAGCTGCAAGATCCTGCTTAGCAACTGCAGATAGACTCAAAGCAGAGTACCATGTCTTCTTAAGAATAGCAGGGATACCATAACTCAAGCAGTGTACCATATCTTCTGAAGAACTGCAGGCAGATCATAATTCAAGGCAGTGTACCATATAGACCATGACATGTTTCAAGGCACAGGCCAAGAAGATTTTGTACTTTTCCACCACCTGGACCCTCTTACCCCCTCCCCTTGTAAAACATGCTATAAAAAAGCATTTCATGTTCAAAAAAAAAAGAAATTAAAAATAATAATAATAATAATAAAAAAAAAAGAAATGCAGGGACAAAGATGGAACAGAGACTGAAGGAATAACCAACCAAAAACTGGCCCAACTTGAAACCCATCCTGTGGGTTAAGCATCATCCCTAACACTATTAATGATACTCTTATTTTTGCAGACAGGGGCCTAGCACAACTGTCCTCTGAAAGCCTCTAACCAGAAGCTGACTGAAACAGATACAGATACCCACATCCAAACATTGGGAATAGGACAGGGACCCTTATGGAAGAGCAGGGGGAAGGATTGAAATATTTTCTGCATTAGGAAAAATCTAGAAATATCTACAATTCAATTGTTATAGCAATGAAAAACATATGTATGTGCATGTATAGTCACCAAAGAAATAGACTAGTACACCAGGTCCCTAGTTGGAAAGTATTCCATTTATTTAAAGATGCTAACTTTTGATAAATAATCTATAGAATCAAAGTAGTTACCTCCAAAATTTACAAGCCCTTTTAAAAGTGGATTTTGACATCCTAGAAAGTTAAAAGACTGAGTGATTAAGAAAACTGAAATATACATGACAGCTGAAATGACAGTAATTAAGATATGATGAAATGAGTTCAGGATTGACAACAATAAAGGAACAACCACATGCTATGACAGCATTTCAAGTTAATGAGGAAGAAAAGAATAGCCATAGCATTAGACGAAACAGATAAATATTTAGAACAAATTTACCATACTAATGCAAAGGAATACATTTTCCTGAAACAACTTTTAGATATTGCTATTACCAAATGATTAACAGATGGTGTGTCATCTTCCACTCTGGATTTTTTTCTTTTCTTTTTCCCAGACTTCCTTTGCATGTTTTAAGAGTCGCATGTTTGTGTTTCAATAAATGAAATGGAAGCACCACAATTTACACCAAACTTACTCTTGAAGAACCATCACATCTCCACTGCTTGGATGCTGAAGAAAGTCTTGAAATTCCCCAAGAGCTAATCATGCATCATTTTGAAATTTCACGTCTTCCATTCCATATCTAATTTGAGATTTGTGTATGCAGAGAATAGCTTACCTATCAAGTCACTGAAATCACGGATTTCTTGGTTTGAGTTGTGGAGATGGTGTAAGCAGCTACTGTGACAAGTTCTTATCAAATCTCTCTGTTTTTCTAATCAAAGGTTTTAGATATTTTTAGAACCTTTTATTTTATTTTACATATGTGAGTGTCTGCCTACATGCATATATGTGCACCACATGCGTGTCTATGGAGATCAGAATTAGAACTGGAGTATACATCGTTGTTAGCTTCCATGTGGTTGCTGGGAATGAAATCTGAGTTCTCTGAGAAAACAGCAAGTGCTCTTAAGTACTGACCATCTCTCTAGTATTATTGTAACACATTTGATTTTGCCTTGTATATGACCCAGAGTTGAGAAGTTGCTGAGAAATTATGGTGCAGAAAGCTTAGTGTTTATTATCTGGCCATTAACAGAAAATTTTACTTATACATATATCCCAATGAATATTATTAATTTAAGTGAAAAAAAGCTAAACTTAAAAAATGTAATATTTCTATTATATTAATCTACAATCGGAGGAAATTTTACTTATAAGAAAACACTTAAATTATGTCAAATGTTATTTTTATCTAAACTAATTACAAATTTTAATATTTTATTATTTTAGTTAGTAATTTTACATCCTCATAGATGGTACTATGGTGGGGACATACTTAAAATATATAATCACAACACATCTGTAACTCAATACACTGGATTTATTCATCATTTCAAATATTAACTGTTTATTTGCTAATATTTTATTTATTCTTTAATAAATTCATACTACATTTTTTAGCATATGACTTCCCAACCTCAACTAGCCCAGATCTTCCCCCACTCCATACCCACCCACCTTAACGTTCATTCCATTTCTTTATAATAAGAGTATTGAAACTCTACTTTTCTGGTATTTTAGATTACATAACTCAATATTACTGACTATGTTCAACTTCTGAGTAATAAAATACTAACATGTATTTCTTATAACTATGATATTATTAAATAATATTTTTATTCCTTCGACATTTTAATACATTTGTACGATGTATTGGATCATATTCCTCCACCACTACTTCACTACAACTCCCCATCTCAAATATCCCAGAATTATATATCCTCTTCTTCATGATATTAACAGTTCTTGAGACCAATTAGTACTGCCTACATGTGCTTGGGTACGTGATCATGGACCGGGGTATGAGCAAACTGCCAGCAGTAATAATGACATAAGAATTGTTTCAAATACAAGTTTCAAGGGTCAAATACATTGCATCACCTTATCCTTTTAAATGTTTAATACACAGCTGATACACAAACTTAAAACTAATGTCCAAATATTACAGATGACAAAGAAAGGCAGATTCAAACTCTGCAACCCCTTCTATCAACTCTCTAAAATATTCCAGCATAATATTGGATAAGATTTGCTGAATTTTAAATGATAATACTCACAGCAGAGGAACCATTATAATCATGTTACACACTCCATGGACCTTCTAGTGTACAAAGTTTAAAAAGCCACAAAGCATCTACAATACCTCCTTCTCGTAACTAATTCTATGCCTGCTTCCACGAAACCTCCAGTCTTCAGGTTGTTTCATCATCTGGGTACAGTCTCCAGAACTGAAATCAAAGCTCTTTTCAGCTGAGGCTTTTCGGCTGTGTATTCCAGTATTTTTCTAACTGCATATCCAAAATGTTAACCATTTTAAATCAGGGTGAAGCTCAATGACAGAGCAACACAGCACTGTAAATCAAGACAAATTCTTCCACATCATTTTTATCACTTAAATGTGTTGTTTCTCCAAATGCAAAAATTGTTACACTGAATCTCTCAGAGAAGAGATATAGGAAAATATAAGTAATAAAAACCATAAAAGAATAGCATAAAATTGAGAAGCTTACAAGAAACCCCTTTTTCAAGTCTACTCAACTATTTATCATGAGGACTACATTCCTCTTTATGAGAAGCAACAATACAAAAGCCTTTACTAAGATTCTACTATTCATGAGCTTAATAGTCAACATTGGTTAAGGACAAATTTCCAGGCTGTAGTATAAATATTAAATATCATTTACTCAAGATACTCAAAAAACATTACGGGAGCATTCTTACAATGATTTTTTTTAAATCGGTAACCTGAGATACGCAAATTTAATACTAATCTCCAAATATTACAGATGACAAGGAGGACAGATTCAAACTCAATCTCTGCAACTCCTTCTGACATCTCTCTAAAATATTCAACCATAATATTGGATAAGATTCACCAATTTTTAAATAACTCATATACTCAATAGAATAAGTGTAGATCATATAAAAAAGTAAAGCATTATAGTAGATATTTCTTTCACTATAAAATGCTTGATTCTTTCTTTAAAGGAAATTGTTTTAGTTCTTAGATTATTATCTAGTTTTATATATTAAGCAATTTAATATTACTTCAGCATACATAAGAATTTCAATTCTTCTCTATTCATTTATGTTCTCACTTGTAATTTTATGTCTCATTTAAAAATTACTTGGTTAAATATTTCAATGAAAAATAATAGGTTTCATTTTTAACAGTTTGTGCTATGTTAAGTTTCACATTTGTAACATCAGTGTGAGCATCTCTCAGTTCAGGCATGTAAATGTAATCATAAACCATAAATTTCTCTTTAAACTATTTTCTTCTAAAGAAATCCAAAGTATTTTCTGTGCCTCTTTCTTGCTATTAACAATTAAGAACACAGATCAAAGTGAACACTGTGCTTAGAGGCTACTGGGCTTTCTCAGTTTGTCTCGCTGTTACATGAGGTAGAAATGGAAAGTGAATCCCCAACTATGTCTACTTGGTAATTTATCTAGATACTTCCCAACCACAAAATGAACCTATTAATCCTCTGTACACACCATTTGTACAGCAGAAAGCAAAGAAAAAAATATAAAGTGTATGTGTTATCCCAGATACCTATAATGACTGAGAATCACAATTTAGTTTGGAAAAGAAATATTCAAAGACAAACCATGAATACTCCTTAAAGCGTGGGTTGTGCTGACAAGATGTATCTGCCCAGGACCCTTCTCAAAGCTCCAATAACTTCCTTATTCCTCAGGCTATAGATGAGGGGGTTCAGAGCTGGGGTGACAATTGTGTAAAACATGGAGATAATATTGTCTTGTTTGGCACTGTGCAATGAACTTGGTAGGACATACATGAAGGTAGCAGCTCCATAGAACATCCCAACCACCATCAAGTGGGAAAGACAGGTGACAAGGGCTTTCTTTTTCCCTTCATTTGAAGGCATGTGCATCACAGTGGACAGAATTAGTGTGTAAGATGTAACAATGGCAGAAAGGGGGAGTAAGAGGAACGTCACCCCTGTCACATAAACCATGAGCTCATATTGAGAGGTATCTACACAGGACAGCTTCAGCAAAGGCAGGATCTCGCAGAGAAGGTGTCTAATTTCTGAGACCTTGCAGAAAGGGAAGTGCATTGTGTACACAGTATGACCTACTGCAGTCAGAGATGCCAGAATCCATGAGGTGGATACTATGAGCCAACATACTGTAGGACTCATGAAGAGCATGTAGTTCAGTGGATGACAAATGGCCACATACCTGTCATAGGCCATGAAGGCCAGAAGGAGGTCCTCTGCACTGCCTAGCATCAATGCTAGAGCCATCTGAAGGGCACAGCCCCCAAAGGATATAGTATTGTCTCTCAAAAGAAAATCCATGACAGCCTTGGGGGTGACAACTGATGTGAAGAGGAGGTCAATGAGAGACAGCTGCCTCAGTAGGAGGTACATGGGTACATGGAGCCGGACATCCACTGTGATGACAAGGAGTAGCAGTCCATTGCTGGTCAGTGCCAGCATGTACAGGGATGTGACTATGGCACAGAGCAGTTCAGGAGAGCTACTTCCATTCAGAATCCCCACTAAAATGAAGCCACTTTCCAAGGTGGAGTTCCAGAGCTCCATTCTGGGTGGTATCTTTGATTGCCTAGAAATAGATGGATTCTTAGTGCAAGCCACTGTAAAGTATTTAAACCCACATTTGAATTATTGTAGGTCACTATGGGGTGACCAACACCATTGAATACATTTTCTAATTTCTGAATCATGAAAAACCATCAACTAAATGGGCAAGAGGCATATCAGTAATTGCTAAGCATGTAGAATTTGCTTTCTGTAAGGCATCATAAAGAAGAAAACAGACTAAACCATTTCTGAAGTTGAAAAATTGTAGAGGACTTGGAAGTTTGAAAAAGGTGTAAATACAATACTCATGTGTGAAATTCTCAAAATACTTAGTTTTAAAAAGGAAAAACACCTCTCTCTTCACATTAAGCAAGAACACTAGAAATTAATTTGAAACCCATCTGTACAAAGGATTAGAAACTTTCAAAGAAAAGAAACAAAGCAGGACTAAGTAAGGTAGCAATAGCCAGAACGCTGGATACTGCTGGCTGCCACCTCCTTCTGAATTTAGACTCTTGCAACCTCACCTACTCTATTCACTTTTCTTTTCCCGCTGATTCTCTAGAGAGAAACACTAGATGGTTCACTCTGGGCCAGCTGAAGAAAACTCATTTTTAGGAAAATGCTGATTGTATTGGGGATTTCCTCACATAAAAAACTGTCAGCAAGGCTGCGATAGATGGAGGAGCATTGTTAACATTTATGGAAATGGTTAGAAGAACCGGAGGACATAAGGATGAAATTTGGAAACATATTTTCATAAATATTATTCCATGTCACTACCAGTATATTTAAATTTTAAAATTTATTTCAAATGGCTTTTCTGTAGTATTTCAAAGGCAAGAAGTCACATAGATAAAAGAAAAAACCTTCAACTGATATTAAGTAACTTTGTTTTAAGGTACTATTAATTTAAGCATTTTTATTAGACTCTAAGAGTCCAGGAAAATCCAGATGTACCAAAGGGAAATACTGAGACTCATTACCTGGGACTTAGAATTCTATTAACTCAGGTTTGACTAGTATTTCACAATGACTGATATTGTCTCCACTTGTACAGTCTGGTGTGCAGACTGTGTGTCTAAAAAACAGATAGGAGTGAGTCAGAATTTAGAGAATTTCACAATTGACAAACAACTGAGATCTTCAATCAGTGTCTCAATACTCAAAGCCTAAATCAGAAACAACCCTTCTTTACCTCCAAAAACAAAAGACACATATTCCAGACCACACAAAATACCTTAGGATTCTTTAGTGAATGAAGCTCTATAAAATTCTGAGGAAAAGAGGTTCTTCTGAAGGATAGGATGAAGCTTTGTGGCTGTCACTAAGATCAAGGGGCAAAGGTCCCTCTAGCTGCTGGCATTGATAGTCCTCCCCTGGAGGAGAATTCAGCATGAGATCCTTAGAAAGCAAGAATATGAATCTTCCATTATGTATTCCATCCAGTTTCTATGTGGGAGAGTCTTACTGAATATTAAAGTTCTGGATGAATATTTTGAGTGTATGAGCTCAGATTTTCATGTCTCATTCCCTGCCAGGTTTCTAAGATAAGCACAGTAAAAAAAAAAAAAATCTGTATGGCCAAGAAAATCAATGTCGCCTCCCCTCACTGCCTCAGGGGCAGTAGTGAAGTTTCAGCTTTGTCCTGAGGGAGGTTTGACAGTCTCATCCTCCCAGGTGACATATTCCATGAAAATGCCATAGGAAACTGGATTTTAATGAATCCTCCCAGGCACATGCCCTGTACTGCCACTCTGTACACTCGATTCATTGCTTTGGCTCTTGGGTATAAAACCCTATTCTGTCCCACACGGTCTTCATCAGGAGTTCCCTATGGAAGAGCTGGTATTGAAAACTGTCCCAAGCAATAAGGAATCTTGATGCACCTTTTGTCAAGTTGCAAGGGTTCCCCAAGGCCTCCATAAGGGTTCCACTCTCCACTTTCCCTCCTGTACCTCTTGTGTGTGCAGTGATCAGCTGCATGAGGTAGGCACACACACTTGTTAGTAGTAGGGCTCCCGTCAGTGACACTAATTTATGTGACCTGCTCTGTTCTCCATTCAACTCTCATCTCCATTTCTCCATCTCATGTATGTTCCTTCTTATGCCTTTTTTTATCTGGTTCCCTTTAATAAATTATTCTACCTGTAAATTTTTTGAAAACTGCCCTTTGGGAGATGACATTTTTTGTTTCAACTTTAAGAAGAAAATAAGTCTGTTTTATTGTGATGATAAAAAGGATCGATGCAAATAATTATAATACAAAAGTAATAGAAAAGCAAGTTAGCTATTGATTTTTATCTCTACAAAGGCAACATACTCAACTGAGAAATATTAATTGAACTCCCAGTTCAGTATATCAGAGAACAGTACTTAAAAGTGTACTAAGTTTGGGCTGAGGATATGGCTCAATATCAGAGCACATCGCTCAGTGGTTTTTGACTTGCCTACCATGTTCAAGACTCTAGATCCAATACCTACTGCCACAAAGACTAAGAAGAATATGAATTTAGTTTTCAGTGAATAATTTTTGACCCTCTGGTGGAAGATGCTAAGTGGTTACTGTATAAGGGAAAGGATTTGAAAGTTCTTCTAATCATTGGCATGGTCAGAAAGAAGAAAAAGCCGGCATAGAATTTTAATATCTAATAAAATTATTTCAAAAAAAATCAGAAGAGATAGAGGACACCATATAGTCATCAAAAGGAGAAAAAAAAACCTCTGAAAAGGTTATTACAATTATAAACAGTTATTCACCAAACAGAAGGGTGTTGAACAGAAAAACCACACCAGAAGTTTGGTAAGGTAGAAGAGACCCAGAGACCTGGCACATATCTGAGACTTAGGCGACTTCCTGCTCCCTGTCTGACTCCTGGCCTGGAACACGTACCAAACTCTTTACATAAGGAAACATGACATGTGGTCATGTTAATGAGGTACCTAGAGGCCCTGAGGGTTTAGTCAATAAGCTTCTCTTCCCAGACATTTCTCTACACGAAAGGTATTTAATCACAAGTCCTTCCTGGGAAGTGAGTATGGTATGGTATGCATCCATTTTTCACCATCCATTTTCCACCATGAACAACCAATCAACAGTTTAGAACCATGAACTGTCTCTTTCATCAAGATCCCCAATGAGGAGTCATGAAGAAGGCCACAGCTTAATTCTACCGTGGAAGGCTTCTCTGGACTTCCAGCCTACCTCCGCCACACTAAGGACAATCAGCGCTGGGACAAGCTGGAGCTCCCATTTTCCCTAGCCCTAGGCTAGATTCTGTCCCTAGACTGTGGGCCCCAACTCCATTCTCTTCAATTAATTCCAGTGGAGCCCAAATGTCCAAGAATCAGAGAACCACTTTGGCCCTTGCCTCATCTCAGCTCCAGGGACCTCCAAGCCAGCTCCAGCTGACTCACATCAGACTGAAGTCTCAGTGCTTCTCTGAAGCCCAGTACCTGTCCCAAAGGCAGTGTGGGGTGAGCACAGTCAAACTCCCCATGTTCCTCGACCACAAGAAGCTGTGACCAGTGGCAGGATGGATGCGGATCCACAGAAGGACACCCAAATTCATCAAAGAAATAGTACAAATATCATATATTGTCTCTCACTCAGTGATAGTGGTAACCTCAAACCCCACTCTCAACAAAAGACAGGCTATCCAACTTGAAAGAAATTAGAGAAATTCTTGAGTAACACAACATCATAAATCAAGTGACCCTAGCAGACATCTATAGGATATTCCACCCAAACACTATACAATGTACTTTCTTTTCAGTAGTCCATGGAATTTTTCTGAAACTGACCACATACTAGAACACAAAGGAAGCTTAACAGCCACAGGAAAATTGATATAACACCCTGTGATTTATCAGACCACCATCGATTAATACTGAATTAACACTGATTGCAAAGGCAAAATGTACACAAACTCATGGAAGTAAAACAACTAAAAATTGAAAAAAAATAGGTAAAGACAGAAATCAAAAACAATTAGACACTTTTGAGAATTTAATGACAATAAAACCCAATGAGAAACAATAGCAGCAAATTTAGAGCACAAGTAAGTGATATTTAATTTGGCCTTTTTGTAGTTATGTACTGGGAAGTTCAGCATTTATTACAAATTATTTCCCAAACCATATACTTTTGCTTACCCTTTATGCTCATATTTGTTTGCTTAACTTTATTTTTTAATTTCTGAAACTATAACTAAAAAAGTCCCTCCTTTTCCTCCCTCCAAACCTTCCCTCATTCTTTAAGAAAAACTCTCCTATCCATTATTGCTGAACAGCAGCTTTAAATTTCAGGAAATGCTGTGTTCAGAATTACAGACAGTGTTGGAAATAAAACACTACTTTATGTTTATATCTGAAATTTACAAGTGTACCTGAAAGATACAATGTACATGAGAATAAATTTGACTACTGATGAAAATAACAAAGGGCATCATTGCTGTGCTAGAATTTTACATCCGTGCTGACAATTTGTTGGCATTGACTCTTCATTGTTTGTAATTACATGGTTGCTTACACTATCCTTTATTTTTCCTTCTCATTTTCTTTTAATTATTTTTGATATTTTTGCCTTAGGTCTAACAATCTACTGTGCAATTTATTGACATAGTTGAGGAAGAACTACACAAAAGTTAAATTTGAAAGTGTGTAATGGGATCAGAATGGAAAAACTTAGAAAGCAATCTCTTATTCTATATTCTGAAAT
>NW_021604777.1:1152356-1157244 GCF_004785775.1 Grammomys surdaster | reverse complement strand
TTAGTGCTGTTCAGCTTTTATTGCTATGCCATCAATATCAAACCCTCAGACAGGGAAATGGAAGCTATGAAGATACTGAAATGCAAGATCTGTAATCAGATTTACATTAGAAAAAGTGGAGTTAAGTTTTTATGATTAAAAACTATCATTAGAAAAAATGGGGGAATGTAGAGGGAAAATTTATGGATTCTGTGTATATAGAATCCTTTTTAGACATAAAATATTCTTTAGGCTTTCTTTACAAAGACATGGAGGCATGAAGCAGGTTGGAAATGTGGACAGACTGGCTAGAATGCAATTTAGCCAGGTGTAACCAAGCTGAGAACCATAGTGACAGGGCAAGGCTGAAGTAACAGGGCAGGTCCACATTCTTGGGAAAGATAAGGGTACAGAGAGTTTTCACCTGATCCTGACTCATGTAGGTTGGGTTCCTTTGGAATGTTCCACTATTTTTATGTTATACCACCTTAACAACCCCTCATCCCCCTCCCCATTCCTTGGTTTGTGGTTTTTCCCCTTAAAAACCCCCTCTCAAACTGGCTGTCGGGGTCAATTCAGCTCCTGCGTGGGCATGCGAATTGACCAGCAGCTAGTTGTCACGCCCTAATAAATAACCTCGCAATTGCTCTGGTACATGGTGTCTCAAGCAGATTACTGGGTGGTCGCAACTTTCTGAGACTTGAGAGAGGGTCTCCCCTCTGCGGAGGTCTTCAGTAGAAGCAATTAATTAGCCGGGTGGTGGTGGCACATGCCTTTAATCCCAGCACTTGGGAGGCAGAGGCAGGTGGATTTCTGAGTTCGAGGCCAGCCTGGTCTACAGAGTGAGTTCCAGCACAGCCAGGGCTACACAGAGAAACCCTGTCTCGAAAAACCAAAAAAAAAAAAAAAAAAAAGAAGAAGAAGAAGAAGAAGCAATTAATTGGTGACACATGGGAGACTGGCAGAATTCTCTCATTGCAGTTTTGACTATCCAAAGAGACCTAATAGCAGTCCCACTATAAAAGAGCTTAATAAATACTGCTATCATTTTAGGAATTCTTACAGGATCATCATAAAGAATTAAGAAGTCGGGCTGGAGAGATGGCTCAGCGGTTAAGAGCACTGACTGCTCTTCCAGAGGTCCTGAGTTCAAATCCCAGCAACCACATGGTGGCTCACAACCATCCGTAATGAGATTGGATGCCCTCTTCTGGTGTGTCTGAAGACAGCTACAGTGTACTCATAAATAAAATAAATAAATAAATCTTAAAAAAAAAGAGTAATAAAGAATTAAGAAGTCATCTATTTGTCTATATAGCATCACTACAAGACAGTACATCTTCGTGGGTCTGCAGATGTGGTATTTCTAAACCCAGTTCATCTGGGTGGGCTAATACCTAGTGATTGTTATCTATGTTTAATAAATAACAGGAAAAACATATTAATAGCAGTGATCTTTCCTAAAATGATTTTCTCCTCAGCCTTGTCTATGAGAGCATATCTGTTGTAGATTATTTTAATCCAAGGCTGATTATCTCAGGAAGATCACCTGCTAGTTATTAGCTTGTCCTGTGTTGGCTCCTGACAGTTTTGTCTGCATGTATGTCTGCGTGAGGATGCCAAATCCCCTGAATCTGCAATAACAGACAGTTGCAAGCTTCCATATGGTTGCTGGGAATCAAAACTAGGTCCTCTGGAAGAGCAGCCAGTGCTCTTAACTGCTGAGCTATCTCTCCAGACCTTAGTTGTATCTTTTAATGACACAAAAGAAGCCCTTTCTTTTTCTTTTTTTTTTTTTTTTTTTTGTTTTTCAAGACAGGGTTTCTCTGTATAGCCTTGGCTGTCCTGGAACTCACTCTGTAGATCAGGCTAGCCTCAGAAATCCACCTGTCTCTGCCTCCCAAGTGCTGGGATTAAAAGGTGTGGGCCACCACTGCCCGGCGAGGACTATTTTTTAAAAATGATCTGGCTTCCCACAACATTGGGAACTCATTCCTGGGTTATAACAGATGGGCATAGAAGGCTCCTCCCAGGTGTATACCACAAAGGAGGCCTTCAAAAAGGAGGATCCAGATGTTGCAGTTGGCCTTATGAGAATTCCTATCTTAGATGTGGCCACAAACCTGTTATTTTAGAAGCCCTAGATTCAGTCCTCCCCAGTATCACTGAAAGTGATCCATCTAGATAGAGAAAGATGACAAAGATGAGATCCCTCTAAGAGTCACTGTTAGATAAAATACACCCTGCCTCATCTGGTTCTCAAAGGAGCCCTCAGTTGAGGACTTGTTTTGTTTTGTGACACAGGGTTTCTCTGTGCAGCCCTGGCTGTCCTGGAACTCACTCTGTAGACCAGGCTGGCCTCGAACTCAGAAATCTGCCTGCCTCTGCCTCCCAAGTGCAGGGATTAAAGGCGTGTGCCACGCCCAGCAGGGCTCCTCTTTTATGTTGGATTTGGTGTTACTCCTGACCTGCATGGCAGATAACCATTCTTGTCTGTTATCACCGGGCTGTGACCTCATCACAGCTGGTTATCACAGCACAGCTTTTACTTCCAGACTTGTCTTTATAAGTACCAGACTAGTCTCTACAAGTTTTCTATTACAGACTGGAGCTGGTCCTGTTTAAGGGCCTGCTCCTTACATATGCCCCACAACCTGGCCCTGTATCCAAGGGAAACTCCTTGGCTGACCAACTTGCCTCCGTGGGAATTTTTATAGTCATCCTTGAACAAGCAAAGAATTTTTACTCACACACCTGTCCTTAAGGATTACAATCCCAGCCAGGCGGTGGTGGCGCACGCGTTTAATCCCAGCACTTGGGAGGCAGAGGCAGGCGGATTTCTGAGTTCGAGTCCAGCCTGATCTACAGAGTGAGTTCCAGGACAGCCAGGGCTACACAGAGAAACCCTGTCTCGAAAGGAAAACCAAAAAAAAAAAGAAAGAAAGAAAGAAAGTTTTATGTTTTTAGGGCCATTGTCAACTGAACATTAAAGGGGGAAGAGGTTGAGTCTTGCCTTTTGAGCTCGGTTTGGAGGGTCTGGGGTACCCTTTCAAGTATACCTTGTCCTTTCAGATTATAAGGGATCCTTGTATGCTGTGTAACTTCCCATGTAGAGCAGAAGGTTTTATTTAAAAAAAAAAAAGATTTATTTTTTTTATGTAGATGAGTCACTGTAGCTGTCTTCAGACACACCAGAAGAGGGCATCAGATCCCATTACAGATGGTTGTGAGCCACCATGTGGTTGCTGAGAATTGAACTCAGGACCTCTGGAAGAGCAATCAGTGCTCCTAACCCCTGAGCCATTTCTCCAGCCCAAGCAGAAGGCTTTTAAAGTGAATGCTGGTCAAGGCTGGGCTGTTACAAGACTTGATTTGTTGTGGCAGGCTCACAATAGTGAATGAGGAGCTGGTGTGCCACACGTTTTTTAGAGCTTTCTCCCTTTTGGGCAGAGGCCCATATGAAGTGGGAGTGTGTGTCTATTGTAACAAAAACATGTTTTTTGTCCAAATTGGAATTTGTAGGTGACATCAATCTGCCAGAGGGCAGTGGCCTTGAGGCTTCTGGGGTTAACTCCCATTTGTTGTATTTCAGGGGTGATAATTAGCGAGGCCCATAAACTGCAAGTTTTTAGTATCCAGTGGAATAATCAGAAATTGGGATTGTAATCCTTTTTTTTGTTTGTTTTTTTGTTTTTTTCAAGACAGTGTTTCTCTGTGTAGCCCTGGCTGTCCTGGAACCTACTCTGTAGACCAGGCTGGCCTCGAACTCAGAAATCCGCCTGCCTCTGCCTCCCAAGTGCTGGGATTAAAGGTGTGTGCCACCACCGCCTGGCCAAAACTTTCTTAATACATGTAAAAACATAAAATATCCATCCCATAATCCTTCATTGGCGTACACCAAAATTGACACCCCCCACCGTTGGTGAGATGGTGGGATCCCCTAGACAGGATCTAGAAGGGACCAGACCCCCCTCCTCACGATGAGAAGGGGTTTTGTTTATGTTTTCCCACAGGATCAGTCTCAGCCTATCTGGATATCAGCATAAATTATCTGGCAACTTCCCACCCACTAAGAAGATGGCTTATTGCTGACAGGAAAGGGATGGAGGAGATCCTTGTGAAAGAGGAATTTTAAGTTAGTTAAATAGTATAACAGGAATACAAATAGTTAAAATTGCAGGTCAGCTAGCTTGCTAACCCAAGGCTGTTACAGGGGATGCAGAACAGGGAAACAAAGGTCAACTGAGTGTTTCGGGGATCTGTTCCTGTGGTGTCTGACTTAGCCTCCTCTGGAGAAACTCCCACCAGAGATCGCAAGGACTTGTGAATTAAATTCAGCCAGATGGTCTGTCGGCTCAGATAAGCATTCACACTGGGTCCCAAGGCCACAGGGACCAAAGACTATTCTCGTGAGATTTGTCAAACCTCTGTCTGGGATCTGCTTACACACATTACAGACATTTGAAATAACCAATTGTGTGTGATTACCCACAACCCTCTCCTTCCCCCCAGCGTTTGCATATAAAAACCCTAAGCTATTAGGTCTCAGGGTCGATTACCCCTACTTCCTGCATGAGGCACGTATCGACCCAAAGCTTCCTATATTAAAGAGAACCTGACTTATGTTATGACAGCAAGCTGGTCTCAGGAGTGTCTTTAGGGTCGCATCATACCCGAGTCTATTTTTGGTTCTGGGGGTCTTTCACTTGAGATACCCTCTAACAAGGAACCAGATCACCTAGAATGACCTTCATGACCTGGTGGCAACTGCACAATGTATATTCTCAAGTTCCTCTGTCTCTGTTACCTCTGTCTTTGTTATATTGCAGGCCTGTCCCACCTCCACTCAACCCCCCCGCCTTCCCCCCCCCCCCCCGCCATTCTGTTCCCAACACCTACCACTGGCATT
>NW_021604777.1:1132712-1152346 GCF_004785775.1 Grammomys surdaster | reverse complement strand
TGGCATTTTTCCATTTGGCAAGAGCCAGGAGATCAGGCCTGCAGACTTCACCAACCAAGGCTGCCAAAGCTCTGTCTCTATTCCTGTCTATCCTAACTCTAAGTAGACATAACATATGCTCAGAGGCTGAGATCAATTCCTGCTTTTGAGCCAGCTAATCACACAGTCAAATGTGACAATGGCAGGTACATGGCCTGCTGGATGTTGTACAGAGATGTGGTCATAGCCATTGTCACCATCAAGAACAAATGCATATGCAGTTTGCAAATTGGTACCCAGCTAGAATTAATGTAGGACTGGGTGCCGAGACACCATTGTGCCTGTGAGCAAACAGCTGGCCTAGGCCTTGAGGAAGAATGCATTTTTACGTCAGGCTGAAGGATGCCTGGGCTCACCTAGATCACAAGTTCAACCTCTTGTATGCCAGAGGTCTTTATGCACTGGTATGTGAGAGACAGTATGGAGGAGGGGTGTTCTTTTGAGGCCTGGAGGACCTAGCAGCACTGGAGAAGGCTTAGGAAGATTGGCTGTGGATTTTGCAGAGTTAGAGGCTAAAGAAGGGAAGGAAAGAATACTGGATGGAGCTGTGTGGCTGGCAGACATCCCTTTATCTCCTCCCACCGTTAACACTAAATGATTCTTTTACTTATTAGTGTCTGTACTGAGGCATTGCTTTTACTGTGCACCGTACTTTAAAAACAAAAAACAAGAAAAACAAAAACAAAGTTCCCTGTCTAGATACCCATCTTTCTTGGAGGGAGGGTCAGTTAGCCAATTTGTGAATTCTTCTGAGAGAAATACACATGTTTTCTCTAAGACATTACTAAGCATGTCTGTATGCTCAGTTAAAAGCTTCTAACTAGATAAGGGAATTAGGGGAACATGTTATTGTCCCTCCTACCCCACATGAAGTGCACGGATGTGGCTTTTCACCGTCCCGTGAGAGGGCTGAGGACAGAGTGCAGCAGGGGCTCCATCCAAGGGCTGTAAAACCCAGTTCCTGCTATGCCACTTGTTCACTAGCTTTCCTCCATGGCTGGCAAATGTAAGCATCCTACTCTCTCTATGTCCCCAGAATGTTCTTGGGGCACACTCTACCCCCTTCCTGTTATGGGAGTAAATTTTGAGCACTGGTCTTGATTTTAAGAACTTGGATCTAAGATGGACCCTCCAAGATTGCCAGAAACCACAATAAAGTAGATGCTGGAAAGAGATGCTGCTGCCTGGCCCAGCTGGAAGAAATTCCAGTTTCTCCTGAGACAATGGCAAAATCCCAGCGGCTCATATCCTAGCATCCAACCTCTTGGTGGTGGGAAGGCTAAAAGGCCTTTGTTTGCAGCGCCTCTGCCTATGCAGTTAATACCGTTACCCTAAGAATTCTTTTTATGTGTCGTTACATTTTATTTTGTGCATATGTATGGGGATCAGAGGACAATTACTGGACGTTGGTTCTCTCCTTCCACCAGGTGGTCCCAGGGATCAAACTCAATCTTCAGGGTTGGTAGCAAGTGCTGAGCCATCACACCAGCTCGTGGCTAGGTTCTTTCAACGAAGAGCCCAGGTCTTTCTTGGTGGTGGATCTTTTTCAACAAGAGTGTACGCTTACGATGTTCAGAGAGCACTACAGACCACAAACAGCTGCTTCGTCCATACGGCGGGCGCTCACCAGTGACCTTGGACACACAAACAAAACAAGGAGACAAACTACTGGCCCAGAAACCTCAACTCAGCAGAGACAATCCCCACCCTCACTCCCAACATCCGGTGGCCCGCCCCGCCAGGATCTCTTCCGGTCCCGCCCCTTGGGGGCCGGCGCCACGGGCGAAGGAGTCTCTCGGCTACCAACTTCCGTATTGACCCACCCATCGCGAGATTTTGGCGGCGCAGCAATGGCAAGACCGTGAGTACCGCTGACGGGAGTCTATAGAACGAGTTAGGACAGGACTGGTACGGGGTCGAGCTGTGGGGAGCCGACAGGCTCAGGCCCTCTGGAGGAAGTGACAGCTGGGCGTGAAGACAGTCCTTCCCCGACTGCGGCCCACAACCCAGATCCCGCCCCTTCCCCAGATGCCGCGACACTGCTCCGCCGCCGGCTGCTGCACACGGGATACGCGCGAGACTCGGAACCGCGGCATCTCCTTCCACAGGTCAGCGCGCGTGCGTAGTGGCACGCGAGGGCTCACATGCGCAGGCGCTGGTGTTGCCGCACCTTAGGCCGCGCAGGAGACGGCGCTTTCCTGAGGGAGAAGTGAGGCTTGAACTTGTGAGCGGGGAGGGTGAAAGGGGAGGTCGCATAGTCGCGAGTCCACCTGAAAAAGGACTGGACGCTTACCTGGCTTCGATTTACAGCTGTGACTCATTCCTGCTAAATGATGCTGAGCAGGCTCCTTTCCTTCTCTCGTCCTCAGTTTCTCTTTCTCCCTAGCGGGTGGTAATCTGAAATGGTCGCGGGGAGGTCTGCCATTCTTGCCTGGGGAGCTTGGGCATCCCGAACGCAGGGCTGTAGGCAGTCTGGTGCTCACGGTTTTGTGGCTCTGCAGACTTCCCAAGAAAGACAACCCCAGGCGCGGCTTGTGGCTGGCCAACTGTCAGCGGCTGGACCCCAGCGGCCAGGGCCTGTGGGATCCGACCTCTGAGTACATCTACTTCTGCTCCAAACACTTCGAGGAAAACTGCTTTGAGCTGGTGGGAATCAGGTGGGTCTTTCTGCCAGCCAACACCAAGACAGGGTGTGAGGCAGCTCTTTGCCCTGGTGAAGCCCATGGGCATCTGGCTGGCATGCTCACAGACAGGCAGACCAGTTGTCAAGGTGCTGTTGCCTCTTTCCAATTCTGTATAGTTAAAGCATGGTCCCAGGATCACCGTACCAGTGACATCAGAGAAAAGCAGCCTTTCCAGGCTGGGGAAATAGCTCCCTTTGCTAAAGACTTGGTATGCAAGCATGGAGACCTGAGTTCAGATTCAAGCACCCAAATAAAAAGCTACGTGTAATTGCTTGTTCCTTTAATCCCAGTCCTGGAGAACAAAATAATCCCAGCTAGACTAGATGAATCGTTGAGCCTTGTGTTGAGTGAGAGACTTTTAAAAATAAGGTGGAAAGGCTGGAGAGACAGCTTAACCGTTTTAGAGCACCTGTAACTCTTATAGAGGACTGGGGTTCATTCGACCCCTGAGGGCACAGGTACATAGACGTACATGCAGGCAAGACATTCATACACATAAACAGGCTGGCTCAGAGGTTACGAGCCCTCACTGGCTGTCCTTCCAGAGGGCCTGGGTTCATTTTCCACCACCCACGTAGTGGCTTACAGCAGTCTGTTCAGTCTGTAACTGGAACTGGCTTATTCCAGTCCCAGGTAATCCATTATCCTTTTCTAATCCCTGTAGGAACTAGGCATGCATATGGTGAACAGTCATAGGCAAAACACCCATATACATAAAAATAAATGTTTTTAAAGAAAAAAATATATATATATATTTTATTTTTTTTTTTGGTTTTTTCAAGACAGGGTTTCTCTGTATATTCCTGGCTGTCCTGGAACTCACCCTGTAGACCAGGGCTGGCCTCGAACTCAGAAATCCACCTGCCTCTGCCTCCCAAGTGCTGGGATTAAAGGCATGCGCCACCACTGCCTGGCAGAAAAAAAATTTTTAAAACCAAAGGTGGAGAATGATTAAGGAAGGCACCTGAGGTTAGTCACTGGTTTCCACACAAAAGAAAAACAGCTTTTTCATAGGAAATTTAGCACGTGGTTCTTCCAGCTGGTTGACCTATCCCTGCTGGTGGGTTTTCTAATCAGCTCAACCCTGGAAGCTCATTCACAGGGAAGATGTTTGTTTTTACCACACTTGCCGTTCTTGAGATTTGTTCCTGGCAGTGTGCCTTGGAGCCTCTTGTCCCTAGTGCTGCAGGATCTGCGTTGGGAGTCCAGGGAAGTGGCAGCGTGTTCTCTCCAGCTCATCTAGGCTGCTTTTCCCCACAGTGGGTATCACAGGCTGAAGGAAGGGGCAGTCCCCACCATATTTGAGTCTTTCTCCAAGTTGCGTCGAACAGCCAAGACCAAGGGGCATGGTTATCCACCTGGCCTGCCTGATGTCAGCCGGCTCCGGCGATGCAGGAAGCGGTATGTGCTGCAGGACCTGGGATGCCCCACTGTCACCCCAGGGCTAAGGGACTGGACTGTAGGGTGAATGCCAGCATCTTCACTGAACTGGGTTCTTGCTATCTAGACCCAGTGAAGGGGGCTCAGATGTTAGGGAGTCTAAATGAGCTAATGAGGGGAGCCTGGCACGCCCTTGTTTCTTTCTGTCTCCCATCCAGCTGCTCTGAAAGACAAGGACCCACAACTCCATTTTCTCCACCTCCTTGTGCTGATATCATCTGCTTTCCTGTGGAAGAAGCCTCAGCACCCGCCACTCTGCCTGTATCCCCAGCTGTGAGGCTGGACCCTGGTCTTAGCAGCCCCTTCTCAGATCTCCTGGGCCCTCTAGGTGCTCAAGCAGATGAAGCAGGCTGTAGCGCACAGCCTTCACCAGAGCAGCACCCCTCCCCTCTTGAGCCACAGCCTGTCTCCCCATCTGCATACATGTTACGGCTGCCACCACCTGCTGGAGCCTACATCCAGAATGAGCACAGCTACCAAGTGGGGAGTGCCTTGCTCTGGAAGAGGAGAGCTGAAGCAGCTCTTGATGCTCTGGACAAGACCCAGCGCCAGCTGCAGGCCTGCAAGCGGCGGGAGCAGCGGCTTAGGCTGCGACTGACTAAGCTGCAGCAGGAACGGGCACGGGAGAAGCGAGCACAGGCAGATGCCCGCCAGACTCTGAAGGACCATGTACAGGACTTTGCTATGCAGCTCAGCAGCAGCATGGCCTGAGAGAGGGACCATATACCAAGGCTCTGGCCTCTTTTTCTCAGAGACACTTGACTGGAACTGCATCCACTAGGCTGGCCAGATGTCACAATAAAGTGGATGCTAGAAAGAGACTGTTGTTTGGCTCAGCTGGAGGTGCCCAGCTCCTCCTCAGACCATGGCCAAAGCCCTAGAGAGCTCAGATCCTGGCATGCCACCTCTTGGCCCTAGGGAAATCCTTGTTTGCAGCCCCTCTGCCTGTTTAGTTCCTCTCATGTAAGAAAGTCAGCTCCTCTGAGATTAACTCTGCCCCCTCCCCCTCTTTGAGTCAGGGTTTCATGTAGTCCAGTCTGGTGTGTTGTTTGTAGCTGTATAGGTATGTGCCATCATGCCCAGTGGCAGACTTGGAACGTATATAGAGGCCCACAGGTCTCATCTGTTTGGCCAATCCCTTACACTGACCACACTCCTGACCCCTTTGCCCTCAAAACCAGCATAGGACACCCTACACTTGTCAGGCTGTAAAGCCGTAACTAGAGAAACGTATTTTGGAATAGTGTTGAGGTCATGGCCTAGGTACTATATATCTTGAGAACCTAGGCTTCTCACTACAGCTGTGCTCATGGTAAACATCAGGTGCATGCCCTCTCCTTACTGAGCCACACAGCTGATAGCTACCCAAGGTTCTCCAAGTTTTCTTTTTTTTGGAATCCTGGGTGTCTGTGTTTGTTTGTATCCTGTGTAGAAGAGATGGTTGAAGGGCCAGATACAGCTGTCATCATGAAGTTCACATGTTCCTTCAAAATAGGTTTGGATGAGGCCACCTTTGGGAAATGGTTCTGACATAGCACAGCTGACTCATAGCAAGCCTGCCTGCCTGGCACCCTCCACTCAGCTTAGCTGCTGCTTGAGTCAGCTACAGGTCTCAGATTGTGCCTGGTACCACCCTCTATTCCCAGCACATCTTATAACTAGACCACTTCCTGTCTGTCAGTATGGGACTGCCACCCAGGGCATCTGTCTACCCAGAGACCCACAGCATGGGGTGAATGAAGCACAGAAGGGAAATGGGTTCTAAGGCCAGGAAGAGCCAAGCAGAAAATGAGTTCTGGTTTCCTAGGAAGTAAGAGTAGGTTCCTGTACTCAAAAAACAGGTCTACTGTACTGTACCGGGATATAGGCTTTCATGGCCTGCTGTCAGATAACAAGGATGAATGCCTTGGACAGCCTAGGGGGTACATAACACAGGTACACAGTTTTCTCTCGTGATTGACACCATATATTGACAAGGGCAGAACGGAATCTCCTAAGCTGTGGAACTGTCATTGAGTGCTACCGGAGGGCAGACCAGTGGTGGCAACTATGCCAGGCAAGCGTGTAAGCAGCATTGTCACAGCTGTAATAGTGGCATGCCTTTGAAGAGTACGGACATAGGAACATATCTGCTTTTTCTCTGGCCCAGATATCTACACAGGGTATGCCAGAACATGCAGCCTCTCTGGGAGGCTGAGCTATGCTTACTGCCTTATGGGCTGGGAGCAAAACCTTCCAAAGTTCATGTCTAAGATCTGACCACTGTTACTAATCCCCACTCCTAACTTGTGGGTAAGCAATAGTAACTTGCTAAGCCCTCATCCCTGGACAGGACGCTATGCTGGACCCATAACACCTACTGGTACCACAAAGCTATGCTCTATCCTTTCTGCTGCCAGGTGCTGTCCTTCCCCTGGTCTTGGGAGAAGTGCACCTGTCCCACTGGTACAAAGTCGAACAGTCCTCTGAGGAGAGAGTGAGGACGATTATAGTAAAGATGGAAAAGAAGACTCAGAGACAAAGGCTAGAAATCAGGAGGGCTGTCCAGTCAGTACTGCAGCAGCTCTGAGTTTATTAATTCTCTTAGGCTTTATAACTTTACAGTATCTTGGGAAACAAAGTCACAAGCCAGCAGAGACAATGGCTGATGCACATTGGATATCTGTACCTATCCGGAGGCCTCCCTGTTTCTTCCTCCAAGATTAACAGAACATTTAGCCCCTCACCTTGAGCTTCAAGTGTATCCCCTCTTATGGTTCCATGTGTCAGCATCCCAGAAAATCTGCCAGCAGACCCTGGCCTGACTTGACTGCCTGACAGGCAGGCTTCCACAGAAACAGGCTCCTGACAGAGCAGAAAATGGCTCCTGATAGAGAGATGCCAGCAGGAAAGGGAGTCTGCTCTATTTGCCATTCCCTGTAGGGCTTGTGTCCTCAATGAAGTGTAGGCTTTGGGAGTTCTGTACCCCTCAGCACCCTGTAGAAGCTGAGGATTCTTGGCTCCACAGGTGTGATCACTCTGCAGGTGGAGATGTGCCCAATTGGTTGGGTGTTGTCATTCTCCAAACAGGTAGGGTCCCCACAGAGATCCTCAGATGTCAGCACCCAGCTCTGCACACTGCTTGTCAGAGATGTGGGAGGCCAGGGAGTCTATGATGTCCAACAGCAGCTGCTGGCTCAGCAACCGCAGTGTGGGCAGCTTAGAGACCTGCACAGATGACCAAAACTAAATGAAACCAGACTCCCAGGAGGACCAGGATGGGCAGATGAGTCCTCTTGGGGCCCAGCCTGCTCAGGCTTAGGCTGTCTGAGGACAATGGGCAATGGCCAAGAGGTGCCCAGGCCTGCTGGGGAGAGCTGGGACCTAGAACACTGGGGCCAGAGCCTGACCTTGGTGAATTGGTGTACAATGATGTGCAAGCAGTGACGCTTCATGTCCAGGGCCTGTGTCTTGTCAGCCGCCTCCAGAATCTGCAATGGCAGGACCCATAAGACCCTGCCCCAGCTCACCCACAGAGGAAGGCATGGCCTGAGGGTACTAAGCATTACCTGTAGCACATTCTGCACTGTTACATTCATCTCTAGGTTCTGCTTGCAGTATGCCTGCAGTCGGTTGTTGTAGAAGCCGTAGTAGTAGGGGGCTGCAAACAGGTAGCTGGATAAAAGTTAAGGTGCTGCCAAGTCGAAGGACATGTGTTCACCTGCACCCACCTATCCTGCCACATCCCTTGTCCTTGTGGGAACTACACAAACTCCAGAACCTAGAACTCCAGCTAGGGTCCCAGCCAGCTTGCTCTCTAAACTGTTTCTGAACCATTTCAGGTTCAAAGTCCCCATTCAAGATCTAAAGATCCTAAATTCCCATGTGCACATTCCCAAAATTTTTCCAAGCCCTCTGGTCCCATCAGGTATCCTTGCACGTCAGGTTTAAACACTTATGACAGAAAGCACAAGGAATCACTTTCTCCACTTCCTGTTTGTTGAACAGTAGTAACTAGCCCACTCAACTAAGCTAACCGGAAAGTGCTCCCTGCTGCTGCCCACCTGCTTGGAACCCCTGGAGACCAGTAGACCCAGTACCAGCATTTGGCACTGCTCTAAAATTAGGTACCAAGCTGCCATCAGCCAGACAACAAAGCAACAGGACTCAAACATGTCTACAACTCCCAGTGGTGACCCAGGAGCACCAACATGTAAAAGGATGCAGTGAGTCCTCGGGGGGCATGTTGACCTCGCCATAGTAGATGTAGCGTAGCATGGATTCAAAAGCCTGTCTGCTGGGAACCATCTCCCCAATGGAGATGTTCACCTGCCCATCCTCTGGCATAAACGACCGAAACATGGCCTCAAAGTAGCTGCAAACAGGAAGGTAGATCCCAGCTCTCAGGAGAAGAAAGTCAGCATCAAGGCCCTGCCTTGCCCTGCCCTCACAGGCCTGCAACATACCTAGAGCGGGCAGCAAGGATGACTTTGTGGGCTGGCCGTGGGTGGCCGTCTAGCAGTAGTGTGATGTCACAGAACTCCGAGCCTGCTCCCTCCAGGTAAGCCTTCATGTCCTGGATCAAAGATGTGCCTGGGGAGTGCAGAAGGACCTTGAGAAGACTCGCACCTTGGCCCTGAAGGAAGAGGCTAACTTGGTTTTCTGGCCCAGGGGAAACTGCCTGTCCAGTGTTACTGCCCTGCTCAAAGTTTCCCCAAGCCAGGAGTGCCAGTCTTTCCTTTCTTCAGTCTTTCAGTTCACCTGGAAACAGCAGTTCTTGCTCTGGCCCTCACGGATGCTGCACCAATACCTCCTCTCCTCCCATGTGCCCTGTCTGTCCAGCTCCCAGTCTTGTGCTGCCTGCACAGCCATCTAGCCTGGCTTTTGGACTGTCATGCCAGTGGCAAGAGTCAGTCAGTACAAGCCCCACAGTGGGCAGTGAAAATGTTAGCAATCTCTAGTAGGTACAATGAGCTAGGCCATATACAGCAGCAGCTGCCTCACTCACCTGACCCCAAGACATGAACTCTGACCAGTCAACCAGAGAAGGCACAGGTCACCCCGAAGAGTGCGTTCTGTCGGTACCCAGGCTTGCTGGCACACAGCTTACTATTAAAAGCCCCTGTCCCTCCCAGTCCCTATGCCTGGGAGCACCTGAGTGGGTCACAGAGCCACCCTTACCCCAAGGGCCTGGCAGGTAAGTGGTTCTATCTCTCACCACTTTCCTACAATCAGGACATGAATCTCCTACCAATGTCCACAGGCTGATCTGAGGATGTGCGAGGGGGTGGCTGCTGCTTCCGACGAACAATCTCTACAATCAGTGGGGATGAGAGGCGCTCGAACTCCTTCATCATGATCACCTGATTGAAGTGGGATTCCTTCACTATGAAGTTCAGGCAGTGCTCCTGGGACAGACAAACACAACAGGAAAGTGGCGTCAGGCCTAGGCTGAGCAACAGTTTGTAGTGAGGAGCAAGCGCATGCACACCATCCTACCCAGGAAGGCCTGGGCTGGCTGGCATCCCCAGCGTGTACCTTGAGCTGGCCCAGCTGTAGTCTGGCAGCGCTCTCACACACAACCAGCACATTCTGAAGATCCACAGAGGCTTCAATGTACTGCCGACACAGCTGTTCAAGGCGGCACAGCTGGAAGCTCAGCGCCAACTTGTACACATCCATGATGAGCAGCACATCTTCTACATGGCCTGCACCAGAAAGTCCCTGAGCCTGGGACCCCAGGAAAGAAGGGCCTAGAAGAGCGCCAAGGCTCCATCCATGAACAAGAGGGTCAGAGGTGCAAGATGGCAGCTAGACTGCAGGTCAACTGCTATCATCAAGCTTGACTGGCTTGTGCCTCAGGCACATCTGTGACAGACCTGGCAGCACCACCTCTAGCTCTGCTGCCCATGCCCCACGTTGGTGCACACCACCCATGTCCCAGGCAGACCTTTCCGTGGGTACTTGATCTTGTCTGTGTAGAGAAACTGCATGAGCACGTCAAACGGCCGGGCCTCAGCCTCACGGATGGCCACACGTAACAGGGGTGGCCGTGCCCTGCCCACAACTGAGCCAGGAGCCTCCTTGGGAGCTAGGGCCCCATCTTCCTCCAGTTTCTGTAGGAAAAAGGGAACTCAGGGCACCCCTGTAGACAGTGGGCAAAGCTTGCCAGTCATGGGGGCTAAAGGAGACCTGACCTGGGCCAGCCACTCTCGAGCCTGCACGATCTTCCTACGAAGCCACCGGCTCCTTGCAGTGACAATGGCAACATGGCCTTGCACACACTCTTCCTTCTGCATAAAAAATGAATGAATGAAAAATGAATGAATGAAAAATGAATGCAAAAGCACAGGACCCCTGCTGCAGGGGACAGAGGTCAGCAGGCCAGGGCAAAGCTCAACTCAGCACATATAGCAGGTGAGGCTGGTATAGGTCAGTCACATACCTCACCAAGCACAAACTCCACATCACAGAACTGGCGGCCCTCCCATAGGCGCCCATAATCTTCGTGCAATGTGCACTTAGGATAGCAAGAGAACTGCAAAGGGAGAACCAGTGAGTAAGCAACAAAAGCCTGCAACCAGCCAGCCCTGGGACCCTCAGAGCAGGGGTCAGGTGAGGCCAGCTGAGGACTGTCCTCCTCTGGCCATGACCAAGAGGGCCTCCCACTTCATGGTCTGTCACTGACAGAGGCTCTCAGGCTTTAGGTGGGCTGTACTCTTTCTAATAAATGTGGACCCAGGAATTCAAGCAACCCCATCCCAACCCTACCCACCACTGAAATAGATTTATCCATGCCTCCACTATGGCACAGGCCCCTGTCCTAACCACCAATTCCTTCAGGTTTGGGAAGAGGCTGCTATGACTTCTCTGGAGCCCCCAGCACAGATTGGCCTACTGCTCTGCTGGTCCTGTGACCTGACCTGCCACTCTCTTCTGCTTACCTCACTGTAGTAAGGCTCCCTTCTCTCTAGTGTTCTCTCTGCCTACCTGGACCTACAGCACCCCTAACCCTCCCCAGCAGGCTGCTCAGAGATGCCACATCCCACAGGCTTAGAATCACTGTGCACCTTTACATGTCCCTGTCCCCGCTCACTGGGCCCATCTGTCCCATCAGGCCTCACAGAACCACTAGCTGCTCACCTGGAACCTGTACATTTCCCCACTGCGAATGTTGTTGTCCACAGTGCCCCCAAAGATGTACATGGCATCAGAGATGACAGCAGCAGCATGGAAGAGCCTCCCGCTGGGCAGCTGAGAAAGACAAGTAGATAAAGCAATGGGATGGGCTGAATCTCTGACACTGGATCCAGCTGTGGCCCAGCTGTGGCCAGGTCATGGTTCCATGTGGCCATGAAAGAAGAAAGGCCAAAGATCTCAGTTCCTTGGACAGAGGTTTCCTGGGTGCTCCTGCAGGTGCAGAGGAAAGCTGGGGTTATGGGGTGGGGGAGGCAGAGGGTGGAGCAAGTTGTGCATTAACTCCAGGTTAATGGAGTACTTAGTCCAGAGTACCTCATAGAATGTAGAGGATAAAGCCTGGGACTCCCAGAGCCATGTGTTGCTATATGATCTGAGCAAGCTCTTCCAGGAGTCCTGCGCTATCCATCTGTGAAAGTTCCTGCTTCTGAGAGTAATAGACTTTTATTAAGGGTTCTTGACACTCACCTCTGATGCCAGGTGGACAGGCTGCTTGGCTGAAGTCGTGCCAAAGTCTAAGCCAAACACATCTCTGGACTTCTTAAAGCTGCTCCGCTCTTCAGAGGTTAGAGTAGATGCCTCCTCAGAAGAGGAAACTCGCTCAGGCACCTCAGCCCCACTAACCTTGTTGAAGACATGCAAGAAGGTAATAAGCCATCATCCCTTCCATAGCTTGCTATGGGTTCCAGAGGAGGGACAAGACATTGAATAAGGTTGTAAGGGCGGTCATAATGCTTCCCAGAGCTCTTGAGGATAGCAGCCCAGGGGCCACAAGATGGAATGTGGGCGGGAAAAACTGAAGGCTGTAGCGCCTTGAAGGTTCTCAAGTTATTCTTTTTGGCTACATGAAACTTAGGGGACCCAGTCGGGACTCACCTCACTGTCAGAGCTGGGCTGGACAACTTCCCAGGTCTGGAAGTCCACATCATAGCAGTGCAGCTCATTGGGCAGTGTATTGTCCGCTGCACCCCCAAACACATAGAGATGGCGGTCAAAAGCCACCATGGTGTGTCCATAGCGCCGCTGTGGCGGGGGTGGGGAGCCCCGAAGTAGGTGCTCAGTAGGGATTCGTGTCCACCTGGGGCCATGACCATGAACCAACAGTGGGGTGGGAGCTCTGCTCTTTCACATGCTCCCCACAAAAGGTCCTCCTATGAAGTCCCCCTAAAGTGCTTGGAGTGCCAGCCCATAGTCTAAAGGGAAGATCCAGGCCTCTTAGCTCAAGTACTGGCCCTAACCAGCTTCATGCAACCTACCATGGGGCTCCACCCAACTCCCTCTCCTCCCACCACCATAGAGAAGACAGCAGTGACAAGGCAGAGTCTCTACTAGTCTGCTCTGGGAATGGAGCTGTACTGCTCACTGACCAAACAGTAGAGTCTCTGCATGGGAGATGCCTGCCCAGGCACTACTGCTCCTCCCAGGACTTTCCAACAGATTCCTTTACTGCTAAGTTAGCAGAAGAACCAAAACAGATGCAGGCTATTCCAACTGGCTCCATGCTGCTCCAAAACTTTATTCCCAGGATTTCTGGTACTTCTACACGGACCTGTGGGGTAACTTTGGAGTCTCCTCCCAAGCCTTATTCCCCTTCCTCTGTTAGTTCCAGAGCCAAAGGCTACCCTATCAGAGGGTCCAAGGATAGACAGTAGCCAAAGGAAGTCGAGAGCCTACATTACCCTGCCTATCTTTTGCTATCACATGATATTGGCACTGGCCACATTTGTTAACAGTGGCAGTGAGCAAGCTACACACAGTACAGGGGTGTCCCTCACACTCAGGACAGACATGGGGCCCTGATTCAGGCCATGTCTTGCTGAGCTACAGCCATAACCCAAAGGCCTTTCAGGGTCAAATACCAATACTCCAGGCTGTATGTTCCTGCTATATGTGGAAACTAGAAGATCACGACAGTTACCAGACATAGGCATGAACATATTTAGTGTCCCTCAAGACCCAGATAACTCACGTCTTGTCTTTGAATTCAAACTGGAAGAGGTTGTTGGTTATCTTGGCTCCACTCTGTCCTGAGAACACGAACATCTTATCCCGGCACACAGCCACAGGGAAGTTGCAGCAGGATGGGGGGATCTCACCACTCTGGGCCACCTGGGGTATGGGCACAGCTCAGCCAGGACCTCCAAGGCCTGAGGCTACACTATCCTAAACTTTGAAATGAATACACATAAAGAGCTTACAGCCTCATCACACCCACCCACATGGCCCATTCTCAGAAGCTAAGGCTAAAATCATGAGCTTCATTTGGAGCTAAAATTACAATTTCTACAAGAGAAACAAAGCTCCATGGGAAAGCAGTGAGCAAAACGTGGCTGTCACTGTGTTCACAAATCCTATCTGTCATGTGTGACACCCTGCCCATCCGGGTCTCAGAGATTTTTTTCTTCCTTTGACTCCACTTTCATTGCTAGGGTCAAAGACAGAGACTTTAGCCTGGACTATAGCCGTAGCTCCATGGCCTTTCTTTATTCACTCATTCATTCATTTTGGAGCCAGGGTTGGTCTCAATATACAGATTTGACTAGCCTAGAACTCTCTATGTAGCCAAGGCTGACGTCAAACTCACTCTGTAACTAAGGATCACCTCAAATTTCTGACCTACCTCCCAAGTGCTGGGATTACAGGCATGTACCTCCAACTCCAGATTATGTGGATCTGGGGATCAAACCTGGGACTTCATGCATGCTGCATTACCAGCTAAGCTACATCCCCAGCCCAATTGGAGTCTCTAGTCAATAGTCGAGTTGGGCTGAAGGAAGGTCAAGGAGGAAAAGAGGCTAGGCCTTGGTAAGGGAAGAAGACAGCCTCTGTTATTCCCCTCTCCAGCACATCTCACCTACAAACCAGCTTCCTCTACGCCTCACCTCTCCATACTGCAACCTAGACTCCAATGCCCAACTTCCCACCCATAGCATGCTCCCTGCACCCTCACCTCCTCCCAGCATGTGAGCTCTCGGTCTTGGAGGCCAATTGTCCACATGTCGTTCAACCTGCATCAGGACAGAAGAGTCAGGATCCTTTGGTCCTGAGCCCGGTTAAGAGGGACAGCTCTGGGAAAGAACCATGTGAGTCAGGGAACAACTATGACAGATTTCGTGAAAATAAAAACAGGCATTTCATGGGAAGAAGGAGGTATATCAAATCCCCGCACTTGGCCCCCAGATGCTCCCACTTCCTGCTGGCTCTCTGACCAACCAAGACAGAAGGAGCTTTACACAGAACATCTGGGGCAAGGAGACACCTGAAGCAGGGAAATGACGATGTGTAGAACCCGCTGCTCCACTGTGCCATTCTCGGTTTCTGAAATGCTCAAGTTTAGATTGAGCATATGCTGCTTTGGTTATTGGACAAACACAGCAAAACTACTTTTCTAAAATAAGGAGGAAGTCTGGTGTGGAGGCCCACACCTTTACTCCCAACACTCAAGAAGCAGAGGAAGGAGGATCTCTGTGATTTAAAAGCCAGTCAGATCTACACAGAGGGTTCCAGGACAGCCAGGGCTACATACATAGTGACCTTGCCTTAAAACAAAAGCAAAACATAAAACAACAAATAAACAGAGAAAAGTACAACCCAGGAACTCAGAGTTGGGTTTGAGCCGAGATACTTCCTGCTTCCGGGCCCCTCCTGTAAGTTCCAAATATCCTCATTTGAGAAAATCAAGGGGTCACAAACTTGACTGGGAGCTCCATTCAGAAGTCTTACCTCCATACCCCTCTCCTGAGAAACTCAAAACCTACCAGGGTAACTTACCCCAGCCTGAGTACTTAGGTGCCAAGAGAGCTTATTCTGCCCTTGAGGACATGCAGAGTTAGGAGACATGGCCAATTCTGCACCTACCTGGCATTGCCATCATAACCAGCAAAGACCCAGAGCTTGTCACTGTACACTGTAGCCCCATGGGCTGACCTGGCAACAGGTAACCTAGAACAAAAAGAAAAAAATGAGGACTTCCCAGAAAGAAAGCTCAATATTGAAGAGCACTGGTTGTTCTTCAGTAGGCCCAGGTTCAATTCCCAGCACCCACAGGGCAGCTCACAACCATTCCTGTAACTCCAGTCCTAGGGGATCTGATGCTCTCTTCGGGTCTCCTCAGGCACCAGGCATACATGTTGTGCAGATATACATGCCAGCAAAATACCCAAACACAGTAAAAACAAAGTTTTACATACATAAATACATACATACAAATTAGTATATGTGTATATAATTTATATATTTAAATAACATAATATATATAACATTTTATATATTTTTAAAATATTTATTTATTTATTTATCTATTTATTTATTTTTATGTATATGAGTACAATTATAGCTGTCTTCAGACACACCAGAAGAGGGCATCAGATCCCATTACAGATGGTTATGAGCCATGTGGTTGCGGGAATTGAACTCAGGACCTCTAGAAGAACAGTTAGCACTCTTAACCGCTGAGCCATCTCTTCAGCCCCCTGCCCCCATTTTTATTTTTAATGAGGAAAGAGGTCATCAGGATAGGCTGTGGTGCAGGGCATGTGGCATGTGTTGAGCAGCTAGGCTCAGCCCACGTCTGCCTGACACTGGGGCTCAGAGAGCAGTGCTGAGGTGCAAGCAAACAACAGCACAAGATGTGTAAGAATCCAGATGCTGAAACTGGGCATGATAGTATGTCTGTAAATGCTGACACTGGGGAGATGAAAGGAAGAGGCTCAGAAGTTCAAGACCAGCCTCAGCTACACAGCAAGCCAGTAGGCAGTGGGACTATGTGAGACCCTGACTCAAAACAAACAACAAAGACAAAACCAAACCAAACCCTCCTAAGGGGTGGAGATATGTCTCCGTCTGTAGGTTGCTTTCCTAACATACAGGAACCCTGGGTCTGATTCCTAACACCAAGAAAACGAAACAAAACAAAACAAAACAAAAAACAGGCACGATGCGGTACACCTGTAATCCCAGCACTCAGGCAATGGACAGGAGGATCAGATGTTCAAGGTCATCCTCAACTATACCGAGCAGGCTCAAAGCTAGCCTAGCCTACATGACATCCTTTTGCAAAGATGTAGGAAGCAGAGCTTAATGACAGAGAGCTTGCCTCATATCAACAAAGCCTCAGACTCCATCCCCAGTGATGAGAAACAAAACAAAGTAAAACCAAAAAAAAAGCCAGGGTCCACTCAGGCACAGCACCTTCCCAGCTGCTAGCACACTGTACTCACAAAGCAGGCAGGCTCCTCCGCGCCTTAGGAAAGAAGGAGATGTAAACCTGGGGGCAGGCTGTGCAGGGTACGTAGTACCAGTTCCTGGCTTCCTGCCTGTGCATTCCCCCTGCCTAGCCAAGCCCTCACCAACTCAGCAGTGATGAAAATTAAGCAGTTAACGAACATCTCCCAGCCACAGGCTCCTCGTGTAGGATGTGGCAGGAGGCACACTGGGCTGAATACCATTAGGCCTTGGTTATTATAAAACTTCTCAGCAGAATCTCTTACCTCCCTTCAATCTTCCACTCTGTCCACTGGCCAGTTGCAAACTTGTATTCAAAGAGGTCATTTTTATTCTTCAAGTTTGAATTAGAATAAATATCTCCAGTATAGCCCCCTGGGTGAGAAGAATCAGAGTGAAGGGTTATATCTAGGTTACTACTTTGGTATTTAAATGTGGCGGTAGATAAAAATGGGGAGGGGGGCTAGTTAACATATACAAACCTTCAGGAGCCAACTGCCCGCCCAAATTAACTTTGCCCTGGGCTCTGGTGATGCACAGATGGGCAGACTGATGTTTCTTGCCCTAGCCATCAGAGAGGAAGGACACAACTGGCCCCATGAGCTCAGGACATTAGAGAAAACCAGCCCCCTCAAGCAGAGGTTCAGAGTACTCCAGTGAATAAAATTAGTGGAAAAAAGGACCCAGCTGCTCAGAGAGCTTTAGAGGCTGGAGGTGGGGAGAGGTAAACCATCTGTGGGTTCAGGAGAGCAAGAGGCTACTGCTTACCAAAGACGAACATGCTGCTGCCATAGACTACAGCGGAGTGGTGGTAACGGGGGGCTGGAGGAGTGCCGGTGGTGAAGGCTCTGGAGAGGCACAGGGTGAGGTCAGTGAGGCCCTGGCCAGGCAATCCAAGCCTTGATTCCGCCGTGCTTTCTCTTTCCTCCCCCTGGCTCTCTGACCTACCCTCCCTCTCCTTCTTTGCTTTTCAAGTTATGGTGCTGTTGCACGTAGTCTAGGCTGGCATGTGACTCATTAAGCTATATAGTCTAGGTTGGCCTCAAACTTACCCTCCTATCACAGTCTCCTTAAGACTGAAACTAGAGGGAAGCATCCCAGTGACTGCAGTAATTTGTTAATTCTTTCAGACAGGTCCCCAAGCTGGCCTCTAAATTATGGTTCAAGCAGTCTTTTACCTCAGCCACCCAATGTAGGCCAGGGAGTCAGTTTTGGTTTGCTTCTGTATTTCAAAGGTGTCGTTTCTCTCATTGAACCCTTTAAAACATCACTAGTCAGGAGAAACCAAAGTAACAGGAATTAACATTCCTACTTACCTGCCTGGGGCAGGCCCTCACTCTTCACTCCTACGGAACACCTCTGAGAGGCCTCTCAGGAATTTCTTTGACACAGGGTCTCTGGCTGTTCTGAAACTATGTAGACCAGGCTGGCCTCAAACTCACAGAGATCCACCTACTTCTGCCTCCCCAGTGCTGGGACAAAAAAGCCACCATGCCTGATTCCCCTCCCCCCTACCACACACACATACTTTTCAGTAGGGTCTTATTATGTAGCCTTGGCTAGCCTAGAAGTCACTATGGTAGACCAGACTGGCCTCAAATCACAGAACTCTGCCTGACTGTTGGGATTAAAGGTGTGAGCCACTGGTGATGCCGTTTGTTTGTTTGTTTTTAAATCATTTGGAAGGTATTTTATTTTATTTTATTTTTGGTTTTTTCGAGACAGAGTTTCTCTGTGTAGTCCTGGCTGTCCTGGAACTCACTCTGTAGACCAGGCTGGCCTCAAACTCAGAAATCCGCCTGCCTCTGCCTCCCAAGTGCTGGGATTAAAGGTGTGCGCCACCACCACCCAGCTATGCTAAACTTAAGCAATTTATTTTTGCTTGTTTTTTTGAGAAGGTCTTGCTATGTAACCAGGCTGGTCTCAGATTTGCAAAGCTCCTGCTTGCCTCTCAAAACTGGAATGCTAAGTGTCTAACCCCAGCATATCTGACTGTATGTGAATTTTCTGCAGTGTTGGGTAATGAATCCAGAACCTTGGACATGCTAAGAAGCACTGCTTACCATTGACTTACAGCCTTAGAACTAGGGGAACTCAGGTTGTCCTTGAACTTATGATCCTTTTGTCTTAGCTTCCTGAGTGCTAGTGTTACAGGTGTAACACCTTGTCTGCCTTTCTTAAGCAACTTTTGACTAACAGTTACAAAGTCTTCAAAGTGATTTTCATTTTTGTCTGGTGCTATGTACACAGGAATGACCGGTGTGCCACAGTGCACATGTGGAGGTGGAGAGGGCAGCTATGTAAAGCTGCTTCTGTCCTTCTACTATCTCTCAAGTTCTGAGGGCAGAACTCGGGTCAGCAGGCTTGCATAGCAAGTGCCTCTACCTGCCAAGCCATCTTGCTGGCCAGTCAAAGTAATCATTAAAATTGAGGACTGGACCTAGAAATGAAGCTTGATTAGTAAAGTGCTTGCTTAGCCTGCACTAAGCTTGTCTAAGCCTGCCTAGCCAAAGCCCTGAGCTAGATACCCAGTACTGGGCATGGTAGCAAGCATCTGTCGTCCCAGATCTCAGATGCAGAATAAGAGGTTATGGTCATCCTTACCTACACAGCAAGTCTGAAGCCAGTCTGGGGGTACATATGAGATCCTGTCTCAAAAAACAAACAAACAAATAAAAGGAAGGCTGGGAGACAGCTCAGGGGCAGAGTGCTTGCCTGGCATGCGCTAATCCCTAGGTTTTGTATCCAGCAAAGGAAAAAGAGATAAAAGAATCCATAGCAGTTGTATAAAGATCAAGTGCAAGAGACACTTGCACCTGCTGTGCAGGTGCTTTTTTTTGTTTGTTTTTTTGTTTGTTTGTTTTTCGAGACACGGTTTCTCTATATAGTCCTGGCTGTCCTGGAACTCACTCTGTAGACCAGGCTGGCCTCGAACTCAGAAATCCGCCTGCCTCTGCCTCCCAAGTGCTGGGATTAAAGGCGTGCGCCACCACCACCCGGCGCTGTGCAGGTGCTATACAGGTGCTGTGCAGGTGCTGTGAAGGTGCTGTGAAGGTGGTGTGCAGGTGCTGT
>NW_021604777.1:1065585-1132312 GCF_004785775.1 Grammomys surdaster | reverse complement strand
AGGTGCTGTGCAGGTGCTGTGCAGGTGCTGTGAAGGTGCTGTGCAGGTGCTGTGAAGGTGCTGTGCAGGTGCTGTGCAGGTGCTGTGAAGGTGCTGTGCAGGTGCTGTGCAGGTGCTGTGCAGGTGCTGTGAAGGTGCTGTGAAGATGCTGTGAAGGTGCTACAGGGGGACCAGGCAGAGGTGGTGGTCCTATCGGTTATGGGAGTTTGTTGTTTTTACTTGTTTGTTTTTTTGTCAACTTGACACAAGCTACAGATATCTGAAAACAGGGAGTCATAATAGAGAAGATGTTTCCATAATATTGGGCTGTAGGCAAGCCTATAGGCATTTTCTTTATTAGTGATTGGTGTGGGAAGCCTCAGCCCATGGTAGGTGGGGCCATCTCTAGCCAGGTGGTCCTGGGTGATATAAGAAAGCAGGCTGAGCAAGCCATGAGGAACAAGCTAATAAGTAGCATGGCTTCTGTTCCTGACTCCAAATACCTGCCTTGAGTCTCTGCCCTGACTTCTTTCAATGATAGGTTATGACATAGAACTGTAAGCTAAGGTAAACACTCTCCTGACCAAGTTACTTTTGGTCATGGTGTCTTAGGACAACAACAGAATCCTAAGACAGTGCATGACGTCAAGTGGAGCTACTCAGCTTGGCTCAATGTCCAGGGCAGTCACACAGTCTCCAGAGCCCTGAATCCTCCTCTGTCAAAAGAGATCCCACCCCAGAAGGCTGCTGGGGACCAAAGGGCATGTCCTACAGACTTCAGAGCATGCAGCAGAAGGGGCTGTGTGGTACTGTGCTCCTATGTGAGCAGATGATGGAGCAAGCAGGCTCAGAATATCCTGGCCCTCAAGACTGTGTCTCCTACCAACTATAAGCTGCTGCCAGATCAGGTCTGCTGCAGAAAACACAAATCTCTGGCACCCACAGAAGGCAGCTAGCTTCTGTCCAAGGCCACACAGCTGAGGTTGTCATTCATGGGGTTTGCATGTTGCTCAATAGCTGTGTGGGGTATCTACTGGCATGAAATTAGTCCTATGAGACAAAGGTGGGGCAAGGCTCTGCTGCCAGCCTTGAAGTAGAACTCTGGGAAAACTGTCCAAGCTGAGGCCTGTCTATTCCCTGAGATCTCACAGCAGCTCCTGGCCCAGGACAAATTCTGGTGATCGAAGGTCCCCCCCAAGTCAGAATCTACTTATCACCAACTAGACCAAACGCAGCCTGTAGCTCACAGGATTTGGGATAATTTAGGATAATCATTCTCACAGAAAGCCATGAGGAGGGAGGGTATCCAAGGCTCTCATGTTATCTTTCTCCCTGGCCCTCCATGATGAGCTGCCTCTATCAGCCAGTGAATCCAGCCCAGTGATGCTGCTCTCCAAGATGGGCAGGGTCCTGGCGCCTAGGGGCCACCCACCTGCACCAGGAGCAATCCTTCACATCGAAACGCAGCAGATCATTGAGCATTGTCTTTCTGAAAGGCAGAAAGAGAGAGAGTGTGTGTGTGTGGCAGTATCTAGGATATTACAAGGTGTTACCTCAACAGGATCGTCAAAATGTGAGAGGGCATGCACGTAGGGTTGGAGGCAGTAAGGAAGGCCTGGCTCACTGATCTGTCAGACAACCTGTCAATGTCCAAAGCTCAAAACTAGTGACTAGGTGATATGGGCAACTAGGTTTCCCACACAGGCAAGGCCAGCCTGATCACACCAGCAGCAGCCCACTCAAGGGTCCAGAGCTAGTCCTTACTCATACCTCACCCAGCCTCCACTGAACGCTTCCAAGGCTGCACTACAACGACACATTCTGGCTCAAACATCAGTGGAGACCTGGATGCTTTTCCATCTGCCACCATCTGACATAACTGCATCAAAGGTAATTCCACTGCTCATTGGGCTAGCTTGCATTTAATATGCAAGCTGGGCATATTACCAACTTGTTAATGTAGAAAAAAGGTGAACCAACTTGATTTCAAGCACTCCCTCCAGGCCAGGCCTTTGCAGGGCATCTCTCCCTACCTTGTTCAGTCTATGCTAGGTGGCTACCCATCCTAACATTTTATGGGAGAAGAAGCATGGACCGATAGCCAAGAAGTCAAAGCTTAGAATGCTGGTATCATGCCTCGTCCCTGCCCTTCCTCATTTAACCTCTTACTTAAACTTAGTGGCACTTGTTAAACAAAATTACGGGACACCACTGTTTTAAACTAAGTTCCTATACTAGGCCTCCAAAGACCATGGCAAAGCAGAACAGTTACCAAGGTCAGATGTCTCATAAACTCAAGCATGAAAGTGACTGATCCCAAAACCTCACAATTTCCCCTAAAACCAGGAGATTGTAGTCAACCTGAGTTGGTGTCATAAGGAAGCTCCTGTGGTGTAACCCTGAAGAGTCCATCTTAACTGACAGGGCTCCATGGACAGGTTTCCTTGCTCCTACTTTCCAATACCCAAAGTTGCTACTGCCCAGAAGGAACTCCTCTTTCCACTCTTAATGGATGCCCTGATTTATCATAAATCACAGCCAAATAGATGTGCACCTGACCTTCTCTAACTTTTCTCTTGAAACTGCACACCAAAACCACTTCTGCTTATTACCACACAGTTGTCTACCTGCTCCAGAAGATACTGAGGACAGCAGTCCTACCGTCCTACCCACCCTATGTTAGACACCAGTCTTTTTTGGTGTAGGATTTCTTACTAAGGCTTGTCCTTTTCTTTTACTTCAGTAAACAGGTACATCTTCACACTGTTGTAAGGAACTGAGTATGGAAATAGATCACAGCCAACAGCAGGGGGCAAGTGGCACTAGTAAGATGTAAGAGGGTACAAGGCCTCATCCATAAGAACATCAGAAGGGAAACAGAAGTGTTCCTTCCACAAGAGAAGGAACAACGTTCCAAAGGGCTGGGCAGCAAGAGGCGGAGACAATCCAAATGCAAAACCACCAGAGAGACAGGACAGCACGAACAAGTAGGCCATACCCTCCTATTAGGACTGGTCTTTGCACAGAGAAGATGGAGACACTACAGGGCTGTGAACCAAGGAGTGCACACTCTGATGTGCAGTTGTACATGGAGCCCCAACTGCTCTTGGAGAAACAGACAGTGGAGATGAGCTAAATCCCAGGCAATCATGGCCAAGTTTGCGTGTCCTAATAGAGTCCTTAAAATCTCATTCGCTCTAGGTCAGCTACCTCATGTAGTCTACAGGACCAAGGCTATACAGTACCTGTCCTGGGCTTTAGGACAGGTTCTAGGTCTAAGAGGAGGGAGTCATATGTAAACACATAACCTCAGCTTAACTGGTGGAAGTCTGTGTGTGTGCTTACCAGGTCATTTCCAGGAATATTATTTTCCAGGAAGTTAAAGCAACACAGAAATCTCCACCAAAAGCAAGATGTGCACAGCATGAATAAAACTGTTTAGAGGTAGTGAGATGGCTCCACAAGGGAAGGTACTTGCTGCCAAGTCTTGCAACCTGAGTTCAAGCCCTGGTACCCATACTAGGAAAAAAATGATAGCTAGCTGTTGTCTGATCTCCACATTTGTCCCACCTCCTACCCCCATCCCCCATCCCCCCCACACACATAAGAGATGTTACAAAACAAGCATGTGGGCAAAGCCAATAGGCTTTTCTCTCTAGAGAAATGTAGAGAAAGAAGAAAAGTGCCAGCAGGGCTAGCAAGAGTACACATTTCTTCCAAAGCTGTGTCTCCTCATTCAAAACAAGGATATTTCCATGTATTTAGCATGTGCTGCCATTTGAATGCTAGTTAAAAGGGCTTTAAAGGTAGGATCTTCCTCACCATAACATGGGAATCAAGTGCAAAGCACTGCACAGATGGGAAAGCAGAGGCTCACAGGGCATGACTATGACTCCCATTCTCAGACAACAGTCTCTCTGTCATCATCCCCTGCCACCACTCCCAACAAAACAAGCAAACTCACCCGTTGTCTCCACCAAACACATAGATGGCGTCCTTATATGCTACGACTGTGTGTTTGCTGCGCCTAGAAGGAAGAAAGGGGTGAAGGGTGGTGAGACTGGGACTCTCCTGGCTGGCACCCAACAAATTGGACTACACATGGTTGCTGCCCCAAGTTTGGCTAAAGCCTCTCAACTGCTAAGATCTGTAGAGATCCTTCAGTTTCTTCGGACAGCAAGGACACTTGGGGACGAGTGAGACTTCCCACTCATACCTCACAGCTCAGGGACCCAAACAGGATCCTCAGAAACACACGTCTGGTACCCTGCCTAGGGTCACTATGGTGCTACTCCCTGGGAACTCAGCTTTGGGAACGACCAATCCATACTCCAGGACATCACACGGGATCTCGCTCCTAGAGCCCGTCCTGAGACTTCAGCTCTCATCCCTACTACCAGTGCCTCAGGATCCCTTGTACACTGTCGTACCGGGCGCCCACGAATTCGTCGCAGGGCGGGAGGCGCCGCCAGCGATGCACTGTTTCGAAGGGTCCAAAGTTGAGCGTCAGGTACTCGACACTGTCTGAGCAGCTGTGGTCAAAGTCCACGCTCGGAGCCACCTTGGAGCGCACCCCTCCTGTCAAGGCCCCGGGCCCAACGGGACCTCCGGAGCCTCCGGAGCCGGCCATCCCGCGTTCAGTCCAGATAGGCCACCAGGTTGCGAAATTCACGGCCACCGCCTGGGCCGAGCCAAAGGACCACACTTCCCAGAGAGCCCTGCGCCCCTGGTGTAGCACTTCCGGCCAGCTTGTCGGCCGTCCCGACAAACCTCGCGCTCCCCGCAACCCGGCGAACTGTCAAGGAACCTGGCGGCCAGACTTCTCGCATTACCATATATCGAGTACGTCACATTCTGGAAAGTATTTCTGGCCAAGTCTTGGCTTGGGTTTCCCCTTTCAAGAAACGCAGTCTGGCTATAGCAAGCCACTGACATTCTCAAGGCAGCTGCGAGCTACACGCTCCCGGCATGCCTTGTAGTCGGGCTTTGCCATCTCCCGGAAGCCCCTCCCCGTTTCGCGGGATGAGGTTTCCGATTTGCAAGCGAGCAGCTCAACTATCCTCCTTCTGTTTGCGCCCCACCAAACCTGATCTTCACTGCTCCCCTCTGCTCTTGGAATTCTTATTGTCTGAGACTCTTGATGGCGGGGCACCTGTGAGTTCTCCGTTGATAGCAGGATCTTCGTTTCTCTCTCTCCCTCTCCTCTTCCCTCCCTCCCTCTTTTGCGATGGGTTTTGAACCCAGGACTTGATGGACATGCACTCTGCCATTAGACTACACCACAATCCGTGGTTTTTTGTAAGTTGTCTGTTGCCAGTTGAATCGCCTGTGAAATGAGGATTCAGGAACTTCAGGCAAAAGGGACACATATAGTCAAGAAATAGATATAAAATTAAATGGTCTAGTTTTTTTTTTTTTTTTTGATACAGGGTTTCTCTGTGTAGCCCTGGCTGTCCTGGAACTCAGTCTGTAGACCAGGCTGGCCTCGAACTCGGAAATCCGCCTGCTTCTGCCTCCCAAGGGCTGGGATTAAAGGTGTTCGCCACCACTGCCCGGCTCAAAAAAATTTTTTTTGTAAGAGAGCTTTTTTTTTTTTTTGTAAGAGCTTATAAATGTAAAATCGTAAAAGTCAAGAGCAGCTTCACAGTGGGTATCCTAATTGTACAAAAAAAAAAAAATCGAGATATATAGAGTGGAACTGGATAGGTTTTTGAGTGACTACTGTAATCCAGCAGAGTGTATTTGTGAGTTTATAACAATGAAGTGATTTTGTATTTTTTAGACAGGGTTTCTCTGTGTAGCCCTGGCTGTCCTGGAACTCACTCTGTAGACCAGGCTGGCCTTGAATTCAGAGATCTGCCTGCCTCTGCCTCCCAGGCACTGGGATTAAAGGTGTGTGCCACCACCTCCTGGCTGTGATTAACAATAATTATCATAGCCGGGCGGTGGTGGCGCACGCCTTTAATCCCAGCACTCGGGAGGCAGAGGCAGGCGGATTTCTGAGTTCGAGGCCAGCCTGGTCTACAGAGTGAGTTCCAGGACAGCCCGGGCTATACAGAGAAACCCTGTCTCGAAAAACCAAAAAAAAAAAAACCAATAATTATCATTATTATTGTTATTATACCAGCTCAGGTTGCTGTGGGCAGCATGGAGTCTGCAGGACCCAGGACCCAGCTCCTATCTCTCTTAAGTGGACAAATACAAAAGCTGCCTCTGTCTTCTGAAGCTTTTTAAAAGCAAAAGATCTCATACAGTCCAGGATGGTCTGAAACTTGTGACCTTCCTGCCCCTGCCTTGAGTGCTGCAGTCACAGACATGCCACATCATGCCTGGCTCTAAGTGCTGGCCCAATTACACTGGGACACAGATGTGCTGATACATGTGTTTTAATTTTAAGGTAATGTTGAAGGGGCTTGCTGGGAAGACAGTCCTAAAAGAGGAAACAGAGGCAGAGCCTGTCCTGCCTCTAAAACCAGCTGCCAGTGACAGCTAAGGCCTTGGGGATGGACTATCCTCTGGAGGCAGACAGTTGAAGGCAAGCCTCGGAGGACTCAGATTCTGCCTTGGGGGATCCTGGGAAATTGGAGATTGGCACTTGCCCCAGGACTTGGTCTCTGACCTTGGTGCCCCAGAGGCGTGCCCACCACATGAGAGCTCAGGATCCTTTCCCTGTGAGCCAAGACATGTCACCGGTTCTGCAGGAATGAGAGGAGGCTGGGTCAGGACAGAAGAGGACAGGTTCTTCAGTGTAGGTACCACGAGCAAGTGACTCTTGAATATAGTAGCAGGGACTGATCTGTGTCCGGAAGCCTGGTGCCCCATAGGTAATGGACTTGGGCAAGCAGGAGGGTTCAGTCATTGGGCTAGGGAAGAAAGGCTCAGAACAGTCAACAAGAAAGAATGCACGTACTTGCTGTGTAGCATAAACAACCTTTTTGAAGGCAAGAGGGAAAAACAGAAGGCCAAAGAAAGCATGTCATTTATCAGATCCACTCTGAGTCTTCCACTGCCTTCCACTCTAGGATTTACCCCATCACATAGCCATCAGCCCCTCAGTCACCTCTGGCCTGTCCCTGGTCCCAGGAAGTTCTCTGTACACAGGTTAAGCTACTGGGGACTCATTGGCACTGTGCTGGGATGAAGGTAACGGCTCATGTCCACTGCTCCCCAGATGTCATGTAACCACCCCACCTCTCTATGGATGGCATATCCGGGAGCATCACTTGCTATGTTTCTCCACCTAGCTTCTGCCAAGCTGAGCACGAATCACACTGCCTCCACCCCCAACACTGGCTCCTCTCTGGGTCACACACTTGTTTCCTTGTACGCATATCCTATCAACTTCTAATCCAAATTCATCCCCCATCTCATCCAGGAACCATGGGAACTGAAAGTGAGGGTGAGAGCTCCACAGGACTGGGCGGGCAACGGGCTGCCATGGTAGCTTGAATAGAGCCTATCCAGGACACCCACACACACCCCAAAGCCTCCCACACCCGCACTCACTCCACCTCCCGCTTCCGGATGGCTCGACCTGAGGCCAGCACCTCAGCCACCTTGGATACGATGGGGTCGTAGTTCATGCTGGCCACAGCAATCACTTCATCACCTCTAGAGAGAAAAGGAGCCCGAGCCTGAGGACCACCAGCGGCAGTGGTCCTTCTTGAGATCCCAACACCTTTTGGTCCACCTGGGATGCTAGGAAGGCTCTTGTCCATGGAAACAAGATGTCCTGAGCACCCAGCCCTCCATTTGGCCCCATCACTGTCACCTGCCAAAGGAAACCCTTGGCACAGCTCAGGGATTGGCCCAGCCTTAGCATCAGCTTTTCTCCACCTGTCTGCCCTTCCTTGTTATAGACACCTACCTCAGTGTCAACACTTACCTCAAAGAAATGTCCGAAAGACACAGTATTATTTGATGACTTCCTCCTCATCTCCTGCCCAACATCCCCACCCCACCATGCCATTCACTAGCCTTTTAGCAAAGCCCCCCCTGCCTTGCTAACACTATCTACTCCCAACAGCACTCCCACTGCTCCATGCTCCCAGTGCACCCCATTGCTCTCACTTGGTATAAAAAGCCACAAACTTCAGCTCCTCCAGATCCCCCTGAACGATGACATCATCAAAGCCTTCTCCATAGCCTGCGGGAGGGTGCCTATGTGAGCTGGGGAAGGGAACAGTTTTCACAGCCCTAGCCTGCTCTCCTAACACCTGTCTAAACCACCAAGCTCCCTCCTACCTTGCCTTCTCTCGCCCTCTTGTTTTTTTGTGACAGGGTTTCCCTGTGTAGTCCTGACTGGTCTAGAACTCACTCTGTAGATCAGGCTGGCCTTGAACTCAGAAATCCATTTGGCTCTTCTCAAATGCTGGGACTAAAGTCATGTGCCACCATGCCTGGATCCTACTCCAACTTTTTTAAAAATTACATTTATTTATTTATTTATTTATTTATTTCATGTGTATGTACACATGCATGTATGGAGGTCAGAGAACAACTTGCAGGAAGAATTTTTTTCTCCTTCCACTCTGTGGGTTCTAGGAATCGAACTCAGATCATTAGCTTGCCAGCAAGAACTCTTACCCACTGAGCCGTCTCATCAACCCTTGACTTCTCCTACGCAGTTTCCAGCTCCACCATCCAAGAGTCAAATTGATCTTCAATTCCTAATCTTTGCATTTTAGCCTCTGGACTGCTGAGATTACAATATGCACCTGAGCCAAACCACTTCTTATTTGCCAATTCTTAGTTCTTACTGGACTCAACCCCCACACTTAATCCTGAAGTGCCTTCAGGCCCCCATCCCCATGAGACAAGCTTTTAGTTACCAGCATAGCGCAGGCTCTTGCCGAACATGGCAGTCCACAGATACGGTACCGTGTTGATCTCCGCCTCCTGTGCCAGCATGTTTTGAGCTGCAACCCGCCCTGAAAGACCCAGGGTGGTGAGAGCTCAATCCTTCCTCCCACCACCACAGCACTGTCTGCCCTCACCCCATTCTAGGGACCCTTGACAGGTATCGTTGTTGTCTAGGTCTCCCCAAAAAGGAATCATGTTCAGCTCATAGGCGACCTTTGGATGCAGTTAATGGGTACAGAGGGAAACGCCTGGCCCCAGAGATCCACTGACACTAATGCCTCCTCTTTGAATGACGTGTTGTACATCTGAAAGGTCTACTGGGGTTGTGAGCTACTTCACAGTTGTGTACACAGACAACAGATCAGATACAGCAGGTGTAAAGAGGGAAGACAATGGGGCACAAAGGCCACACAGGAGAGGTGACAGGCACGTGTAGGGCCCATAGTTAGCACAGGTGGCTTTCCACTTTTCCTAAGCTCCATGTGAATCTAAAGTTGAATACGTCTAAGAATCTCCAGAGAGCCCTAAGTCCTAATTATATTTGGCCAAGGAGTGGCCTTTGGGTCCTTATTCTCTAGTAGCAAGCTAGAATTTGAACAGATACTGGAATTGGGAGATACCATTACCATCAGACTTTCAAGATGAAGGAAGAAGAAAGGGAAGGTAAGATGGGGGAGCACTCCCTGTACAAAGCTAGAGACGTGGAGGTTCTTTGTAAGGAGTTGAGGTGGTTCACACACTGGTGCCTACATCTTAGGGATTGAGAGCATAGTCCATGAAGCTCAGGAGACCTGGTGGCTACCAAATGCTGGGGGACGTAATTCCACAGAAAACCACAATAACCCAACCAAGTCACAGACGTAGTTTAGTGGTGCAAGAAAAACAGGCCCTGAGTAAGAAGCTAGCCTACTAAATAAACTCTCCCTCCCTCTCAGAGGTAATTGCTGGCCAAGCAGCAATTCTGCCAAATACATAACCTTGAGAACAAAAGAGAGAGGGTAGCAAAAAGACAAATGGGCCAGAGAGGGTTTTGTCTAACTAAATAGTATGCAGAGGGTCTCAGGAGAGAGGCCACACTGTAGACCGACTGATCATTGGATAAGGCTCACTGAACCACCAACTCCTGAACTTAAGACCCCGGATCAACAACTGGGGAATGGGCCTGAAGGTGGCTGAGACCCTGGAATGGTCTTCCAGCCCTTAACTTGCCTCCGGACTGGCCATACCCTGGGCATGAGCCATCTGCCAGTGTGGGATGTTCACTTTCCGATTGTTCCTCCAGGCAAGAGGAAAGGTGACAGCATCACCTGCAGCAAACACTCCTGGGATGTTGGTCTGCATCATCTGTGGGGAGGGTCAAGGATCTGTGGGTGGTACAGGGGAGCTGACTCTGTCATCCAGCCACGCTCCTCCCAGCATCCTACCCACTGCATCCAGCCCCACCTTGTTGACTGGGATGAAACCTCGGGAATCCAGACCAATGCCACTCTGCCTCAGGAAGCCTGTGGCAGGCACCGCACCTAACAGGACAGAAGCCATGCATCCACACCCTGGTCCTGCTGTTCTCCTGTCTCATCTCTCTCCATTCCTGCTATACTTGCCTGCTCCAGGTTAATCACCCATAGGATGCCCACCTAGGGACTTCTCGCATCCTGCCCTCTGTAAACCCATCTGTAGGCTCTGTACTCCCTATTTAGCCCCAGGAACAGTCTCCCCAGTAAGTGCTATAGAACTCTCATGATGGGGATCCACAGCCATGCTTCTCCAACCCTGTGTTGCCACCTTCCAGCTTGGCTCCTCCCCAAACTATTACGTCAGTTGGCATAAGAACCAATCAGAAACTTGTCTGTGTTCCTATGTATCAGCTGGTATCACGGAGAGCAGTCACTTGCTCCATGAGAGGCCTGGACTAAGCCCAGTATACAATTGTCCTGTGAAGTGGGTACCATTGGAGTCCCATTTTATAAGTGTGGAAACTGAGGCTCAAGTAAGGGTCCAAGGTCACTTGAGAGTGTATATGGGCAGTTCTGTTCACTAGTACTTGCTTGTCTACCTACTCACCAATGCCTACCACGCAGACATCTGCACGCAGAACTTTGCTGCTCTTCAGCACCACCTCCTGCAGCTGGGGGGAGGGAATGGGTGAGCAAGTGGGCACAGTTCCTGAGCACAGGGAGAGACACAGGCAGCAGCAACAGCAGCAGAGAAAAGCCTACCTTGCCCTCTCGAGCCCGCAGCTCTGACACCTCTGTCTGCATATAGAACTTCACCCGGTTGTTTTCAAACATCTGTACAAGCAAAGAGGAACATGGGTAGTGGGTGAGACTCTGGCCTAGGGCCAGGCAAGTCAACCAGGGCATCTAGAGGCCAAGCATCAACACAGACTCACCTTCATAAGGGCACGACCAACACGCTCCCCAAGGAACCTCCGGAAGGGTGTCTCCTCCAGCTCTACCACAGATACTGAGTGGGCCTTCTCAGTCAGATAAGCAGCAACCTCCATCCCTGGGTGGTGGGCAGGTAGTGGCAAGGATGGCACTATGACTCACGGCTTGAACTGGCCATGGTAACCACCACCCACCTCCCCTGCAGCTACTCACCCAGAAAGCCTGCTCCCACAACAACAGCATTGCGGCCCCGGGCCAGCCGCAGCACGCGGTTGGCATCCTCAGGTGTGCGGATGGTGAACACATTCTCTACGTCTTTCCCTTTGCAGGTCAGGGTCTTAGGGCTAAGATTCGGTGGGATCAGTGAGGATCTCCAACCCTGGCCGATGTCCAGCTGCCTAGTGTCTGGCAGAGGCAGAAGGTGTTTACCTACCTACTTCCTGGTGCCAGCAGCAGCTTGCTGTACTCTAGCTTGAAGCCATCCTTGAACACAGCCTTCTTATTTCTCACATCCACTGTGACCACCTGCAAGCCCCAGTGGGCAGCAGGAGGCCTCAGCACAGGCTTGGGCCTTGTGACGTACTTTAGAGTTCCACAAGACCCCCAGAACCCAGAACTTAGGCTTCTAAGGTGCAGCTTCAGGGCAGACCCAACCCTTCAAAGCTGTCTTTATATACTTTCAAGTCCCACAAGGCTCCATTGTCTTAGCTGGGATCAGACCATCTCCTTACCCCTCTGCCAGGAAGAAGACTCAATGCTGGGTCCCAGGCCTGCACAGAGGGCTGAGCATCCATCACACCTCCAGGGGTACCCATGGCCTCTTGTTTCCTTAAACTTTTTCATTGCCTGTTTTCCCCCTCCTTTTCCTCATACCTGGGCTTCAGTGAGTATCTCGATGCCATAGGCCCGGAAGAATTCCTTGGGTCTCAGGGCCAGCTGTTCAGGTTGTGCATCCAGGGTCTGAGGAACATGGTCACGAGTCAAGGCCAGATGGTGAGATGGTGGCTATTTTATTTTTATTTATTAATTTTTGAGACATGGTCTCTGTTTGTAGCTCTGGTTGGCCTGGAACTAGCTATGTATACCAAACTCACAGAGATCTGCCTGCCTCTGCTTCCCAAGTGCTAAGATGAAAGGTGCATGTATGACACTCTTGTCATCTCATCACCCTGTAGAAGATGCAGACCCCAAGGACGGTGAGGTCACTCTGCATGATACTGCAGCTTTAAGACAGAATTCAATAACCTCAGATCTCTTAGTAGCACCATAGACAGGCCTGGGAGACTGAGGAAAACAGACAGCTAGACCTCCAATGCGTTCCAGGCGAGGCTCCATGTGGATGTGACAGGGATCTGGGGACAGGGACCTGGAGGAATAAGGATCCAGGTACCCCATTCCATTCCCACCTTGCTGAGCTTGGCCCGGTCATAGGGCAGATGTCGATCCAGTGTGCAAAGGACAATCCGGTCTGAGAAGCCCTCTTGCCTCAGTGTCTCTGCACATACTAGGCCAGCAGCACCTGAGCAATAGGACCATAGATCAAGGCCAAGGCCTCTCCCACCCTCCAAGCGTTCCCTTTCCTTCATTATTCCAACACCAACCTGCACCCACTATGAGCACGTTGGTGCTACCGCTGTGGCCAGCACTTGGAGAGATACACTTGGTCATTACCTTTGTCCTCCGCTGCAGCTGCAGGGCCTGAGAGTGGGGAAGGGCAGCTGGGAGCTGGACCGGAGGCTCCAGCCCAGCTTCATCTCCACACTCCAATCCTTCATTCCCTCCCACACCACATGGCTTTGCTACATGCTCTTCTCCAGCCAAGATATGCTCCCGCCCCCCAGCCTGTTCAAAACCTTTCCTCTTAAACCTGGGCCTCGGTGACCCCTGAGTCTCCCTGGTACCTGCTTGCTTGCCCGAACGGTCACCTTCTCCTTCTCAATCTTCACCTGAGAGGGCAGCATCATCACCAAACGTTGAGATGCTTCAGTCTCTGACTCCACAACACGGGCTCCCATCATGCCACCTTCCCAGCCCTACCTGGAACTTATGCAGACTGTCCAGGCCTGGGAAGTCCTCTAGGTCCCCAGTACTAATGTTGAAGCAAGCACCATGCCAGGGGCAGCGCACACGTCCCCGGGACAGGACACCTAGGAGAGACAAATGAGTGCCAGACTAGAGCCATGCCTAGAAACTGCACTCTAGGGCTCTGGTACTGGACCCTGCTGGACCTCTCCCCAACCCAGGAGCCCTCACAATGGATGAAGGCCCTGGGGCCTTTCGGAATCCCTATATAGGCATGGGTGGTGTATCCTACCTCCCATACGTACCTCACACTTTCTTACCTTTCACTAGGGGCGCTCCATAGTGAGGACACTTATGGCCCAGGGCATGGAATTCCCCATTGTCCTTCACCAACAACACCTTTCCCCAGCCCAGCTCCACTTCTCGCATCCTGGGGAGGGGCTGAGCTCAGAGATCAAGCCAGAAGCTAGTCATGCCCTCCTGTAAGCACCTCCTCCCAAGTCCAATATTTGGATAGCCCCGAACAGCTGAAGCACAAAGCTTAGCACCCAGGGAGCCAAGAGCCCATTTCACTCCACGGCCTCAGCCCAACCCCTCATATGTGGCCTCTCCAATGCCCCCCACCTCAAGTCCTACCACCACCCTTGCAGCCCAGCACCCACTGGCCATTCTCAAGGTCCTTGACATGGCAGACAGTAGCCTCCACACAGTCCTGAGGGCTGGGATATGGTTGTGGGGTGGGCAGACGCTCTTCAGCATGGAAGTGGCGTGCTGTGCCATTGCCCTGGTAACCCCGGGGACTGCCCTTTCCGCTAGCTGACAGCTCCTCCTTGCCCCTTTCTTTCTCTGGCAGCACCACTTCAATCTTGAGCTCCACTGTGGACAAAGCAAACCATGAGCCCTAGCTGAACCAGCCCTGTTCCCATCCCACAGGCCAAGCAGAGGCCAGCAAAAGGTGCTTGACTTCAATTCACTTTTGTATGTTTTCTTCTTGTTGAAGAACCCAGGGGCTCCCTTAGGTCAGGCTAGTACTCCACCACTGAACTACAGCCAGACCAGAAACTTCTGTTTTCCAATGACAAAATTAGTAAGGGAGTGACAGAACACAGCCCTTCATACCTGGAGGCAGTCTGGAGGAAAGAACCACCATGCACAACTCATCTAATGATGGACAAGGGCAATGCCCCTTCTTGGAGACACATTTACAGCTCAATTCACAGCCAGTGGGTCTGGGCAATGGAAGAATGTTCACTGCTCTATTGGGACAGTGGCTCACACCTATAATCTCAGTACTCCAGAGACTGAGCAGGACTCCCATGAGTCCTAGACCAACCTAGAAACTTTCCTATTAGCTTTAAATGCTTTTTGTTGTTTGGAGGTCTTGTTTTGTTTTGTTCTGGAGACAGGGTTTCTCTGTGTAGCCCTGGCTGTCCTGGAACTCACTCTGTAGACCAGGCTGGCCTCAAACTCAGAAATCCGCCTTCCTCTGCCTCCCAAGTGCTGGACTAAAGGTGTGCACCACCACTGCCAGGCAGCTTTCAGCTTCTTAATATAGCTATGCCCATCAATTTGTAATTTCTTTAGCATTTACCAAACCTCACATGGTTGGCATCTCTGTGTACAGGGTCTGCAGCCCTGGCAGTGAAGCCGTTAAGGGGGTGTCCATGTGTGCAGCACAGAAGAGCAGATGCACTGCTGAGGCTGCTCAGTGTCCATGGGGCCACTCCAGGACAGCAGGAGGAGGCAGCTAAAGACCCAACATTGTCTTCTTTGAACTTTCCCCAAATCTCCATGACATGCCTGGTTTCTTTTCTTTTCTCTTTCTTTCTCTCTTTCTCTCTTTCTTATTAAAAGGGAACAATAAACAGAATTTTGAGCAGCTGTAATCCGGTCTCCTGGGCTGCTACAGTAGGGAGGAGGCCAAGGAGGAGGAAGCTAGGCTCTGGCACAGCATGGGCCATCCTGGGAGCAGGCGGCTCCCTCTCCCTGCCCTCAGGCATCAAAGCCTCTCCTGCTTTTACCTTTGAACCCCTTCACCTCAGACCTGACATCCACAAACAAAGGATACAAGGATTAACCTGGTCTCTGAGTTGCTGCCCCACCCCCATCCTCCCAGCAGTGTGAGCTCACTAGCTCAGGGTCAGGCTCACTAGCTCAGGGTCAGGCCTCATACTTGTGACTCTGTGGGCCCTGCATGGGTTCTTGATCCTTGCATGTTGGGCCAAGTTTCCCTCCACATGTCAGCATCCCTGCTTTCTCCTCAGGCCTAACCCCTGCAGGGGAGAAAGGCAAAGGGCAGCTCCTTGACTGGGCCTGGTGAAGAGGACACAAGAGTCTGCAGCCACACTGTGGAGGGTGTCATGTGGGGGCAGGGACTCCAACTAACACACTTTATGTAATGGTTTTAGAATGTTTTTGGAAGAATTAAGAGGAAAACTATGTCAGGCTCAGCTGCTCTCTGTGGCGAGAGCTGTGGGAGGCCACAGGAACAGCCTGGCAGGATGCCAGAGAGCCTGCACAGCAGGCTGCTATTCTCTGCATGCTTCCAGAAGGCTCTGAGGCAAGCTCACTGATGTTCTTCTGGGCAGTCATTACATCAGGAGCAGAAGGGACACCTTGGAGGACCCTGCTTACCCATAGAGCTAGGGCAACCCAGTTCCACGATCCCTCAGCCACCCAGTCACTGTCATCGCCTCTTGGGCCTCAAGACACCTTAGTCACAAAATGAGAACAGGCTATGGTAGAGACAGCTGATGGGGTCACACTTAGCATGGCAGGGTCCTGGGTTCCATCCCCAACATCAAAGGCGAAAGACAAACTGTCAGTAGTGACTGACCCCTGTAATTGTAGCACTTGGGAGGCTGAGGTAGAGAACTGCCACAAGCTCAGGGCTAGCCTGGGCTTCATTGTGAATTCCAGGTCAGCCTGGATTAACATGTGGGACGCTGCCTCAAAATGGGGGTAGGGAAGAACGAAGAGCATCTGCCCATTTGCTGATCATACGTATTAACCAGAACACAAGCTCTACTTTGGAAACTGCAGTAGTGGCTTGAGGGGTTGGTTTGTTTTTGTTTTGTGTGGGTTTTTTTTTTTTTTTTTTGGCATGGTTTTGGTTTTGGTGCTAGGGATTAAACACAGGGTTTCTGCCATCTTCAGTGGTCATTCTAATGACTGAGCTACATATCCTAGCCCTGGTAAAAGAGATTTATCAGCTAGCTCTGAACTTCCTGGAAGACATGATAAATAACAAAAGGCTAATGAAAGGCAGAACGACGGCCAGATCAACAGAGCTGGACTTCCTATTAGATGTGGGTAGGAGTGTGTGTGTGTGTGTGTGTGTGTGTGTGTGTGTGTGTGTGTATACGCTCACACACATGATTTAGAGAACATAGGGGTGTACACACATATATCTGTGACAGCATATGAAGGCCAGCAGTCAGTGTCAGAAGTCTTTATCACTTTCTGCCTCTCCCTCCAACTTTTTTTTGGGGGGGAGGGGAGGAACAGGAAATCTCCCACTGAATCCAGACCTCAGTGATTGGCTCCTTGGCTACACTACCTGTCTCTTCCCACACGCAATACTAGGGTTACAGGTCCATACCACCACACCTGGCTTTCATGTGAGTTCTGGGTATCTGAACCCAGCTCCTGATGTTTGTGTTGTGGGTACCATATTTATTGAGCCATCTCCTCAGCCACTTCTACCAGCTCTGACACAGGTAAGCAATTGGCTGAAAGTCTTAGGAAGAACAAAGAACTGTCAGGAATGATGGTGCACACCTTTAATCCCAGCACTTGGTGACAGAAGCAGGCAGGTCTGTGACTTCAAAGCCAGCCTGGTCTATGAAGCAAGTTCCAGGCCAGCCAGAGCTATCCAGCAAAGCCCTGTCTCAAGAACAAGACAGGAGGGACTCAGGAAGCAATTGCTGATATCAACAAGACACAGCCACAAAGAGTAGCAGAGAAAGGGGAAAATTTACAAAAATGTGAAGACCTTGCTTGCTCTGGTCTCTTCATGGGCCCTGCTGACCACTGCTCAGTGTTCATGCCTCATTTTTCATACCTACATCCTGAATCTTCCTGAGCCTCACCCCCCACTAGAGCCTGTGTCTGGGTCTGCAACTCAGAATCCACCTCAGAAAGGAAGAAAAAAAAAATCACAGCTGCAAGTGTTCCTGCATGCCAGGGTCAGAGCCAGGCCGTCTACCCCATACTCTGTATGAGGACACAGAGGACCAAAGCGGGGTAGTCAGCCCCTGGCCACATAGCTAAGAGGTTAAAGAGCCCAAGTTTTAATGTTGTCTCTGAGCAATAAGAATAGCTAGCCACTTTGAGAGCAGCCCAGAGCAGAACAGTAATGCCCTGGAAAAAGAGAAAGACAGATATAACCAGCTGTTGGATGTTACCACCAAAAAGCCGTCAGCAGCCAGGCCTTCACCATGACAGAATGTGTCCCCTCAAATTGTAAGCCAAAATAAACCTTTCACCCTTTAAAACACCAAGGTTTTTGTTTGTTTGAATTTTTGTTTTGTTTTTTTGGTTTTTCTTTTGTTTTTGTTTTTGTTTTTTTGGTTTTTCAAGACAGGGTTTCTCTGTAGCCCTGGCTGTCCTGGAACTCACTCTGTAGAACAGCCTGGCCTCGAACTCAGAAATTCACCTGCCTCTGCCTCCCAAGGGCTTGGGATTAAAGGCGTACGCCACCACTGCCCGGCAAAACACCAAGTTTTGAAAACATAAAATGGGTATGATGGCTCAGGTCTGTCATCCCACCACGCAGGAGGCTCGCAGTAGATTCGAGACCACCCTGGTCTACACTGAGTTCTAGGTCATTTAGGGCTACAGTGTAAACTCTGACTTTTTTTTTTTTTTTTTTTTTGGTTTTTCGAGACAGGGTTTCTCTGTATAGCCCGGGCTGTCCTGGAACTCACTCTGTAGACCAGGCTGGCCTCGAACTCAGAAATCCGCCTGCCTCTGCCTCCCAAGTGCTGGGATTAAAGGCGTGCGCCACCACCGCCCGGCTAAACTCTGACTTTTAATGAAAGGGGAGAGGGTGAGGACAGCTCAGAGGTCATCTGTTGCTTTTGCAGAGAACCCGAATTCGATTTCCAGCACCTACACCATAGCTTACAATTAGTCATCTGTAACTCCGGGTTCAGGAGGTCAGATGAAGTCTGGCCTCTACAGGTGTTGCACACATGCTGTGCATTTACATACATGAAGGCAAAATGCTCATTTTACAAGATAAAAATAGAAAAACAAGCAAACAAACAAAAACAACAACAAAACAAAACCAGTGCTGGAGCACATACTGTTCTTCCAGAGAAGCCGAGTTTGAGTCCCAGCTCTCGGGTGGCTCACAACAGCCCATGACCCTAGTCCAAGGGACTGTGTCTCTTCTCACCTCTGAACACACCTGCACACACACACACACACACACACACACACACACAATTTAAATAATAGAAATAAAATTTAAAAAACCAACATCATAACTGGTAGATTGTTTGCATTCCCAAAGCTTTGGGCTCTATCCCCAACACTAAGTAAAAGTAATCATAACCACACACTTCTGTAGTTCCAGAATTCACGAGGTGGGGGTAGGAGGGTGGTAAGCTCAAGATCATCCTCAACCCCATAATGAGTTTGACGGCAGCCTGGGCTAGATGAGATCTTATCTTTAAAAAAATCACAAAAGCAAACATACAAGGACCGGGGTCAGGGGATAATGGCTAACTCTAGAGCCAAGAGGTCCCTGGTTAGGCCAGCTCATTGGTGTTATTTAAAAGAAACTGTAGGGCTGGAGAGATGGCTCAGCAGTTAAGAGCACTGATTGCTTTTCCAGAGGTCCTGAGTTCAATTCCCAGCAACCACATGGTGGCTCACAACCATCTGTAATGGAATCTGATGCCCTCTTCTGGTGTGTCTGAAGAAAGCAAAAGTGTACTCATATACATAAGATAAATAAATAATTTAAAAAAAAAAAAGAAAGAAAGAAACTGTAAATGGCATCTTGTTCCCATGATGTCCTGCCAGCCAGGTAGTCCCACAGGTGCCCAGTATGGGACTCCTGTGGAACCTTGCAGGCATATTCCTGTCCACAAGACAGTGGGCACCTATGGCAAAGGCTGTAGGGCCTGGCACAGACTCAGACTCAGGTGAGTTAGGGCAATCCCCACCAACACCGCCAGTGAGTCTCAGCTCTGCTCCCTCCCCCAAGTCCTACCTCAGACCCAAGAAAGGAAGAAAAGTCTTATGAGTCCCAAGGTAACCGAGCTGATGGGTATCAGGTAAGGAGAGCTGAGCAAGCTGGCAGGGTGAGCCAGCCAGGGCAAGTTGGGTGGGTGGAGCACTCGCTGGGCTCTGAAGCCCTCAGTTTCTGCATCCCCATCATGGCTACGGGTTACCACTAGGGTAGAAGGAATATGTAGACTGGGGTAGAAACCCAAAGACATGAGTCCCATGACAGGGCAGATCCCAAGTACTCTAGTACCTTGGAATGACCCTACCTCTGGCTGGAGTTTCTAGGGCTAGGTAGGCCCAGGATTTCCTATATAAATGCAGAAAGCAGAAAGGCATGGGTGCCGTTAATCCTAGCACTTGCACGGCACAGGCATAGTCACAGTCTCTGTGACTATGAGACCAGCCTGGTTTATACAGTGAGACTCTGTCTCAAAAAACAAAACCCAAACAAACAAACAAACAAACACAAAACAGGGTGAGGCCCAAAGAGGCCAAGATGACATCTGATATAACCCAGGATGAGAAGAATAGGGACCTGCCATTGTATCCTGTTAGCCACCCTAAGAGGTCAGTGTCCAGCTCCATTCTATAGAGAGGGAAACTGAGACTCAAAGATGTCACACTGTGGCTAAAAGAACATCCCTGAAGCCTCTCTTCTCCAGAATGGAGGAAGTAGCCCCTAGCTCCTCCCTCTAGGAGGAACCTTCTAGATTCAACTTTCTAAGAGGGATCAGCTGCTGTCCCCACCACTAACACCAAAGAAAGTCCCAAATAAAGAGGAGTCCAGGAGAGCCTTCCGAGGCTCTTACCCTTCTTGTCCGCAGTGCATTAACATTCTAGGCTCCTGCCTAGCCTGACCTACTTTGGAGGTTGGTGAAGTACAGAGGGAGGGAGAGGCTGTCAGAGAAGGGGAGGTACCTGGCTTGGGCTTGGAGAAGCAGCCGCCCATGGTGAATGGCCCGGGATCTGGCCTGGCTGGTGAGAGCACGGATGGCAGACTGTCCAGCTCTCCGAGGTCTAGGATGTGCCCTGCAGGACTGGACCCCCTGTGGCCCTCAGAGATACTGGAGCTGCCATGCCAGCTAGACAGCTTTAGGACCTGCAGGGAGATGGGACAAGACACTGATGCAGGATTGGGCAGAGTCAGAGGCATCCTTGGGGGATCCTGGAAGAGTCTTACATGGGGAGGTCAGAACTCATTTGTAGGGTACTCTTGATAGCATCTGTCTCCCTTTGAGGCTTCCAGGCATAAGAACGTCACACTCCCCTTACTGCATACATTGTTGGAGATCCTCTGTGCTCTAGTTCCAGCCACTGCCTATAAGCCTGTGACCGCAGAGACCTAGCCTCAGACTTCCCCTTTCTAAATCCCACAAGTCTGAGGACTCTGGGACTCTCCATTTCCCTAGGTGAGACCACCAAGTCTACAGCAAACCCTGACAACCAGAGTCTCCAGAATCCTTCTTCCTCCACTGAGAGTGATAAGGGTCCCAGCCTAGCCTTGGCCACTACCCTGACTAGCCACCTCTAGTCACCTACCTCCTTCCGTGTGAGCTGCTGCTCCTTGCTCCCAGCTCAGCAATGGAGAGACTACTGGGCCTTGGTCAGCAGGGCAGGGAGGGCCAGGGTCCAGGAGGGTCCAGCCCTCCTTCTAGCGTGAACTGTGGCCAGGAGGGGCTGTGGGTATGGGGCAAGGCCAAGCCGCTGGTCCCCAGGGAAACCCAGCTCTGTGAGGAAAAGAGCAGGCAGCCAGCCCAGGACTGATGGGGTTGGGGGAAGAGGAAAACCAACCACACAGCTCTGCCTCTGCCCCACGCCCAGCAGCCATAAGTTCCCCCAACCCTCAGGCTGGCTGTGCAGTGCCGAGGTCATGCCCCACAGTAGATAGAAAGACTGGGGTTCAAGGTCTCATCAAGGTCAAGCAGCAGTTAGGGGCATCTGTGTGGTCTCCCCACTCCTCATCCTAATAAATCTGAAGACAAGCAAGGTCCTGGGAGGACCCCAGATCATTCTAAGGCTCCAAACTGGAGAGCAAGACTACCTGGTAAACAGATCTCTGTAGTCATTGTGTCTGCGTGGCCATAGGTGGGCCTTCTAGAAGATGTGGACTTTGGAAGGCTTGGGACAAAGGTGTAACTACCCTGTTTACATCTGATCTGTCCGAATTCAACCCAACAGTCATCCCCGGTTCACCTGGAAATTCTTCCTGAAGTCTATACTGAACTGGTGCTGGGATTGCTAGGTTAATCCAGACCCCCTGAAAAGAGCCAGAGGCCAAGACAAAAGGACAGAGTGGGAAAGGGCCAGTTGCTGCTGGCTCCTGACCTTCGTTGCAAATTACAGGTGCCAGGAACCCAAAGCCATGTAGGTGTGCCTTTCTCCCCTTGTCACCAGGGCATGGCTATAAAACTCAGTTGCTAACTGCCCCTCTAGCTCCCTTCATGGTAACCAGAGTACTTTTCGGAGGTCCTGGTTTTACCCATGTCTCAGCGCTGCCCACCTACCTCCAGCCTGGTTTCAGTCCTCACCTGTTGAGGCTGAGATCCTACAAAGAGGCTGGCTTTTGGATATGGGGGTCCCTCCCTTTCTGGGTGCTCAGGAGTTTATTCTTGGGGCCTTGGGCCTAGCGGGAGATTTGGTGGGAGCCATGCCTTCAACCTATGATGTGCTAGACCAGCTTAGAGCCAGTGATTCCAACTCAAAGACAAAGTTTCTTGGGCCTGCAAGGAAAGACTTCTGCATTTTGTTGCCCAGGAAAGTTCTAACATAGAAGTTTGTGTCCATGTCCCAGGAACTCCAGCAACCTGAAGCAGGTTCTGAGTTACCCCCACCTCACAGAGGTTCCACGGGGTCCCGCATGGCTGTAGGACCCCACTGAGTGCAGGCAGCTGGAAGCTTGTTTCTTTTTCCAACCCAAGCCCACTCTTCCGCTCCTGTTGTGTGTCTAGAGAGAGAGGTCGTCCCTCTCCTCCCCTCCCTCCCGGGCCCTCGGCTTATCCTAGGCCTTCAGTGGCTTCAGGGGCCCTGGAGACTGCTGCCTCGGTGCTCCTCAGCTTGTGATTCACCTTTAGGGAGCCCGAACACCAATCTCCTGTCCACTCTCCCTGCCTTGGCACGTGCAGTTTCCTCGGGCCGGGAAGCCTTTTCCAGCACCCTTACCGGCTTCTTTGCGGCTCCCTCGCTAGACGCAGCAGCCAACCAACGGACCAGCACAAGGTAGGGAGGGCTCCAGGGAGCCGAAAGGGGTGCTGGGGAGCAGCAGCAAGGACCGGGGTCGCTGCAGCCTCCTGAGTGCCCCACTCGGCCACCAGGGTAGAGATCCGCGAGCACGCTGGCCCGGGGCGCGGGGCGCGTGCGCTCACCTGGCTCTGCGGCCGCTGGCGGGCGGGCGGGCGGGATCCGAGCCTGGCTGCGGCGGGCCTGCAGGGCGGAGCGGGCGGGGGCGGGGCCGGCGCTGCGGCTACACTGCGGGCCCGGAGCCCGAGGCAGCCGCCCCGCCTGCAGCAAAAGTCAAGTCAATGGAGGCTTCCAGCCACCTGCTCGTGGTGGAACCAGGGAGGCTGCGGAGTTGCAGCTGTCACCTCGAGACCCGAGATAAGCGTACCGAGTGTGAGTCGTCAAACCAACCGTACACCACTGGAGCAGGATGGAGGTTGAATCTCTGGATGAAATGTCTCAGAAGAAGAAAACCCAAATCATGCCCCTCCTAGGTCTCCATCTCACCCCACTCCCACGCATGTCACATTTTTTTTTTCTTTCTTTGGTTTTTCGAGACAGGGTTTCTCTGTATAGCCCTGGCTGTCCTGGAACTCACTCTGTAGACCAGGCTGACCTCGAACTCAGAAATCCACCTGCCTCTGCCTCCCAAGTGCTGGGATTAAAGGCAAGCGCCACCACCGCCCGGCTGCATGTCACATTTTATTACACTTTCTTTTTCCACCCTGTTAGTATTTGAGAATTTCCCAGCACTCATTATGACGCTCTCCTTCCTTGAAGCCATCTGTGGCCAGCCTGCCCGGGCCAGGTTATCACTTTTTCTGAATGTTTCCACTGTTTTGCTTTGCCCATCTCATTCCATCTCTGAGCCACTGTGGTCAATTAGAGGCTATTCCTCAAGTGCTAGAACCAGGGACAGTATTTCAAGGAAGTATTTTGTTGTTTCTAACCACATGGAGCCCACAGGTCTGTTGGGAGTGAGCAAGCAGTGCTCACCTGTGATATCCCAACCCATTTTACAGATGGAAAGATGGCCCTGGGGACTGAATCTTGCCCGGAACACAGAAGCAGAAGCCATGTTGGCGGCCTCTCCCAGAGGACTCAGGACAGTGTTCCCTGTCTGGCAGGGAAGGTGGTTTCTTTTCTTTTTTTTTTTTTTAAGATGTATTTATTTATTATATATGAATACACTGTAGCTGTCTTCAGACACACCAGAAGAGGGCATCAGATCTCATTACAGATGGTTGTGAGCCACCATGTGGTTGCTGGGATTTGAACTCAGGACCTCTGGAAGTGCAGTCAGTGCTCTTAACCACTGAGCCATCTCTCCAGCCCGGGAAGGTGGTTTCTACCATGGATGATGCCCCTCTGTTTGAGGAAGCCCATTACTGGAGGCAGCTTGCGCTGGGGCATGGTGTCCTTGATCTCAAACCAGCTGGACACACACACACACACACACACACACACACACACTACTGATTTGTACCCCTAGCCTCACCCTAGCAAGAAAAACAACCAAGGCTGTAACTTTGCTTGTTGAAAAAGTGTCAGGCTATTGCTGCTGCCCTTGGTTGTTCGCCATAGCGAACTGGTAAAGCTCCATGGCTGAGGACAGCACACACCTTCACTGCAGACCACAGAGAAATCGAGCTGGAACTGAACTGAAAGCTTCCTCTCTGCTGCCTGCTTTCACAGAGACAGGGCTCTTCCCCAGGCTGCTGGGGAAGAGCAGCCACCAGTGGTTTTGCCTAGTGCTGGACACTCCATACTACAGTACCATGGCCTGCTGGTGAAACAGTGGGACAAAAAATCATGGAGTAAATAAACACTTTCCTGTTGAATTTAAGGCCTACTACTTAGGAGGGAATCCACGCCTAGTACTATAGACTAGTTAAAAGCTCAAGGCACGGAGGTCATGGGGCCTCAGAGACCCTACTGCTACTGCCTTGCTAAATGATCATGTCCAACTGCCTTCTAGTTACTTATCTTTATACACATTAGTGGCCAGAGAAGTTGCTCTCTGCAGTGGCCGGTAGATTGTAAGTGACTCTTGAGTGCTCTGCCAGCATGGGATGTCTGTGTCAATCCCTTTTCCTAAAGGCTCAGGGAGAAACATAAAATAGGGGTAGAAAGCATGTAGGACCAGGGGGTGGGGGGGAGGGCTGTGAAGTACCACTTTCTGTCACAGTGCAGTCACCGTGCTCCCAAACTAATGGCCCCTGTGGCTTGCTGCACAGATCCTGCACAAGAGCCAGCCAGAGAGATCAGTCAACATTCCAAAGCAAACAAATGCAAAAGCAAAAACCAAGAAAGGGCATGAAGAGAGGAGGTGTATATGTTGGCTACTGGGGGTAGAGGAGGAGGGGAATAGAATTGAAGATATATATATGATCAAGGTACATGAAGTAAAAGAATAAATAAAAGATCCTTTGTGGGGGAAATGATCTATTTATTTATTCTGAGGGAAGGTCTCATTTATCCTATGCTGACCTCAGACTTGCTCTGTAACTGAGGCTGACCTTGAACTTCCGATCCTCTGCCCCTGCCTCCCTACTGCTGGGATAGCAGGCATTCATCACTATATATATGGGGATTTAACCCAGGGACTGTGCATTCAAGGGCTACAGCCTTAAAACTGAGTTGTTTGAACCAGAGTCTAGCAGTGTAGCGCTGGTGGGGCTGGGAATACTGTATGTAGAGCAAGCTGGCCTTGAACTCACTGAGATCCACCTGCCTCTGTCTCCAGAGTGCTGGGATTAAAGGTGTATGCCACCATGTCATGCCTGAAGTATTTTAAAATATAAGTAAATAAAATATAAGTATATTTTATGTATTTTTATTTCATGTGTGTGTGTTGCCCATTTGTATGTTTGTACAGCATGTACATGCAGTGTCTGTAAAGCCAGAAGAGGGTGTTGGATCCTCTGGAACTGGAGTTAACATACGCAAATGGGATGCTGGAAACCACTCAGCAAATGCCCTTATTCACTAGGCTACCCATCCTACTCGGGAACGTGAACTCTTTCAGCCTCAATGGCCTGAGTATCGGATCGCCATCACATGCAGCCTGGCTTACTACTTGTTATTATTTTAATTATTTTTGAAATTTTTAGGATTCAATCCATGGTCTCACGCATGCTCGATGGACACTCTGCTACTAACCTACATCCTCAACTGCTCTTGTATTTTTCTCTCTCTTTTTTTTTTTTTTTGGTTTTTGAGACAAGAGTTTCTCTGTGTAGCCCCGGCTGTTTTGGAACTCTGTAGACCAGACTGGCTCTGAACTCAGAGATCTGCCTCCCTCTGTGCGTCCACTGCTGGTTATGTTCTTGTACTTTTGAGACAAGGTCTCACTAAATTGCCCAGGCAGGCTTTGAACTTGCATTTCAGCTGCTTCTTGAGAGCTGAGATTAGTTATACACCCGCAGGGGTGATAGCATCTATTCTTCACAACTAGTCAGGGCATGGGGAAACTGAGGTTCAGAGAAGTTAGGGACCCCTCCCCGCTAGGGCACACAGCTGCTAGGTGACAGGGCTAGGACTTGAACAGACAGGCTGAGTCCTCTGTTCTGGTGTCTGAGATGTGAGAATTGGAGGGAAAAGATCTCCACCCCGAGCCCAATCGACGGAGTCCAAGTTCTGCACTTAGGGAACCTCTCTGCTGTAGTCTGTAAGTAATCCCAGAATTTGAGAGGTAGAGGCAGGGACATCAGAAGTCTGAGGCCAGCATGAGCTGTATCACAAAAGAGAGACAGAGACAGACAGAGAGACAAAGCCACTCTTCAAGACAGAGTGAGTAGGCAGAGCTATATAGAGACCCTGCCTCATAAGAAGGTGGTACAGAAGTAAAGACAGACAGACAGACAGACAGACAGACAGACAGACAGAAAGGAAAAGGTGACCTAGTCCCAACAGCTAGCTTTGGGACTGGTGACATAGGTGCCCCTTGGAGGCTAGTTTGATGTGGACATTCTGGTAAGTTTACCTGTCTCTGGCAAGACATGGATATAAGGAACCATTTTGTCAGAAAATGGGGGAGGGGGAATCTATCAGAACACAGCCACCATGGCCTCCTATTCTCTGTCCATCAGACCTTGCCAGCTCCCCACCCCCACCCCACAGAGGGAGTGTACAGAAGGGTTGGACCCTTTCTGGGTTCCTCTCACCCTCTCTCCAAGGATGACATCCCACACCTGGGAGGCAGGGCAGTCACACCACTGACAATTGTGGCTCTTTCTTGGGGCTGGGTTATGGGGTGCAAGAGTTGGAGCACAAGGTATCCTATCAAGCCTCTCAAGAACTGGCCAGTGAGGCCTGTGGTTCAAGTCCAGGTGACCCAAGGGTATGCAACAGAGGGGTTTGGAACAAACCTTTCCAGTACTGCACTGGGGAGGGCAGCTCTGTGCACTATCTGGACTCTGCCTTACTTGGATGCTGCTGGGCTGATGTCACTCAGGCCCAAAGACTAATTGTACCTGAAGTAAATGGAGGTGGTGGTTGGAGGAGCACAGGGGAACACCCAGCCACCACAGTCATGGCCTTGGTATTCCCAAGGGAAGGGTTAGTCTGAACTCTATGGGACCTTTTAATTCAGAAGGCATTAGATGGACAGCTCCTCGCCAGGTTTATGGAGCTGGCACAGTGGTTCTAAAACCTGTATGTCATCCTCTAGCACTCAGATCCATCAGAATGGGAATGGATCTGCATCTGAGCTGCTGGTGCTGAGGCTTGGGGTGGAGGTGTGTGGTGGTGTCAGAACATCCTAGTAGCTGGAGGTCTGGGTACCTAAGGGGCAAGCCTGCAACAGGGCAGTGCTTCTTTCTCCTTACCTCCTAAGATACTGCGGGTGGACAGATAAGATTACAAGCAAGCCTGCACATGTCTACAGTCCCAGAGAGGCAGGCAGATTCAAGGTCTAAGGGGTTGAACATCTTGATACACATATAGATAGGCATGTGAATAAAGTGTACATAAAAGATGAAACATGCTTATTGGGTTTATAGAAGGGAAACATGAGCCCAGCAAAGTAGGTTGTTTTGAGACAGGGTTCTTCTATGTAGATTGGCTATCCTGAAACTCACTGTCGATCCACCTGCCTCTGCTTCCCAAATGCTGTGACTGAAGGCGTTCACTATCACTTAGCAAACACTCTGTGACATTTGAATTAAGGACTGCTTAAGGAACATAAGTTCCCTCCCCAAAGATGCTCCAAGCTCACAAGGAGATTCATATACAGACAGGAATGGCAGTAGACATCAGACAGGACAGCTTGCTCTCCCTGACCAGAGCTCCTCATGGTTATTAGTTAATGCTCAGCAAATACTCAGCAGAGCAGAGCCTCCAGGTACAGGTGCTGGGAGGAAAAACAACTCCTGGTTCACTGAGTGCACCTCCTGTTCGGAATGCTGAGTAAGTGCCAGGCTTCCAAGGCACCCACAACAACCACCACAGTATCTCCTTTTTGGAGGAGGCTCAATGTTAGGAAGCTGTCATTTTTGAGTGAGTGAGGAGGAGCAATATGAGTGGGTCTCTGGGGAGTAGCAGGGGCTTCAGGACAGTTTAACTGTTGGAGAGTCTGGTGGGGCTGACTGAGGAGACACTGAAACACCAAGGCTGCTGCCACTGCCGGCTGGTGCAAGTTTTATTGAGACAATGTACAAACAGTCCATGGAAACAAGGGTTTTGATGCTGGGACCAGTAACGTAAAATGGAATACAAAAATAAAAAGGCACTAATCTGTTAAGAAAAGACACTCAATGTATTCTAAGAATATAAGTCATTTAATACTGTTAATTTTATAGCACAAAATAAAACAAGCTATGATCCCCAAAAATAATTTTAAAAGCTTACACAGAAAATATTATTGCCTGATGCTTATGATCTTTAAGTTATACATGTCAAAAGAGTTTTATGTCATTTTAAAACACACAGTGAAGACTGTCTAGAAGCAAGGCCACTGTTCCTCCTGTTTCAGAGAACTGTCCTCCTGCTCCTTCAGAATATACAAGCAGCTCAGTGTCCACGCTCACAGCAGTTACCAGGGATGTGGGTCTCTGGTTCAATGGTGAGGAGTCCACAGAAAGCATTAGTCTTAGGTACTGTGTTAAAACAATCAGGAATTCACTCATTTTAAGAGGTTAATGAATATAATATTAAAAGATTAAATTATGAACACCTGGAACAAAAACACATCATCCCTTTTTAAAAAAAAAAATGCTCATTATTCTTTTGAGCAAAGGTTACAAGAGCAGTGGCCATCAGTCTTGGCCCATCTTGTCTGTAAACAGCTGTAGAGGAAGGCTGGCACAGTGCCAGGAACGTGCAACTCCAAGAGAGAGTACAACGTCTCTTCCGGTGAGCACAGAGGGTTCAGTCTGGGTGACCAAAGCCAGTGCACCGTTAACTACGAAACAGAGGGCATCAAAGCAGTGCAGAAGTAACAAGCGTGCCTTCTGCGTGGGGGTTGGGGGTGAGGGGCTGTCACCTAGGATTAGCCCTTAATGCCCTCGACTACCTAATTGTCTCCTTCTCAGATAGAAAAGCCATGGCAAGTGGGTTTGCCATCCCAGTCCTTTCTGTAACATAGCAGAGCAGACCATACAGCACTGATGATGAAAACGGAAAGCCCCCATCACACTCCCGAGGCCAAGTGCCCTTCTAGAAGAGTGGGACTTAGGGAAGATGGCGCTTTCTATCAGTGAAAAGATTTTCATGATTAAAAACCAATGAGCTTCTAAATCAGGAAATTACTATTGTTGGCACATATCCTGAGAGTTCAGAAAGTTGAGTCTTTGAGATCTGGATCTCTGAAGAAGCTGTAGAGACATTTAAATGTGCCAAATTAATTGATTACATAAACCAAATTCCAGGGTTTCGGGTCATTCTGATTATGAAGTATTCCTTATGGAGTCTTGCTTGGTTAACAGTCTTGGGAGAAGGGAAACCCTGTTCTCAAAAATGGCTGCTTGTGTTGACCAAGCTGCTATAATCAAGCGGCACCAAGCTCTTCAGTTAAATGTATTTTAAAAGACCTTTAAGAGCTGGGTGTGGTGACTCAAACCTTTGTAATTTCAGCTGAGGCTAGGATGGAAATCTTGAAGCCAGCATGGGCAATTTATAGAGATTTCATCTTAAATTTAAAAAGAGAGCTCATTGGCAGACGGCTATCGAGCATGTGTAAGGCATGAGGCTCAAGCCCCAGTGACAAGATGCAATTCCTTGTGGGTTGTGCCCTCCATGAACAAGGCATGTATTTCAGTGGAGGCATCAAAGGCCTAGGGCTGAAACTGTGTAACTGGCCAGAGAGTGAGTCTTTTTTGTTTGTTTGTTTTTCTTTTCTTTTTGTTTTTTTCGAGACAGGGTTTCTCTGTGTAGCCCTGGCTGTCCTGGAACTCACTCTGTAGACCAGGCTGGCCTTGAACTCAGAAATCCTCCTGCCTCTGCCTCCCAAGTGCTGGGATTAAAGGCACTTTACTGCCTGGCAAGAGAGGGGGGTGGGGGGAAGGAGGATGAATGAATGAATGAATGAATGAATGAATGAGAATGAGTCTTAAGTCTTGTTCTAGGCAGAGTTTGGGGCCTGAACACTTATGTCCACTAAATAGGTCCTTGGCTAGAAATGGCGGCTTTCAGAGAAGTAACCTCTACCACAGACAGACGTTCTCCCAAACCCCAGATGACCATTACTTTGTCACATGAACACTCTTTACTATGGCACTTATCAGCCTGATGAACTACTGATTTAAAGAGAAACTAATGGGGCTCAAGAGATGGCTCAGTGGTTAAGAGCACTTGCTACTCCTGCAGAGGACCCAGGTTCAATTCCTAGAACCCACATAGTAAAACTCCACAGTTCCAGAGGATCCAACCAACACCGTGTTCTGGCCTTCTTAGGGACTGTACCCATGTGATACACATACATACATGCAGTAGAAACACCCATATACAGTTTTTTTTTTTTGGGGGGGGGGGTTTGGAGTGGGGCACAGTCTTTTGATATAAGGTCTCTGTATGTAAGCCTGCCTGTAAGCCTGCCTGTCCTGTGACACTAAAGGCCAGGATAGCTTTGAACTCTCAAAAGATCTTGCTTTTGCCCTTCTGAGTACTGGGATTAAAGGTGTGGCCACCATACCCAACATAAACAAAATTTTTAAAAAGTCTTTAAGAGAAATAAATATACTGGACAAATGGTTTTGTCATTTGAATATGTTTCATTAGTTCTCAAAGCCTAAGGGCTCCAGAGCCAAGGCCGTCATTACAGAAGATACTCTGTAAATGCTAGGCTACTCACTAATCACTGCTACATTTCTAGGTCTGCTGCATTCTGTGTGGAGGTTTGTCCTCATCAGGGTCCAGCTGAAAAGAGAGCACTATAGAAAGGTTCTTAGAACTCTGGTTTGCCATGTGTGGATGAGGAATCAGACACACATCTGTACTAGCTGACATGCAGGAAAAATGGCTCATGGTTGATGGGCATCTTCTTTTGCTCAGAAGCACTGTGTTCTGGTTCTACTCAGGCTGTACAACCATAACCACTCTCAAGCTGTCTGGACAAGCTAGGTCTGTACAGGAAGTGCCAAGTGGCCTTTGTGGTGGAATATAGCAACGCAATTTAACTTGTGAATCTAGTAAGCACACAGACTCACTACCTTCTCAAAGGGGTATGCTCACCAAAGAGGTCCACACTGTCTGCTCCTGTCAGAGGCAGCAATGACAGCAACAGGCCCACCCCTACCTTGGTGCTTCACAGCACAGCACAGCACACCAGGACTGCCACTCGTGGGCAGTGTTTGCCACATGGTCACAAGGTACTGTGGCAACCCAAAGATAAAGGCCTCGACTTCAGGGGTCTTTTCATATTGGTAGTTACATACAGTGGCTTCAGTTTGGAAGCTCAGGGACATGGATTGTTCCTTAGACTGTCAGAAAAATCCAACCTACTATTTAAAAATCTGTTTAGAACACACAACTATAATTAATTAGTCTTCCAAAACCAAAACTAAACAAAAGAAAATGAAAACAAGCCAGACTTCAGGAGTTCAGGACAGAAATGTCTGGAGTTTAACTTCCTCTGCTGTCCAAAGAAAATCAGGTTGGTGGCAAAGCCACCGTTCTGTGGACCAGCAACAGCAAGATCTTGTCAAGCCTCACCATGCAGACCATCAGCAGGCTCACTGTCTATGGCAAGCACGACAATCGGTCTCCAGTACAAACAAGGCAGTGACGAGGGGAAGAGACGAGCCGCGTTGGGTTAAACTGTCTCTACTGTGTGCTTCCACCAGTGTTTCCAGTTCATAATCCACAAGAACTCTAAAATCAGCTACTCTTTGACAGCATGACTATGATACAAATGCAGACCGAGCCAGAGAGCGAGCGAGCGAGGCAGCTGCTGAGGCTCCAAATGTGCAGGGACCACCAATGTATGGAAAGCTGGCCACCAGCAGCTCGGTGTAACTTGCATGTGACAGAGTGCTTCCCACTTCAAAGGAGACTGACAGGCAGAGGAGGCAGCAGCGGGGACGGCACAGCAATCACTCGTTGTCATCGGGGTTCTGAGGGTCAAAGATTTTTACATGTGTGAAGGGGAAAAGCCCCTTGCGCCCATTCACCTCGCCTTCCCATTGGCCATTGATATTCATCCTTGTGACTTTCACAATGTCACCAACCTATGAAGATAGAGGAAAAAAAACAAAATTAGCATCACTGCAAACAAGAAAAAAAACAGTTTACATTAAATCACAAACACTATCTATACACAAATCAAGACTAACTTTTTTTTTTTCCCAGTGTTTGGACCTGAAAATCAAGTAGTACAAAGACAGGAGATGCCACCAGGAGCTCATAAAGCAGCCTCTGCGCACAGAGCAGCCGCTCCCTCCAGGGCTACTAATAAACGGACATGCTTGGGTATCTGACTGAGAATGTGCATGTCAAGCTGAATAAAGTGAGAAGTACAGGCCTAGCGGCGCACACCTTTAATCCTAGCACTCGGGAGGCAGAGGCAGGCAGATCTCTGAGTTTGAGGTCAACCGGTGTCCAAGACAGGCGGAGCTACACAGAGAAACCCTGACTTGGGGCAGGGGGAGGTGGGAAGTAGCCAGGTGTGGTGTTCATAGTCCCAACAGACAACACACAGGAGGCTAAGAGGACCTCAAGTTTGAGACCAGCCTGGACTTACTAAAATGCTGTCTCAAAGTAAAACCATCTTGACAGTATATGTATTTAAAACTGGAATGATACAGAGATAACCGGCATGGCTACTGCATTTCATTCTAAAAGACAATCACCACAGCAAACAAAAACAGTCCAGAGCCGGTGAGAGGCTCAGTGGGAAAAGGCACTGACGCGCTTGCCCTGAGAATGTAAGGATTTCAATTTCATCTCCAGAACGCATGACAAAGGATACACACGGTGACATGGAGCTGGTGGGGCAGAGAAAGGAGAATCCCTGACAGTCTAGTCCACTTGTTGAGTTCCAGGGTCACCTAGAAACCCTGTCTCAAAACATAAGACAGGAAGAGCATAAGGAGCAACACCTGATGCTGGCCTCTGCTCTCCTCATACACAAAACAATCCAAAACACAAGGACAAAAACGTGTCTGAGGGAAGGGGAAAAAGAGGGAGAGAGAAAGGAATACTCTCTGCCCACCTCAATTCAAAGGGTGCAACTGCTATCTGTAATGTCACCTCCCTCACCAAGGTCCCTAAGCATGACCTGAGCTCTTCCCAGCCCTCTACAGGCAGTCACCGGAGAAAGGAGCACACTTCTCTACTTTTCTGGGGGTAGGTTGGGAGCAGGGATGACAGGGTCTTACTACTTACATAACTGAGGCTAGCTTGCAAAACACCCATATCCATAAAACTTTTCAAAAAAAAATGCTTATTTACATTTAAATAATTTGTGTGTATTGTGTGCACACATGTATGAGTGTGGGTGGAGGGCCTATGGGTGGAAAGGACGATTTTCAGAGTCAGTTCTTTCTATCAAGTGAGTTCCAGGTATTGGACTCCGGTTCCACTGAGCCACATGGCTGGCCCTTAACTTGCTATTTTCTACTTTGTCAATAACAGGGGTCCTATCAAAATGGATAAAGGGGACAAGGGGTAGGATACTTGCTGATACAACACTTGTCTAGTATACCTAAGTCCCAGGGTTTCAGTCTCAGCACCACACAGGGCAGAGAAGGAGACAACAGTAAGAAAAAGGGCATAGGATGGTGAATGAGGAGGACCGGAAACCAGTGTGTAACAATTCATCCCGATGGCTGCAGCAGGTCAAAGACGACAGGAAGACAGGACAGTGAGTCAGATACTGAGACTCACACTTTATACTGTCCAGAGGATTCTACTTCATCAGTTTAAAGCAGTTCCTCAGCCTTAACTAACTTCCCTATCTTTGCTTCAGTTAACCAGTCAACATCCAGCCGTTCTGATATGGCCAATACTTGCTGGCTATGTGAGATAACAATAGGCAAACAAAATCCTTTGAAGAACAATTAATTCTGATTTATAAGTCAATGATAAGATTTAATAACTGGGGCTGCAGAGATGGCTCAGCGGTTAAGAGCACTGACAGCTCTTGCAGAGGTCCTGAGTTCAACCAGCAACCACATGGTGACTCACAACCATCTGTAATGGGATCTGATGCCCTCTGCTGGTGTGTCTGAAGACAGCAACATAAAATTCATACATAAAATAAATACATAAATCTAAAAAAATAACAAAAAACAAAACAAAAACCAGGATCCACATGGTAGAACAACAACACCTTCAAGTTGTTCTTAGATACCACACACCTACACACACAGAGACGAGAGAGAGAGAGAGAGAGGGGGGGGCGGGGCCGGGGGGGGGAGGGAGGGAGGGAGGGAGAGCAAGCACTAGCGCGCGAGCACAAGCAGGCAAGCACTTTGCCCACTGAACTATTCCCTGGCTTTAGCATCTGAAGGATTTTCTTTCTTTCTTTTTTTTTAAAGATTTATTTATTTATTTATTTATTTATTTATTATAAATACACTGTAGCTGTCTTCAGACACACCAGAAGAGGGCATCAGATCTCATTACAGATGGTTGTGAGCCACCATGTGGTTGCTGGGATTTGAACTCAGGACCTCTGGAAGTGCAGTCAGTGCTCTTAACCACTGAGCCATCTCTCCAGCCCCCTGAAGGATTTTCTAAAGACATCTTTTTAGAGGAATAATGGATATGATGGTCCATCCCTTTAATTCTGAGAAGCTAATGCAGGAGGATTGCTTATCTTGAGACCCCACCCTGGGTCCCTGAGCGCCTGTATTGACAGACACACCGTTTCTTTTGGCAGCCCGGTCTCACAATGTTTATGTACCCCAGAATGAACCATGAAACCCAGGCTAGCCTTGAACTTTTAATCCTCCTGCTTCAGCCTCCAAGGCAGTGAGTATAAGTGTCTACCAACATCCAGGGAACATTCTTACTTTTGTCATGTTAGTATGATCACAGGAAAAAAGCATCTCTGGCACTAAAGAAATACAAAAAATAAAATCTCTAGAAATGAGCTGCTACAAATGAAACTGATGTAAAATTCAAGGCAGGAGTCTAAGACAGGCGCCTGTGCTGCTACCTATTCCATGAGGACTCAAACCCAGCGTGGGCAACACAGCAAGACCTACTTCAAAAACAAGAATTACAGCCTGCTCAGTCCTCAGGAAAAACTAAAGGGACCGTTCCATGGGCCCTGGACATTCACACACCAATACAGCCCAAGTCCTTAAGAATGGGAGGACATGCTGTTGAGTACTAATAAATCTTAGGAAAAAGCTGCACATTACTGAAACGGGACAGAGATGAGGGAAAGCAACCTTGTTATACTAAGAAGCTGTGGCCTTGTGTGGACCTCCAGGGCTGAGTCAGGTGCTTTTTGGAAGAACATGCAGAGAGGACCAATACAATGTGGACATAAACTGCTGGTCACTCAGTCATTGGAATTTATAATTATCTCTGAGACTGAAAACTGTAACTAGTGCTACTGTGAGGAATGGTTTTCTGTTATCAAAGATAGTTTGCTGCCAAGGGCCAATATTCTGTAAGTCTTCCCATCTTACAAAGTTTGTATGCACACACACCCACCCCCTTCATTTTTTCTTTCGAGACAGGGTTTCTCTGTATAGCCCTGGCTGTCCTGGAACTCACTCTGTAGACCAGGCTGGCCTTGAACTCAGAAATCCACCTGCCTCTGCCTCCCAAGTGCTGGGATTAAAGGCGTGCGCCACCACTGCCCGGCATCACTAGCATTCTTAAGATTAAAATAAAAGTTGCTCGTTACTCCCTCTGGAGGTAATACGTATTGGAATTTCTTCTTAGATTCCCTGTGCTACCCCTTAAAGATTCAGTTATTCATTTTATGTGTATGTTCTTGAATATGTGTATGTCAGCCATACATGTGTAGGTGTCCTCAGCAGCCAGAGAGCGTTGGGTCCCCCAGAGGTGGAGCCCAGAGAGAGCTGACCAGTGACTACGTGAACAGAACTCAGTTAACTACAAGAGCAGCCAGCCAGGGCTACACAGAGAAACCCTGTCTCGAAAAAACAAACAAACAAACAAACAAACAAACCCTACAAGAGCAGCAAGTGCCATTTCTCCAGCCCGTCTCTTTGGTTTATTTTGAGCCGCCAACTATTTGGACTATATCTCATCTGAGTCCTTTGCAGTTAGCTTTCTCAAAGCCAGTTGTGCGAGTTCCTTTCACTGACTGGCTAGAATTCTCAGACTTCTATTTTGATCAGTTGGGTTTTCTTTCATTGGTTAGAATTAAATTCACATCAACAGTGTTCTGACTTTGTTTTAGACAGAGTAGTGCTACATAGCCAGGATACCCTGAATTCACGATGCAAATGTCTGTGTGTGTTCCTCCCTCCCTCCCATCCAGATTTACCTTACACTTCCTAGGATCCTTCTGCTTCACAGCAGTGTGCTACTATGTGTAGCTTAAAACAATTAATAACAATTTCTCCTTAACTACTTTTGTTTGCTGAGATGAAGCAGTGTGCCAGGCATAATGAGATCTAGTGTGTTAGAAAAATCTTCACTGTCACAGAGGAACACACAAACAAGGCAGAAGCAGCTCAGCCAGGCAACTCTCTGTATAAAGAACCCAGAACCCTGACCAAGCTAGCAAGCAGCTAGGACAGGAAGTTCTCTTGGTTTTTATTTTAATGCAGATGGCAATTATTTTTCCTACATTGTCTGGGACCTTTCACAGTCCTTTGCAATTGGCTAGTTTAAAAAGAACCACCACAAAGGAAGGGAGAAGGAGTCAGCCAAGTTCTGGGAGGAGGGGGGTTACCACATGGGAGAAGGTTGAGATTAAAAAGTGTACACATGTCGCACGCCTTTAATCCCAGTACTTGGGAGGCAGAGGCAGAGGCAGGCAGATTTCTGAGTTCGAGGCCAGCCTGGTCTACAGAGTGAGTTCCAGGACAGCCAGGGCTATACAGAGAGACCCTGCCTTGAATGCCCCCCCCCCCGCCAAAAAAAAAAAAGCTAGTGAGCTCAAAAATCACAGAGTATCATAAAAAGGTCATGACAAAGCTGTAGTGGTGGTGGATGCATGTAATACCATCACTCAGTAGGTAGAGGCAGAAGGGTCAAGAACGCCAGGTCCACACAAGAGATACACAATGAATTCAAGGCCAACTGGGCTACATAAGACCCTGCCTCAAAGATAAATAAATAATAAAAAACATATGTGAGCTGGAGACGTCAATCAGTGATTAAGAACACTGGCTGCTGTTCCTGAGGACCCAGGTTCAAGTCTCAGCACTCACAAGTCAGTTCACAACCATCTGTAACTCCAATTCTAGATCGGACACCTTCTGGCCTCTTCCAGCAACAGGCTCAGATGTGGTACACAGACATACAAGCAGGCAAAACAAAAATATACATAAACAAAAATAATTTTTTTTTTTTTTTTTTTTTGGTTTTTCGAGACAGGGTTTCTCTGGGTAGCCCTGGCTGTCCTGGAACTCACTCTGTAGACCAGGCTAGCCTCGAACTCTCGAACTCAGAAATCCGCCTGCCTCTGCCTCCCAAGTGCTGGGATTAAAGGTGTGCACCACCACTGCCCGGCAGCTTTCAGCTTCTTAATATAGCGCCACCACCGCCCAGCCAAAAATAAAAACTTTAAAACTGAGACAGTAAGATAAAAAGGGTGGACTGAAGACTTAAGCACTGGGCAAATATACTTGCAAGCAAGTAGGACCTGGAAGGGCTGCTGCGCCCTGGCTGACTACTAAGTAACATTCTGGTTCCTCTAAGATCAAAAACATCCTGACTAAGGTATGGTCCCCAGGAAGGGAATTTACACTTGACATCCCACTGCCCCCCAGCTGAGTTCCTGTTTTTTCCTGAGTTTGTATTTTTCCTTCCCTGGCTTGGTGTATATACTGAACCTGCCCAGTAAAAGCATTGGCATTCTCTCATAATGGATGACCTAAGTCTGAGTCTTTCTTTACTCTGCCAGGCCTACACCTGAGCTCAGTACCAGACCCAAGCAGTGAGGAGCTGTCAAGTAGGGTTCAAGATTGTCACAGACAAAGTATGCCAGAGACAGTGGCATGCTGCCTTTTTTTTTTTTTTTGGTTTTTCGAGACAGGGTTTCTCTTTATAGCCCTGGCTGTCCTGGAACTCACTCTCTGTAGACCAGGCTGGCCTCAAACTCAGAAATCCGCCTGCCTCTGCCTCTCAAGTGCTGGGATTAAAGACGTGAGCCACCACCGCCTGGCAGACAGTGGCATTCTTAATGCAAGGTCTAGTCTCTTGGTTTGTGTTGGGAAGATGGTACATTCTATAGATGAGCTTGAAATCAACCTGGACAAAATACCAGAAGAGATCAGCAAACAAAAGATATCAGAGAAGCTGCACAGAAGACTGTGAGAGGATGGTACAAGCTGTTGCTTAGCACGCACAGAGACCTGGGTTTGATTCCCAGGGTTTGTATAAACCAGGAGTGCAGGCTAGTCTTACACGTCAACTTGTCAGAAGCTGAGTCATCTGAGAGGAGGGAACCTCAATTAAAAAAATGCCTCCCTAATTCAGGGCTGCAGTCAAACCTGTAGGGCATTCATTTTCTTAATTAGTGATGAATAAGGGAGGGCTCAGCCCATTGTGGGTGGTGCCAGCCCTGGGCAGGTGGTTCTGGGGTCTACAAGAAAGCAAGCTGAGCAAGCCTTAAGGAGTAAGTCAGTAAAAGCAGTGCTTTTCCATAGGTCCACTGCATCAACTCCTGCCTCCAGGCTTCTGCCCTGTTTGAGTGCTTGTCCCGACTGCTTTTGATGATTAACAGTGATGCACAAGTGTAAGTGAAATACCTACCCACCCAAGTTGCTTTTGATCATGGAGTTTCATCTCACCAACAGAAACCTCAACACTCCATGCCTATAATCCCAGCATTTAGGAGGTGGGATTGAGGTCATCCTTAAGCAAATTCAAGGTCATACAGGTCCTGCATTAACAAAACAAAAAACACCTATCTTTTTGTGAAATGGTTAGAAAAAAACAGAAGAGTAATCAAAGTGCTGGATGGCCTAATCAGAGTTACCAAAGATTCAGAAAACAACTTTAACAAGACAAAACCAAAAATTCAGGAGCACAACAGTAGGGCCATACACGTAAGATTTTATAGGTGGTGGTATGCACCTATAATCCTAATTCTTTGGAGGTTAAGACAGAGGATGAACTGGACCCAGAATTTTCTTTTTTCTTATTTATGTACACTCACCAGTGCTTGCATGTATGTCTTAGTGAAAGTGTTAAGATTCCCTGGAACTGGAATGTTACAAACAGTTGTGAACTCCCATGTGGTTACTGGGGATTGAACCTGGGTCCTCTGGAAGAACAGACAGTGCTCTTAACTGCTGAGCCATCTCTCCAGCCCAAACCCAGGATTAAGACCAGACTAGGCAACACAAGGACCTACCACCAAACAAAACTAAATAAAACACAAGGCTACACAGGCACAGGAAGGGGATGGATGTATCGAATGGTTTCTGATAGATAATCAGAATGCAAGAACATGTTAACTAACAGAACTAGCAGCCCAGTACTAAATCACCCTAAAACTGTTGCAGAAGTTCTACAAGGAGAAAAGCCTTTTTGTTCATTATAGTGTGCCAGGTTCTTGTCTGTTAATTCTGTTGAAGAGGTCAGTGGAGTTAGACATTGTAGAAGGTCAATTTATCTGTGAGATGTTGGACTAAGCTCTAAGGAATCATTACAACTTAATTTCTCCTCAATTTTGTCAAGTCTATCTGAGCCACTTTATATTACTTGAAGCTTGCAACATGGGATACTCCTCATGCACAGACTGTATTCTCCTAATTCCTGTAAAACCCCAGGGATAACCAACTGTTGTGTGTGTAGGTCAGAAGACAATCCTGGGTGCCATTCTTCAGGCATTTTCCACCTGTGATTTGATCCATTCGCTCACAGGCTGGACTCGCTGGCCAGTGAGCTTGCAGGGCTCCATGTGTCTGCCGCTCATCTCACCATACTGGAGCTGTGGGCACAGATACTCCAGCTTCCTGTGTGTGTCCTAAGGACCTTCACCACTGCAAAGCACATGTCACTATCTCCTCAACCACATTTCTTAACCTCTACCATATAGAATCTGTGCCTGAAGTTCCATTTAGACGCTCATGTAACCCAGGATCATCTTGGGCTGCTGATGACCCTGTCTCCCTCTAAGTGCTGAGGTTGCAGGTGTACACCACTACACCTGGCTTTTCCCTTTCTTTTTAGTAATAAACAAATACTAGAATGAGTGAGAAGGAAATAAAGCATTTTCTGTGAAATTTAAAATAAGGAGGCACAATCCCTAAAACCAGTTCTGAGAAACTGAGTATTTCATGCTTCAAATTAAAGCAATGCCTAGAAAAATGCTGGTCTCCCTGGCTCCTTTATAAAACGTACAAGCTGCTCCGCGCTGCCTTTCAGCACATGGGCCCTTTCTCCAAGCTGCTCTCTGTTCCTCTGCTGGCCGCTCAGCACTGTGTCAAGGCCTCCATGCTCACTCTTTCCTGCTTTACCAGCTTGCTCAGTTCACCCTTCAAAACTCAATCCAAGGGTTGCCTTCTCCAGGAAACCTTTCCAGACCGACATCTACCTCCACACTCTCCTCTATCCTCCTCCTGTTCACACTGTGAGCTTCTTGGTACGTACATCACCACCAGCTGGTTACACGAATGGACTAATGGGCAAATGTCAATTTTTTGAGTCAGGTTGCTTAGAAAACTTAAGTAATTTGCCCAAAACACCACCAATAAAAGCCATGCTTTCGGGCGGTGGTGGCGCACACCTTTAATCCCAGCACTTGGGAGGCAGAGAGGCAGGCAGATTTCTGAGTTCGAGGCTAGCCTGGTCTACAGAGTGAGTTCCAGGACAGCCAGGGCTATACAGAGAAACCCTGTCTCAAAAAAAACAATCCCCCCCAAAAAACCAAAACAATCCCCCCCTCAAAAAGCCATGCTTTAAGCAGGGCGGTAGTGGATCTCTGTGAGTGTGAAGCCAGCGTGTGTGCAGATCAAGTTCCAGGACAGCCAGGGCAACACAGAGAAATCCTCTCTCAAAAATCCAAGAGCTAAAAACCAGCCAAACAAAAAAAGTGCCAGGATTTAAAACAGGCCCATACTACTTCCCTACCTCACTTCTCAGATAAGGAACTTTGACTACAAATATTCTGTAACAGCAGCGTATTTCTTCAGTTCCCGTTATTATCTTCTAATTAAACATCTTTTAGGTTGCAAGTGCTTGTTACTCCAGGACCAGGAGATCTTACACCCTCTTCTGGCCTCTGGGAGTACTACAACTTATATACACAAACCTGCTTACAAGCTCCTATGGAAAGGGCAGGCGGGCTAGATTGCTTCCAGTCTGGGAACTTTCCTGAGGGTCCATTGAGGCCAGGGGAGAGCTCTTCTGTCTTCTTTCTGCCTTCCTTTTCTTCCCTCCCTCCTTCCCTCCCTCCCTCCCTCCCTCCCTCCCTCCCTCCCTTCCTTCCTTCCTTCCTTCCTTCCTTCCAGACTGAACAATGAAATCACCACTCAATGACATCCCAACCTTCTCTTCATTTTTTCCTTTCATTTTCTGAGACAAGACCTCACTGAGCTGCCCAGGCTGGCCTTACCTTCCTGCTCCAGCCTCTCAAGTCACTAGGTAGACAGGCCCACACCAACAGACCTGGCTGGATCTACTGTCTTCAAGGAGTGACGACACATATCTCCACTTCTTACACAGGTCACAAAACAACTCATTTCTTTCTTAAGAAGAAGCCAGAAGAAAACAGCTAACACTTTTAAAATTGTCTCTATTTGCAGGGAATCTTTCAAAAGTCAACTTATGTATATAAACTTTATAGTGCTGGAAATCAAACTGAGGGCTGAACTACATTCCCAGTCTCAAAGACTATTTTTCAGGGAAGAAGAAAAAGAACATGTTTGAAATATTCCAATAACACTGCTCAGCACCACCACTGTCCCCCGACACTGGTGAGCGAGTACGGAGGTTCCAATTACTGGCACATGTTGCCCTACTTTGTTTACTGCTCTTCAACTTAGCTTTAATACTTTCCCCAATAACCTAGATGTAACAGTCCTAAGAGAATTGTCTTTAACAAGATCAGACAGGCAGAGGACAGTTATTGTTACAGCTTGATAGGGATATCCTCAGTGGAGCAGCAAAGGACTCCTGGATGTCACCAACATGTCCTTGCAGTGAGGCATCACATAAAGCTTGTGATGACGAAGGTTTGGTGACAGCCGGGTCAGCAGCATGAGAAACGGGGGTTGAGAGCCTAGGGAGATGTGTAATGGTCAAGTATGTACGTCATCTTAAAAACGACATCATTAACCTGGCTCTCTTGCTCATAACACTCTGGGCCATCCCTCTACAACACCTCCAATCCTACTTTGCACATGGCAAAGAACGTACCCACACAGCAGACACTGATCTACAATAGAATCTTAGAATCACAGATCAACCCTGGCATGGTTAGGGCTGCAGAAATGGCTCAGAGGTTAAGAACACTGAATGTTCTTCCAGAGGTCCTGAGTTTAATTCCCAGCAACCACATGGTGGCTCACAACCATCTGTAATGGGATCAGATGGCTTCTGGTGTGTGTGAAGGCAGCTAAAGTGTACTCATAAACATTAAATAAATAATATTAAAAAAAAAAAAAAGCCAGGCATGGTTAGTGTATTCCCATAATCTCAGCACTCAAGGATACTGAGGCAAGAGAACAGTCAACAGGAGCTTGAGGCCTGCCTGGGATGCATAGTGAGATTTTGTCTAGAGAAGAAAACCACCAACCAACCAACTAACCCACCAACCAACCCACCAACCAACCCACCAACCAACCCACCAACCAACCAACCAACCAACCAACCAACCAACCAACCCAGAGTCAGAATTCAACAAAAAAGGGCCTGCAAGCTCTTATCCTAGTATCAACAGCCAATGGCCTAACATGTTCTGAGTCCTATTCTAAGACGGCAACTATCCTGAAAGGCTGAAACAGGTCTCCTATTATCTAGCCTGGCTCCAACTCCTAATCCTGCTTCCAGGGCTGGGATTGCAAGTGTGTACCACCACACTCAGAGCGAAGCTGGAAAGTATTAACAGCCAAAGCATCCACGTTATCCAGAGGTGGTGAGGTGGGGACTACTTAAGAGGGGTGTATGGAGGATGGAGGGATGGCTCAGCAGTTAAAAGCACTGGCTGCTCTTCCAGAGAATCTAGGGTTTTTTTCCTGGCATCTACATGGTGGCTGACAATTGCCTGTTAACTTTAGTTCCAGTGGATCCAAGACCTTCTTCTGGCCTCCGAGGGCACTGCAGCTACATGGTGAACAGACATATGCAAAGGAAACATATAGTCAAAACACCCATATACATAAAATGCTAATAAAAGAAAATCAAGCCGAGTGTAGTAGCACATGCCTTTACTATCAGTACTTGGGCAGCACAGGCAGGTGGGTATCTGTGAGTTCAGCCTTGTCTACGTAGCAAGTCCAGGACAACCAGAACTACGTAAGAGAGAGATCCTGTCTGTAAATAAGTAAGAGGTGTGTGTGTGCCTGTCCATGAGACTGGAAGGGGGCAAGAATGAGAGCACACGTATTTCACTTTAGTGGAAGTCAATCAGCCAGTTAGACTCCCGACTGCCATCCCTCCCGCCTCAGCCTCCTGAGTGTTGGGATGACAGGCATGAGTAATCCTGCCTAGTCCTTACTCTTATTCTGTTTCTTTCCTGCTCTAAACACAACCCCCTCAATCCTGGTCCCTGCTGTAAGGAGAGATATAGTCACTGACCCTGAAATAAGTTTTCAAGTGTAACTCATTTAGATATTATTTCTGGTCCAAAAATAACTGGATAACTAGTAGAAAGTTACATATAAATGAATTACAGCAAATTTTTTAAAAAATTTATTTTACTTACGGTGCGTGCGTGTGTGTGTGTATGCGTGCACGCGCAGGTGCCTGCAGAAGCCAGAGAAACTGGATCCCACTGAAGCTGGAATTACAAACTTTTATGTGCTGTCCAACATGGATGGTGAAAACTTAATTCCAGTCCTTTATAAGACCAGTATGTGCTCTTAAGTGGTGAGCCATCTCTCCAACCCTGTAGCTAATTTTCTGTCTGTGTACAGGTGATATGTATTATCTATATGCAGATGTAGAAGGAAAAAGAATGCCTTTAATCCCAGCACTCAGGAAGTAGAAGCAGACAGGAAGATTTCTGTGAGTCCAAGACCAGCCTGATCTACAGAGCTATTTCCAGGACAGCCAGGGTTACACTTAGAACCTGTCTCAAAAAACAAAGGAGCCGGGCAGTGGTAGCGCACGCCTTTAATCCCAGCACTTGGGAGGCAGAGGCAGGCGGATTTCTGAGTTCGTGGCCAGCCTGGTCTACAGAGTGAGTTCTAGGACAGCCAGGGCTACACAGAGAGACCCTGTCTTCAAAAAACACCCCCCCCAAAAAAAACAAAAACAAAAACAAAAACAAAAACTTGGTATGGTAACGCCCTTAACTCCAGCACAGGGGAGGCAGAAACCAGATCCCTGAGGCTCACTAGACTGCCAGTAGTAGAGCCATTGAGAGGCTTTTTCTCAAAAATAAAACAAAACAACTTCCAAAAATCAAGACAACTGACTAAGCAACAGCACATAAGCTGTCTTTACACACATGAAAACTCTCACACTTAAATGCAAGGACAAAAGCCCCTAAGCCTGGCTATTTTCTGTAAGAGTGGTGGCATGTAATCCAGCACTTGGAAAGGAGAGATGGAGGATCTGGAACGCTGGTTAGCTTCAGCTACATAGTATGGTGGGGGCCAACCTCAGCTACATATAAGACTCTGTCTTAAAACAAAACCTCAAACCTTGGAGACAATAGCTTCTCCAATAGCCTCATTAACACTCATCTTCAGGACTATTTGTCCTAGTTCAGCAGGCCACAGAAACAATGCTAATCCTGGCAAAAGTCTTTAATTAAAAGACAGTAATTGCCAGGCAGTGGTGGTACACACTTTTCTAGCACTCAGGAGGCAGAGGCAGGAGGAGCTCTGAGGTCAAGGCCAGCCTAGTCTACAGAGAAAGTTCCAGGACAGCTGGGACTACAGAGGAAAACCCTGTAGTTTTCAAAAAGATAAACAAAACAAAAACAAAAAAAGGCAGTGTTCGAGTTCTTTCTACTTCATGCTATCATGATTTACAAGATCTGTAACAGAGAAGGGCTAGTATATTTTGAACTCAGTTTTCTCCCTAGATACTTTATTTGTACCATTCCTTAATTACAATGTTATAGATATGGATAAGTAGTCTGTTTTCTCTGAATGCTAATTTTACTCATAGGTAATGGGTCTAATTATCATTTTCCCTGCTGGGAGCATAGGAGAAAGTGAACAGGCTAAGAACCTGGACTGAAGTGATAACTTGGAAAGGACAAGGCATATCAAGTACATCCTGTGTCACCTCCAGTCTAATTCCCAAGAACATAAGTACCTTTAAAAGGGATGACTAACTTAAATGAAAACCCACACTCAAAAGCCAGTCTTGATAAATTTTTACCTCCAACGCCAAGGCAGTCTTGTCATAAGCACACGGTACTCGCTTCTGGATTGCTTTTGCAAAGACAGGTCCATTCTGTGTAGACGGCAAAGGGTTGATCGCTATCCCAGGAGCACTGGCAACTGCAGGTACAGGAGTTGTGGTCTGAGGTTGAGCATATGCGTGAGCAGGTTCTGGGATGCCATAACTGTTAGAATTCCTATTTCCATGCTTTCCATGTGGCGAGGACCTCACAAGCTTTTCAACGTAAGGGACAGGAATCATCCCAACCCGGCCGTCCTTGTTGCGGGCGCTCCACCACTGCTCTTCAGGCTTCTCTAGTATCACTAGAAGCTCACCCTTTTTAAAGGGTAGGTCTTCAGCATCATTCCCAGGAAAATCATACAGAGTCCGTACATATTCCAGATTTTCTTCTGCTGTAGATAAGTTGGGTGCTGAGACAGAACCCATTGGTGGACTTGGGTACCTTAAGAGAGAAACACAATTATTCTGAAGAGAAACTGTATTCTATGCGGATATGTGTCAAAAGCATGTAAGAGTTCCTTCCACTATAGTGAACTGTCCCTTTACTGTATTCTCAGTAAGATGTTCTGTCATTGTACATTCTGTAGTCTATAACAATATGCTAAACAGACTGTGTCATGTGTGCACATGGATACACGAACCATCACCCACAATGTGTTGCTGAGAATGCTTTGTTTTCAGATAATCTGAACTTATTTTTAACTCTTAAGTAAGTTCTATTGCTGTCTTCTTTTGTTACAACTGTCACAGAAACATTTCCTCACATTCTTCAATGGCTCACGTCCTGCATAGGTCACTAAGTTACAAAGGATGCAAAATATGAAAACCAGGCCTAGTTAACTGGCTCAGTGCAAACCTTACGACCCAAGTTTGATTTCTAAAATCACTGTAAGTGGTGGAGGGAACCAACTCCACAAAGTTATCATCCTGACTACACGTGTCTTGACTAGCCTCCTCCCCTGGCTGATAAACAATAATAAAGACCAGAAAAAGAAGCCAAGTGTAGAGTGATTTCGGAGGAAGGTAGCGCTAAATATGGTGGCACATACTTTTGTTTGTTTGAGACAGGATTTTTCTCTGTAGCACTGGCTGCCCTGGAACTCACTCTGTAAACCAGGCTGTCTATGCCTGCCTCTGCCTCCCGGGGGCTGGGATTTAAGGTGTGTGCCACCACCTCCTGACTAGGTGGCACACATCCTGAATCCTAGCCCTAGAAAGGCAGAGTCAGGCAGATCTCTAAATTCAAGGTCAGTATTCTTTATATAGCCAAGTTCCAGGCCAGCCAGCCAGCCAGCCAGAGCTGTACATAATCCCCTGTCTCAGAAAGAAAAAAGAGAGAGAGGGAGGAGGCTTTCCTAGTAAGTACAAGGCCCTGGATTTGATTCCTAATGCGAAGATGCTGTTTCTAGTAAATGAAACCAAAAGCAGATACATCCCATTTTAATGCAAGTTTTGAAAATTCCAGTTGAACTAGCCTCCAGCCTTCCAATGTTCTTTTGTTTGTACTGTTCTAAGGAAGTTTCACTGTAAGAAGAAAACAAACAACAAAAAGAGAAAACTCGGACAGAGAGATGACCATTAAAGGGCCTGTGACCCAAGCATCAACACCTGAGCTGGAACCTCTAATGCCTAAGTAAGGCATGGCCTAAAGAACCTGCCTGAAGGAGGAAGGACAGCACAGGGCCAGCAAAGGCAGGGAGGGAGACCCCAGGGATTTACTGGCCAGCCAATCTAGCAGAATCAGTGAGCTACAGGCTTGGTGAGACCCTATCTCAAAAAGGAAGTTGGAGAGGCCAGAGAAGTTACTCAGTGGGGACAGGTGGTAGTTGTGCAAGCCTACCGATCTGAGTTTGGTCTCTGTGACTCTCACGAGTGGATGTGGTCAAAGTCCAGATAGAGTCGCCTAGTAGCTTGAGGGCTAGCTAGCCTGGAATAATCTCTGAAACCACAGAAACCAGAGCAATTCTACTGAATCAAGGTGGAAAGTAAGAACCCATTCCTGAAAGCTATCCCTTAACTTTCACATATATATATATATATATATATATATATATATGTCAATTTCTTTACTTAATGTTAGTACAGATATTTCTGCTTGCTTCATGATTACCTTTATGGCAGGATGATGTTTTATTCTTATACTTAAGGATACTTAAATGAAGCATCCCTGGATATTAGTTTTTTTCCTAATTTTCCTCAGATTCTCTGCAAGAGCAACAAGTACTCCAACTGTAGAGCCATCTTTCCAGCTTGAAGCTTCCTCAATGTCATGAACCTTTTAGAGTATATTTTCGGTTTCTTTTCTCTCTCTCTTTTTTTTTCCTTTTGGTGCTGAGAACTGAACCTGTGATCTTGAGCATATTATACACTCTCCCATTATGTATATTTTCCCCAACATCAGACTTTCTGGAAATGTCCTAAATTAAAGAACTGAATTTTTTAATGGCCCTTGGTACAGGCAACTACACTGTGAAGGGCACAAGTGTTTCTCAAAAGGCATCTTTCATAATCGGCAAACATATCTTTTTTTTTTCTTTTTTGTTTCTTTGTTTGTTTTTTGGACACAGGGTTTCTCTGTGTAGTCCTGGCTGTCCTGGAGCTCACTCTGTAGACCAGGCTGGCCTCAAACTCAGAAATCTGCCTGCCTCTGCCTCCCAAGTGCTGGGATTAAAGGTGTGCGGCACCACTGCCTGGCAACTTACATCTTTCTAATACAAATAACTACTTAAATTTAAAAAGCTAAAAACCAAAACCAAAAAAACCCTGTTTCATATTACTCAAGTGTCTTAATACCAGTCCACATAGAGACAGAGAATGGCAGCAGTAAGAGTCAATATTTATTTATAGAAAGCACTTTAACAAGCTTTGTGTTTACTTTAAAGATTTGCTTGTTGTGTTTAATGTTATGTATACATGTGCATGGGTATATGCACATGAACGCAGGTGTCTGGAGAGAATATTAGATGCCTCGGGGCTTAAGTTGGTTGTGAACTGCCTCACATGTGTGCTGGAAACCAAACTTGAGTCCTCTGAAGCACAGTAGGTGCTTTTAACTGAGGAACCATCTCTGAAGCCCCAACCTTTCTATTTTTATTTTTTTTAAAGATTTATTTTATTTTATATGTATGGATACTTTTCCTGCATGTATGTAAGTGCTCTGAAATGCCTGGTACCTCCAGAGGGCCAGAGTCAGATCCCTTGGAACTTGAGTTATAGATGACTGTGAGCCACTGTGTGGGTGTGGAGAACTGAACAGATCCTCTGCAAGAGCAACTGTTAGAGTCATGTTTTTGTACACTGTGTGAAGATGTGTCTCTGTCCTTCCTTGCCTGCCTAAGGTGCCTTCTGATTGATTTATTAAAGAGCTAATGGCCTATAGCAAAGCCAGGGAGTAGAAGGTGGGACCTCCAGGAAGAGATAGAAACTCTGGGAAAGAGTCAGCTGTTTGAGCTTTGTCACGCAGAGCAGGTCGGGTGTATGAAGAGAGGCAACAGCCATGTGGCAGACAGAATAGTATAAATGGGTTAATATAAGCTAAGAGCTAGCTGAGAAATAAGCCAAGCTTAAGACCTAGGCTTTTATTAATAAGTATAAAAGCCTTTGTGTCATTATTCAGAAACTAGGGCATATATAGGAAAGCCCAAAGGGCGATAAGCAACAAGTATTCTGAAAAGCTGAATCATGGCTCCAGCCCCAAGAATTATCTTTTTGAAGATGGTCTCAGTATATATAGCCTAGGTTGGCCTTTAACTTAAAATTCTCCTACTTCCATTTCCTAAATGCTGGAACTATAGGGATATACCACCAAGCTTGTGGTTTGGAGTCTTGGTGACGCTATTTAATCACTAAACAATCCAGAGGCACAGATTCTGATATCTCCATTTTATAGACAAGAAAAATAAGTATGCAGGGTAGGTAGTTGTACAACCAAAACATCTGGTTAAATCTTCACTCACTAATTTAAGCTAATTAGCCTCAGAGACAAAGTGCATCTTTTAGGTAAAGAATTTATGTCAATGCATTTGAGACATTCACAAGGACTCCTAAAACTCTTTTGTGTGTTTTTCACACACACCTAAAAGCATGTCCCTGTTCCTATTCCAAGAACCACAGAGAGTCTATTCCAAGTTTGGTATGTATCACACAGACAGAGCTCACTAGACAGCCCAGTAAGCGCTATTTCAGCTCTCACTCAAGGATGTCTATTTTAGCATGTGTATAGTTTTAGATAGTTAAACAGCTGAGCATAGAGGCAAGTGGGTCTCTGTGAGCTCAAGGCCAGTCTGATCTACACATTGAATTCCAGGACAGCCAAGGTTACATAGTGAGACTCTGTCTTAAAGACAAACACAAAAGGATGAACAACAGATCTCCAAACAGTTAAACACAGATCATGAGGGCACCATTACAGCCTCACCATGGACTCAAATTAATGAAGTCCATGAACCAGACAGCCACTAACCCCAGCATGTATTAAGTATTTATAAGACCAAAAATATGAATAAAACCAACTGTTTGTTTTTGAAAGACCACAGTGTAGAGACAGAGCTGGAATAAAATTAAGCACAAAGCATAACTATTGTGTGTCAGGGCAGGAGTTGATAAAATCCAGGACAGACTACAGAAAAGGTGAATTTTGAAAAGATAGAAAAAGTGTTTTAAATGTAAAATGTCTCCCATGGGCTCATGTGTTTCAACACTTGGTCCCTAGGTGATGGCACTGTTTTGGAACTGTCAGGAGAAGCCCCACCACAGAAAGAAGAGAGTTGCTAGAAGCACATCTTGAAGTTTGGTGGCCTGGTCCCACTACCTGTCTACTCTCTGTTCTCTGATTGGTGAGGCTATGTGATCATCTATCTGCTTATAGATGTTATCATGCCTTCTCAGCCATGATAACTGGATTTCTTCTCTTCTTAAATTGTAAGCTGAAATAAACTTTTCTTCCCTTGAAGTTATTTCTTGTCAAGTATCTAGTCACAGAAATTGAAAAGGCAAAGAATTCAGATGTGATTAAAAAAAGATTCTAAGATTTTGTTTAAGATAGGCTTAGTAGACCACAGTCCCAGAGACTCATATGCCCTATAACAACCTCCCCCCCCAAAAAAAACAAAAAAACAAACAGAAGCTCTACTTTAGGGTTTCCATAAGAAAGCAAACGTCTGTGAAGTACCAGACTGTACAGATCTGCAAGCTACAAATTGGTTTTTACTCTTTAATGGTAGGCATGGTGCCACACTTTTTTTTTTTTTTTTTTGGTTTTTCGAGACAGGGTTTCTCTGTGTAGTCCTGGCTGTCCTGGAACTCACTCTGTAGAGCAGGCTGGTCTCGAACTCAGAAATCCATTCACCTGCCTCTACCTCCCAAGTGCTGGGATTAAAGGCGTGCGCCACAACCACCCGGCGATACACATTGTTTTTTAAATTACTACTTTTCATCTTATTGTCTGTGTCATATTGTGTGAGTACATTCACCCATGTGTGCTCATGTACAAGACAGAGCAAGCAAGAATTAGATATCTCCCTGTTGAGACAGGGTCTCAGTGAACTAGAAGCTGATCATTTTTTGGCTAAGCTAGCAGGACAGCAACTTTCTAGGATCCATTTGTCCACTGCCCCCAAAATGCTGGGATTATAAGTACATGCAGCCATGTCTAAAAAATTCTTTTTCCTCCTCTAAGACGAGGTCTTACTATTTTGTTGTGAAGTCTTAGCTGCCCTGAAACTTGCTATGTGGACCAGGCTAGAACTCATAAGAGATCTTCCTGCCTCTGCCTCCCAAGTATTGAGATTAACAGTGTGTACTACCATGCCCAGATTTGTATGAGTGCTAAAGATTTGAAAAAAAGTCCTTATGTTTTCAGAGCAAATGCTCTTAACTACTGAGCCATCTCTCCAGCCTTTATTTTGTCCCTCAATAACTGAAGAAAAATTTGAGCAGTCAATTCTAAAGCAGGCAGAGTGTCCCATGCCTAAATTTCAGCACTTGGTACTTTGAGGCAGTTTGGGCTACAGAAAAAGGCCCTGTCTCAAAAACAATAACAAGAAAAAGAAAGGAAGGAGAAGGAAAAGAAGAAGGAGAAGGCAGAGAAGGGGAAGAGGGAAGAGGGAAGAAGAGGGAAGCAGCAGCAGCAGCAGCAGCAGCAGAAGTCGTCGTCATCGTCCAAGGAAACTGGCAAATCACTTCTCTGGTGAACTCCTAGTAATTGTATTCATTACGTTCTGTTGTGTGATAAATAAAACACCATGACCAAGAACAATTTATAGGTACTGGAAAGATGGCTCAGAGGTAAAGAGCACCAGCTGCTCTTTCAGAGGACCTGAGTTCAGCTCCCAGCACTCAAATGGCAGCTCACAACTATCTGTAAGTACAGTTCCAAGAGATCTCACCCCCTCTTCTGGCCTCCCAGAGGCATACATAAAATGCACATACATATATGCAGGCAAGACTTTCATATACATAAATGTTAAAAAATAAAAAAAGAACAACTTAAAGTTTGAGCTGTTTCAAAGGGTTAGAGTCCATAATTGCAAGAGTGACAGAGTATCAGGTGGCTACAACAGGAAAGTGAGAAATTCTACCCAAGCTGCACACAGGAAGCAGAGTCAGGAAACAAGACTAAAAACCATCAAAGCTCAACCCTACCGACCTACTTTTATTAAGGCTGTATCTCCCTAAAATAACTCATTACTTTTCTGTTATGTAATACTATACCAGGACCAGCAGTAACTTCCTGGGCAATCTCCCTAGGTAGCACTACAACTGGGGACAGAGTGTACATGAGCCTATAGGGCACATTGCTCACTTAAATCCCAACAGCAACCACCATCTTTCTCTTTTCTTGAGACAGGACTTTTATTCTGCAGTACAAGAGGGCTTCATATTAGTGGAGTCTCCTGGCCCAGCCTGCAAAGAACTGGGATTACAAGCATGTGTCTATTACTGCTGCTCCAGGTGACACCTGGAGTAGTATTTATCTTCCAACTCCAAGCTGAGGACTGAACCCAGAGCCTCACTCATGCTAGGCAGCAAGTGCTCTACCACTGAAACATATGTCCACCTATCATTTAAAAAAAAAATTAACAATTTTTCTGCTGGGCCAAAAGTTGAACCCAGGGGCTCTCTGACCTAAGCACATGTAGAGGGTTACATGTCCAGTGTCCACTCATTTAGTAAGTTCTCTCACTTCTCTGTACTGGTATTACAGGTATTACAGGCCAACAGTAACAGCATGCTACCTCCTTACATATAGCTCCTCTTGCTATGTATATTACTGTTCTGCTTGATTATCTGAGCAATCCTATCTTGGTTTAAGGTTCCTAAATCTATTATTCAGCCCCTACCTGTTCTTCTCGATAAAGCCATCAGACTAACAACACTTCACTCTTTGCAAGTTCAACAAACAAAACCAGAAGTTCCTCCTTGTCAGGTGAGATGGCCAAGTGGGTCAAAATGCTTGCTGCCTAAACCTGACCTGACCATGGGAATCTGAGCCCATGGTGAAAAACACCAATTCCCTAAAATTGTCCTCTGACCTCTGCACATACAATGACCTGCACTCACACAGACACACAGTAAGACATTCTTGGGGGCTGCAGAGGTGACTCAGCTTAAAAGCACTTGCTGCTCTTTCAAGGGTCCCAGGTTTGATTGCTAGCACCTACACAGAAGCTAAAAGCCATCTATAACTCCAGTTCCTATATATCTTAGGGCTTCTGTTACCGTGATAAAACACCATGACTTGGAGAGGAAAGGGTTTATTTCAGCTTGCACTCTCACAGTACATGCCCACATAAGTATGGGCATAATTAATACTAATAAAAATTCATTTATTTTTATGTTATGTGCATGTGTGGTTTGCTGCCTACATCCATGTACCATGTGCATGCAGTGTCTGCAGAGGCCAGAGGAGGGCATCAGCTCTTCTGCAACCGAGCTTACAAATGGTTCTGAGCTGAAGGGATGGCTCTGAAGTTAAGAGCACTGACTGCTGCTCTTCAGAGATTTCCAGTGCCGGGCGGTGGTGTCACATACCTTTAATCCCAGCACTTGGGAGACAGAGGCAGGTGGATTTCTGAGTTCAAGAGTTCGAGGCCAGCCTGGTCTACAGAGTGAGTTCCAGGACAGCCAGGACTACACAGAGAAACCCTGCCTCAAAAAACAAACAAAAAAAAAAAACAAAAACAAACAGAGATTTCCAGCACACACACAGTGGCTCATGATTATCTGTAATTCCAATTCCAAAATTCTAACACCCTTTTCTGGCTGCCACAGGCACTGTATTCACATGTTGCACCAGCATACATGCAGAGAAAATTCTCATACACACAAGGTAATTATTAAATTACTATATAATTTTTTAAAGGGAGTTTTGGCTGGGCATAGTGGCACAATGCCATTAATCCCTGTACTTTGGAGGAAGAGTCACACCAATCCTAGTGAGTTTAAGACCAGGCAGGGCTACATAGTGAGAATCTTGCCTCAAAACAAAACAGTAAGTTTTTAAAAAGGAGCCTGAATATGTACCCTGCCTGGGTGAAGAATGCTGCTCCCCAAAGACATGAGTTATTAAGTGAAAATTTTAGTGCCAGGGGAATACCTCACAAGTTATTGCTCCAGGAGGCCTATGAGGCACCCAAAATAACACAGGCTATTGCCATTCCTCACCATTGCCTACTGCAGCTAGGTGGTTAACACCTTACTCCTGAAGATAGAACACACTTCACTGTAGTAAATAGAAGAAAATCAAGCTGAAACTGATCTGAAAGTTCCTTCCCTGATTGTTCCAACCTACATGTTGTAACACTGACATTCCAGGCAGAATGCTGCCCACTGAAATAGTGGGGTTAATAAACTGTTCTGTTGGATTTGAGGCTTGCTCCTAGGAGAGAATTAATGTCTGGTACTGTTAGCATGATCAGATCTCATGGCTTGGGAGGCCATAGGCTCCAGGGAGACCCTACTTCTGTTGACTTGCTAGAAGGATGTGTTGCCAAACTTTCTAAATATTTTATATTTTCACATATAAATTTGTGTTGCCCTCAACTTTGGCCAAAGAAGCTTGTGTCTGCTGTGGCTAACAATTAATGCAGAGACTCAGAACTGGTCAAAGTACAGAGATTCTCTTAGTGACTATCGAGTGCTCAGCCCTAGATGGTGTACATAAAATCAACCCCCTCCCAAACAAGGCTCAGGGAAAACCATGGAAGGGGGTTACAGAAAGAAGATAAGAGCTAGAGAGGAGGCATGACATGACCACTGCACTCAGGAACTCAGCAGCTGTAGTTACCTGTAGCACAAAACCAGTCAGTATTCCAATGCAACAGTTCCTGGGCTCCTGTGTTACAAAACAAACAAGCAAAAACAAAACAAAATAAAAAACAAAAGAGAGGACATGGGGGGAAGAAGGAAGTATTGGGAGTGACCTAGGAGAATGGGAGAGGGGAGCTGGGCTGGATATGATCAAGATACATTGCTTACATGTACAAACTGTTGAAAATAAGATTCTACTTTTTAAAAATTTAAAATAAGGTGGCTATTCTTGGTTGTCAAGTTGACTACAACTGAAACTTACAACTCAAACAACTGGGTACACTTACGAGAATTTTTTTTCCCCAAATGATCTGTAAATCATTTGAAGTGGGAAGACACACTTTTAATCTGGGTCTTTCTCGAAAAAAACAAAAGAAAAAAAAATCTGGATCTTTTTATTTTTTATTTTTCAAGACAAGGGTAGTAGTCCTGGCTGGCCTGTAACTAACAGAAATCCACCTGCCTCTACCCCTGGTACTAGGATTAAAAGTATGTGCTGCTACACCTGGCTTAATCTGAATCATTTGAGGTAGGAAGATATACCTTTAATCCAGATTTTCTCAGGTGGGAAAATCCACCTTTAATCTGGGCCACACCTTCTGGTGGCAGCCTATACAAAGTACATAGGGTTAGGAAGTTTGCTCTCTCTGCCTGTTTGTTCTTATGCCTGCTGGCAAATCCATTCCTTCACTGGCATTAAAGCCTAATACTTTGGGACCCTGGCAAATACCGAAGACCATCTAAGACATCCAACCTTGTGGACTGAACAACTACTGGATTCTCAGACCTTCCATTCACAGGCAGTCATTGTTGGACTAGCTGGCCCATAGCCTGTAAGCCATTCTAATACATCCCCTACACACACACACACACACACACACACACACACACACACACACACACTCTCTCTCTCTCTCTCTCAATTCTGATACATCCCCTACACACACACACACACACACACACACACACACACACACACACTCTCTCTCTCTCTCTCTCTCTCTCTCTCTCTCTCTCAATTCTGTTCCTTTAGAGAATCTTGACTAATGCAGATTTTTATACCAGAAGTAGTTCTAGAGCAAAAGAAGTATAAGGGTGAATTTTTTAAAAATATCTAGAATGGGCTTTCCAATTTGCCAACACCTAGAATTACTGAAGCCTCTCCTAGATGCTCAGAGAGTACAGAAAGCCAATGGTGTAAATTATATTACAAACTGAAGATGACAAATTCATCTCATTATCCTGATTCACCAATTATGAGAGGCAATGAACTTGGTACCTCTGTATATAAAACTTTTGACAGTTTGTGGGAAAATAGGGAAAATGATAATGCTGGTTGGTTGTTCCTAGCACCTCTGGATAAACTGGCAAAGACAAAGAATAAGCTCTGTTAAAATTAAGTAACCAACCTCTGGCATCCCATCCCAGAATATAGTGAAGAACAACAATGTACTCAGTGATAAAGCTGACCACCTCCAGACGTGCATACACAGGCCAAAGCAGGGTTTCTCAACCTATGGGTTCCAATTCCTTCGGAGGTTGAATGACCCTTCCACAGGGCTTGAATATCAGATATTCTGCATATTAAAAAAATACATTATGATTCATGACTATCAAAACTAGCTATGATGAGGCATCAAAAACAATTTTATGGTTGGGGGTCATAACATAAAGAACTGTTCTAAAGGTTTGCAGTATGAGGAAGGTTAAGAACTACTAGTCAAAAGGTTTTTAACTATGTCCTGGAAGAAAATCTCTCCAGCAGCCACAGAGCTTCAAGTTGCTCAGTGAAAAAAAATCAAACCAAAGCCCTCGTTATAAGATTGGTGTAATTATAACTATATTAAAGTCCTAGCCTTAGAAGGTGTCGGTGGTTAAAATAAGAACATTAAATTAAGTGGTAAAGAAAAGGACCCTGTATCTTAGAATGGAGCCGTGTGGGAGGACACTGTTGAAACTGAGAACTTTGGCCGGGCAGTGGTGGCACACGCCTTTAATCCCAGCACTTGGGAGGCAGATGCAGGCTGATTTCTGAGTTCGAGGCCAGCCTGGTCTACAGAGTGAGTTCCAGGACAGCCAGGGCTACACAGAGAAATCCTGTCTCGAACCGCCCCCCCTCAAAAAAAAAAAAAAAAAAAAAAGAAACTGAGAACTTCTTTGAACCCTGAGATTCTCAAAGGCTTATCTCACCTGAGGAAGCAGTCTCTCTACCCTCAGCAGATGTTTCTCCCACCCCATCCCCTGAACTATTGCCTTTTTCACCTTTGACTGAGGAAATTAATCCTGCATTGTCTGCTATATCAACAGTGACTTTCTCTGAAGGAGATGCCCCAGGCAAGACAATACTGATGTCCCTCTCAGGACCAACCTCTAGACCTATAACCAGATTAAAGGCTACGCAGGTCTCTAAAGGGAAGATAGAAAGTGTCGTCTACATGGAGGTCTGCTATAGTACTGAACAACTTAAAGAGTTTAGTTTGCTGATTCATCCGAACAGACGTCTACGGGATGTGTGGGTATGGATCCTAAGGAGTGAAATAATGGCAACAGAAAACTCGATCAGGCTGAGCTTATTGATACGGTCCCACTGACTGACAGAGATCTACATTTAATACAAAAGTTTGCACAGTTTTAAAGAGGGTTAAAAGTTGTTTGAATGGTTGGGTGAAGCATTTGTCAAAAGGAGTTGGAGGTGCCTGATATCCCTTGGCTTAGTGTTGATGAAGGGAATTGAAGGCTCAGGGGAATTGCAATGCTACAGTAGGTTCACTGTGTAAATCCTAATCCTCCACAATGGGAAGGCCCAGAAGACATGCCTTCACTAATCCTGTAAGATGAAAAATGGTGAGAGGGCACCAGGTCACTAGCACATCTTAAGAGCTTTGTTGTCACTCTTTGTGCCAGACCTTAGGGTAAGAGATGCTGGTGTTTAGTTGGATGAATTAAATGCTATGGATTTAATGGGGCCTCAAAGTAGCAGGGGCCAGGTGGCAGCACTGAATCACTAAAGGCAAGGTGATCACAGTCATTGTAATGGTCAGCATAGACAAAGCAAGGTCCATAATGGCCTAACCCATAATGAGCAGCACAGGCAAAGCCATTTTTATGATGGCATAACTCAAGTGAACCTTCAGTACTTGCTAATCAGTCATGGTGCTTCCAGGTATAAAATAAATAAGAAGCCTACTGTATTTTTGTTTGATTTGTATAAGCAGAAAAATCCTCAAATTAAAGGAATCTTAGGTTGGATGGCAGCAAAAGGGAATCTCAGCTGATGAACCAATTTCTAGACTTGAGCCAGTTTGGAGACCTAGAACCCCTTGAATGAAGGGATGGTAAGGCTCCCGAGGAAGGACATGATAAAATAAGAGTTTACTGTTAGCCTTTCTCCACTTGTTCCAAGAAGGATCTACACCAGGGGAAAGGAAACAATCAGACTATCCAGAATCTACTATAAACTGGTTCTGAACTGACACTGATTCTGGGAGAGCCTAAGAAACACTGTGGCCTCCAGTTACAGTTGAGGCTTATAGAGGCTGGGTGATTAATAGAGTTTTGGCTGAAGTCTGACTCACAGTACTAGGTCTAGTGGGTCCCTGAATTCATCCTGTTATTAATCCAGACCCAAAATTTATGATTGGGATAGAGATACGTAGAAGTTGGAAGAATTCTCACACTGGCTCCCTGACCTGTGTGGAGTGAGGGCTATTCTGATTGGAAAAAAGCTAAATGGAAACCCCTAGTGTTGCCTCTGCCAGGAAAACTAGTGGATCAAAACCAGCATCGTATCCCTGGAGGAACTGCAGAAATCAGTGCCACTGTTGAGGACTTGAAAGATGCAGGGGTGGTAGTTCCCACCACATCTCTCTTTAACTCTCCTATGTGCCTAGTCCTGCAGACAGACAGATGGTGGTCAATTAACAGTCGACTATCAAAAACTCAAAACACGCCAGGCAATGGTGGCGCACGCCTTTAATCCCAGCACTTGGGAGGTAGAGGCAGGCGGATTTCTGAGTTCAAAGCCAGTCTGGTCTACAGAGTGAGTTCCAGGACAGCCAGGGCTACACAGAGAAACCCTGTCCTGAAAAAAAAAAAAAACAAAAAAACAAAATAAAACAAACAAAAACAAACAAACAAAAACAAAACAATTCAACACAGCAGTGATTCCAATTGCAGCTGCTGTACCAGATGTGGTGTCCTTATTTAAGCAGATTAACACATCTCTTGATACACAGTATGTAGCTACTGATTTAGCAAATGCCCTTTTCTTGGTATTTGTCCATAAAGACAACCAAAAGCAATTTGCTGTCACTTGGCAGTGACAGGAGTATACATTTACAGTTTTACTTTATTAGGATATACTAAGTGCAGCTCTGTGTCATGACTTAGTTAGAAGGGGTCTTGATTGTCTGTCTCTTCTAGAGCATCACATTGGTTCACTATACCGAAGACACTATGCTGACTTGGACCAAGTGAGCAAGAGATTTATAGACTTGTTAACACATGCACATCAGAGGATGGGAAATAAATCCAACCAAAATTTAAGGGCCTTCTAGCTCAGTGAAATCCTTAGAAGTCCAGTGATGCTGGGGGGTGGTGGCGCACGCCTTTAATCCCAGCACTTGGGAGGTAGAGGCAGGCAGATTTCTGAGTTCGAGGCCAGCCTGGTCTACAGAGTGAGTTCCAGGACAGCCAGGGCTACACAGAGAAACCCTGTCTTGAAAAACCCAAAAAAAAAAAAAAAAAAAAAAAAAGGTCCAGTGATGTGGGGCATGCAGAGATATTCCTTTTAAGATGAAGGATATGCTATTGCACTTGGCCTCTCCCACCTCCAAGAAAGAAGGACAATATTTAGTAAGCCCATTAGGATTCTGGAGACAGCACATTCCTCACTTAGGTGTGTTACTCTGGCCCATATGTTAAATGACTCAGAAGGCTGCTAACTTTGAATAGGGGCTGGAACAGAAGGCTTTTCAATGGGGCCAGACTGCTGTGCAGGCTGCTCTACAACTTGGACTATATAATTCAGGAGACCAGATGGCACCTGAGGTGTTAGTGGCAGACAGGGATGCTGTTTGGAGTCTTTGGCAGACCTCTATAGAAGAGTCGCAGAAGAGATCTTTAGGATTTTAGAAAAGGCTCTACCATCATCTCTCTGTGAGAGAGACAGCTCTCAGCCTGCTATTGGGCCTAAGCAGAAACTGAACGTTTTACAATGAGCCATCAAATTCCCATGGGACTTCAAGCTGCCCATCACGATCTGGGTGTTATCTGACCCATCAAGCCATTTAGTAGGACGTGCACAGCAGCAATCTCTTATCAAGTGAAAGTGGTGTATACATGATAGGGTCTAAGCAGGTCCTGAAGACATAACCATATTACATGAAGGGGTTGTACAAATGTCTATGCTATGGTTTTTACTGCCATTACAATGCTGTCTACTGCCAAGCATGCACCTCATGGGGCACTGACTATGACTGGTTGGCTGAGAAGAGAAAAATAAGGCCTGGTTTATTAATGGTTCTTCACAATGTGCAAGGACCATCCACCCAGGAAGTGGACATCTGCAGCATTACAAACCCTTTCTGGGACAATCCTGAAAGATACCAGCAAAGTGAAATCTTTGTGCAAAACTCCAGGTGGTACACATAGTCATGAAGTCATACATTTGTTTGGAAAGAGAAATAGCCAGATGTGTGATTTTTCACTTATCTATGAGCTGTATAGTGGACTGGCTATATAGACAGGGATTTGAAAAGAGTGTGATTAGAAAATTGGTAAGACATATGAGAAAGAATAGACAGATCTCTACAAATGGGCAAAGAAATATGAAGATAACTGTGTCCCATGTAAATGCTTAACAATAGGTGACTTATACAGAAGAGGAATTCACTAATCAAGTAGACAGAATGACCCATTCTGTGGACAAGGCTTTTTCCCCAGCCATCCCTATTATTACCCAATGGACTCACAAAAAAAAGTGGTCATGTTGGCAGAGATGGACGTTATGCATGGGCTCACAACATGGACTTCCACTCACCAAGGCTGACCAAGCTATAGCTGCTGTGGAGTGCCAGATATGCCAAAGCAGAACCAGCACTAAGTCCCAGATATGGTACTATTCCCTCCGGTAATCAGCCAGCGACCAAGTGACAGGTTTACTACACTGGATCACTGGAGTAGATACTTAAATTCTGGTTATAGATTTCCCTTTCCTGCCAAAACCACTATCCACGAACTTATAGAATCCCTAATATAGTCATGGTATTCCACACAGTATTGCTTCTAACCAAAGAACTTACTTCACAGTCAGAGAATCGCAACAGAGGGCCTATATCATGGAATCCACTGGTCTTACCATGTCCCCCACCATCCTGAAACTGCTGTCCTGACAGCAAGATGGAATAGCCGTTTGAAGACACAGTTACAGTACAAATTAGGTAGCAGCATCCTAGAGAGCTGGGGCTGGTTCTCTAGAAGGCAGTATATGCTTTGAATCAGCATCCAATATATGGTACAGCTTCTCTTATAGATAAGATCCGTGAGTCTAAGAATCAAGGGGTGGAAGAGAAAATGATTCCACTCACTAACACCCATAGTGACCCACTAGGAAATTTTTTGCTTCCTGCTCCTACAATCTTAAATTCTGCTAGCTTGGAAATTTTGGTTTCATCGGGGGAAGGGTTCCTGCTAGGAGACACAACAAACATTCCACTGACGTGGACGCTCAGGCTTCCCTTGGCCACTGTGGGCTTCTGATGCCCTTAAGTCAAGGGGGAGGGGGGTGACTGGTCCAGATTACCAAGGGGAAATTGGATTGCTTCTCCACAATGGAGGAGGAAAGATTATGTCTGGAATACAGGAGATCCTTCAGGGTATCTCTTAGTGCTACCATGTATTTTTTAGTCAATGGGTAACTATAACAGCCTACCTAATCCAAGCAGGATGACAAAAGGCACAGAACCATCAAGAATGAAGATATGGGTCACTGCTCCAGAAAAAGCAAGACCTGCTGAAGTGCTGGCTGAGGGTGGAAAAATACAATGTGTAGTAGAGAAGGGTAGTTATGAGTATCAGCTAAAGCCACATGACAAGTTAGGATTATAATTAACATGAGTGTTTCTACCATATTTTGTTAATTATGTGTTTATACAGATATTCAGTTTTCCCCTCAATTTCTTTATCATATAACATAACATTAATTAAGAAAATATCAGTAGTTATATTTAAATTGAAATACTAAAAGAATATCCCTCAAGGTACACTTCCATCTACTCCAAATTTATAATGTACAATTTGCAGCTGTACAAGGGATAGTTATATCAAGTTAAGAATAATAATGACTTGGTTATTGCTTTGATTTGGAAATTAAGCAAGGCAGAAAAGATAGGAATGTGTGTCAAGTAGAGCTAACAAAAAACTCAATTACATTTTGTACCTGAGAAGACACATGAAGTAGAACTAGAACTTGTAAGCAGCAGGAAGCCACTGCAGTATGTATTTCCCTCTTTGAGGTGACTCTAAATAACTTTGACTTTCTCCAACACTTGGCACATTGTTCCAAGCATGTTTTAATAAAGGCCTGAGTCAATAATATATCTACTTTCACAAATTAGAGAAGTAATTTATTTAAATGTATTACCAAACATTATCCTTCCTACATTTCTCCAAGCTCTTACACTGACTATGACTCAGGTTGACAGTGCCTGCTAGCATCTGGGAGGCACTTCATGTCTCACAGAATCTTACACTGACTATGACTCAGGTTGACAGTGCCTGCTAGCATCTGGGAGGCACTTCATGTCTCACAGAATCTTGTGTCCTCTTCTCAGTAACACATCACTTTTTAAAGTCACTTTTCTGTGTTTTACATTTTTACAAAATTTGTGTGTGGATACTCACTGGCTGCGATGTACATGCCAGGGCTAAAGGGCCACCATGTGGAGCCGGCTCTCTCCGTCCACATTTACCTGCTCTAGGGACCGCACAGGTCACCCAGTCTTTACTGTAAACACTCCCCTCACTCACTGTCAAGCTTAGCCCTTCCCACACTTTCTAAAGTCTGCTGAGTCTGGTGGTTACCCGTGCACTGTACCATCCTGCCTTATTTCTTCATCCTACAGAGGAAACTGTAGGTGCCCTTAATTAATTATAGTATCTTTTTATTTTCAAAGTTCAGAGCAAATTTCACCTCTATGAAGTCACCTCACCCTGAAAAATTTAAATCAGCCCTCAATTCTTTTTTAGAAAATACCTTAGAAATAAACTATCTTTTAAAGTGTCTAGAAACTTTTTCAATTCACACTTGTATCATTTGATGATATTCATTAGGGAAATTAAAGCAAATTGTAAAATAATGCATTTTACTTTAAAAAGAGAACACTTGGGCATCAGCGTCTTTTTCTTTAAGACAGGGTCTTGTTATAGCTCCCTTTGGCTTGGAATCGAGGTCCTCTTTCCTTTGGGGATTAGGAGTGTGTATCTCTCTCATCTAGCTTTACTTAGGTGTCCTTAAAGTATATGTTAAACCACTAGACTTAATTACAAAGATATATATATATAAAACTGAATTAATGTAGAACTAAGGTAAATACACTTCCCACCCAGAGGAAGGAACAGTGATGCTACAAATCTCTTCAACTATAACCTCACTCTCTTCCCTTGGTAATTCCAGTTTTTTAAAAAGTGCTACAGCATCAGATTCTGAGATTTCTACACTTTCGATCAATTTTAAGGATTATTCCAAAGGCTGAAGGTCAATTCATAACCTGCACTTAGTTGAGAGATGCAGGAGTTGGAAAACCTTAAATGGTGTACATAATTTCGATAAAGGAAGAATCATGGCTATCTTCAGAATCTCAAGGAAGTCTATATATTTTTTAACGTCGTTAAGAATTCTGCATTAGAGTTGAAGGCTAGCCTGGTCTACAGAGTGAGTTCCAGGATAGCCAGGGCTACACAGAGAAACCCTGTCTCGAAAAACCAAAAAAAAAAAAAAAAAAGAATTCTGCATTAGTATTACAATCAACCAAAGTGACAAGACTGTGTGTGTGTGTGTGTGTATGGGGGTTGGGGGTGCATTTAAACAATGCAAGTACTGCTAAATGTCTAAATAAAATGCATCCTTTCATCCAATGACCCAGATCCTGACACTGGCCTTCTAATCCGAATGTCTTCTGATTTAGAATGAGGAAAAGGAGTTCTATCCCCTACCCCGACCCCCAAAATTCAATCTTTGACCGACCCACCGCATCCGGTCAGGTTCCGAGCCAGAGAAGGGCAGGAGCTCGCGTACCTGGGCGCTGGTTCGATTAAGGTGGTAGTATCCAGGTAGTGGATTTTGTAGAACTCCAGCAAGGCCGGCAAATGGTCAAACTCCTGGTCCCCGATCTTAAAGCGGCGGTTGGGCAGCGAGTTGATGATGTAGTGCGAGACACGCGAATTCTCGGACACGGACAGTACATAGTCCCCGGGACAGGTAGATGAGTCCCGGACTAGGAACATGCCATGGCGCTGGCCCTGGAGACGGTTCTGCGCCTCCTGGCGAGACACTGGTCCCATATACCAGGCAGAGCGGTCTGAAGAATCAAACCTGGCGGAGGACATGGTGTTGGGCCCGGGGATGGGCGGCGTCTGCTACTCTCGCTTGATCGAGAAGCCTTTACCCGCTGTCGGCTTTGGGGTCGACCAAGGGCCTCTCGGAACACTTCGAGGAACAATCAGAGGGCTTGGTCAGGACGTTCCTCTAGACTCCGGGCCCCGCAGCATCCTCCGCCACCGCCCTCCTGCACCGGGCCGACTCACGAAGAGAGCCGGTCCGGGAACACTGGGCAAAGCTCCGGGGTCGAGGTGGGTGAAGCGGAGCAGGAGCGGAGGCCGCCTCGGGCTTTTCAGCTGTCTGGAGTACAGGGGAAGCGCCAGTGACTTCTGTCCTGGAACCTGCCAGCTCCACAACCTAAAGACCCCACACCGATCTTCGCCGTCACACGAAGCACGGCACTCCAACAAGAGTCGCACTTCCCGGGCCGTCTTACCTTGCCCGTACCCAATAGCCACAGCAACAAAATGGCGGACGCGGGAGAAGCGGCGGGCACCTCCCCCTTGGTCCAGCGCACTCTAATCTGCGCACGCGCGGAGCTGGCGCTAACCCCCCCACCGCGGGGGCCCTTCCTTTGACGTCTCCAGGCTCAGCCAATGAGGAGTACGTTCGCGAGGGTCCCAGCGTGAGCCACTCCAGCGAGCTCCCGCGTTCCGGGAGGAGGCGAAGGGTCAGGCCCTTCCTGGACCGCAAAGTAGCTGCCGAGTGATAGCTGCTGTCAGGCCTCCCGGGCTTGGCAGGGAAACAGCTGGAGCCGAGAGGGAATAGCATTTTCAAAACTTGTTTCTGGGAACAAAGCGTAGAGTGGTGGCTGAATGACTGGCCAGGGAGGCGTGGCCCTCAGGTGATTGCGAGCCAGAAGGCCCTGATAAATCAGGTGGCTCAGGAAGGGCATGACCTAGGCCATGAGGTGACCATCTAATAGGTTACTGAATAACGCCTGCCCTAGGTGATTCTCCTTGGTACACGTGGAATGATGGTGAAGATCAGTTTAACTAATGCTTTTAGAAGAGCCCACCAGGTAGATTAGGCTGGCTAAGCAGTTAATGGTAGACTTGCAACTATCTGCATTCCAACACACCTAGCTTTTTTTCGTTAGAGTTCTGAAGATGGGCTTGATCTTGTGCAGAGAACCAGCTTTGAGTTCATGAGTGCCGCTGCCATTTTATGTCTGGAATACGATATTTCATGGCACTCTTTCCTTATTTTTGTAAGATTTATATTTTAGGGGGAAAAAGTTGTTGGAACCTTGAAAAAAAGATTTACATTTTGGCTTGGCATAATGCTGCATACCTTTAATCCCAGTGCTCAGGAGGCAGAGGCAGTTGGGTTATTGTGAATCTGAGGCCAACCTAGTCTACATGGAGTGTTAGAGGCCAGACAGAGCTATATAGTAACACCTTGTCTAAAATAGCAACAAACACGTAAAGTGTGTACGTGTGTGCGCGTGTGCTCATGCATTCCTGTGTGTGAGTGTGTGTTTGTGAGAGAGAGAGAGAATTGAACCCAGGTTCTCTGCAAGAGCAGCAAGCACTCTTACTTATTGAGCCATCTCTCCAGCCCCTAGTTCTTGTGTTCTTTCTGTTCCCTCCATGTTTCCTGAACTGTGTCAGTTGAATGTTCATAGTCTCTTATTATCTGCACTTTGACCAGTTATAAATCTGTACATCAACAGTTGTGCACTGAAAAAAAAAAAAAAGCTTTTCTGACCAAGCTTTATATAGCCGCATAAATCTATGGGTAGTAATGTAAATATGTATGTGTGTCTATATACATGTATGCCACATGTGTGTGGGTGCCTAGGCAGGAGAAAACATTGACCCACCCTGGAGCTGGAGTTTCATGTGGTTGTGAGCTGCCCAATAAGGAGAGTGGCGATAAATGCACTCTTAATGAGTGTTTCTTTAGCTCTTTTATAACTTCAGAATGTTATTGCTGTTTCTCCCCCTCCCCCTCCCCCTGGGGGCGGGGGCGCCGGCGCGCGCGGCGGGCG